>NC_054481.1:62442792-62790292 GCF_017639515.1 Carcharodon carcharias | reverse complement strand
GATATGCTGAGCTTGATGATGTGAATATTTGTGGAACTTCCTCCTTCAGTTAGCTGTTTAATTGTTCACTACCATTCATGACTGGGTGTGGTAGGACTGCAGAGCTTAGATCTGATCCGTTGATTGTGGGATTGCTTAGCTCTGTCTACTGCATGCTGCTTATGCTGTTCGACACGCACCTAGTCCCGTGTTATAGTTTCAGCAGGTTGGGACCTCATTCTTAGATATGCCGCTGCTGCTCCTGGCGCACACTCCTGAGCTCCCGATTGAACCAGGGTTGATTTCTTGGGTTGACGGTAATGGTAGAGTGAGGGATATGTTAGACCATGAGGCTGCAGATTGTGATTGAATACAATTCCTCTGCCCCTGATAGCCCACAAAGCAGTTTTAAGCTGCTAGATCTGTTATGAATCTATGTCACTTACCATAGTGGTAGTGCAATGCAACATGATGGACGGTCTCATCAGTGTGAAGAAGAGACCTTGTCTCTACAAGGGCGGTGCGGTGGTCAGTCCTATGAATACTGTAATAGAGAGATGCTTCTGTAGATTGGTGAGGGCATGGTCAGGTAGGATTTTTCCTCTTGTTGGTTGTCTCACCACCTGCTGCAGGCCCAGTCTGGCAGATATGTCCTTCAGGTCTCAGACAGCTTGGTTGATAGTGATACTATTGAACCGCTCCTGGTGATAATAAGCATTGAAATCCCCTAGCCAGAGTACATTATGTGCCCTTATGCCCTCAGTCCTTCATCCAAATGGTGTTCAACACAGAGGCACAATGATTCATCAGCTGACGGATGGGGTGGTGCAATAGGTGGTAATCAGCAAGAGGTTTCCTTGCCCATGTTTGACCTGATGCCATGAGACTTCATGGGGTCCGGAGTCAATGTTGAGGATTCTAGGGCAACTTCCTCCCAACTGTTTACCACTGTGCTGCCACCTCTGCTGGTCTGTCCTGCCGGTGGGATAGGAAATACCCAAGGATAGTGATGGAGGTGTCTGAGATATTGGCTGTAAATTAGGTAATGTGGCATATGTTTATAGGGATCAGCAAGATCAATCTTTAGGAATGCAATGATCTAAATTGGCAGGAAGACTGTAGTCATATATTGATGGACAGTTCCATGCAGGCCAAATTTGATCATGAGATGATCATGGTATGCATGAGTAAGTGTATAAGGAATAGTGCCAACTTATACAGTGAATGTGAAAGTATATAACTGGACAAGCACCACCACCACCAACCCCCCCACAACCCACCCAGCACGGTGAATGTGAGTTGATTGGAATAGATGGCCATTTAACTGCTCAAGCAAAGTGTTTTAAAAATAGAAATCAACAGATTTCTAGTTGAGAATGATGTGGAATAATTTGTTACTGGGCAAGAGGGTGAATTAAAAGACCATCTCCAAACCATCAACAACATTGCACTGCTGAGGCCCTCACCATCAAAATAATGGTGGGTAGAGAGAGGAGGGTGATGGCAGAGGGTGGTAGTCACCATTAATCAACATGGTGACCACAGGAGCTTGGCCAAGCCTGGGAGCTTGATGAATGGTTCATCTCCTGACCTTTAGAAGTTTCTTCACCATCTGCACGCACAGTCAAAAGTGTAATGGAACAGTCCCCATCAACATTCCTACTAAGCTCTGCAAGTGTATAACCATGCAGCAACTTGGATGGTTGCTCTATAATAAATAATGTACATGTACAACCTCACAGTGGCAGTGCAAAAAAATTTCAAGGGACCGCACATTGAAAAAAA
Source organism: Carcharodon carcharias (assembly GCF_017639515.1). Taxonomy (NCBI): domain Eukaryota; kingdom Metazoa; phylum Chordata; class Chondrichthyes; order Lamniformes; family Lamnidae; genus Carcharodon; species Carcharodon carcharias. Next base: position 62,788,528 of record NC_054481.1, on the reverse strand, counting down.
ATTGGCATCTTGCGTCATCCAGAACAAAGGATTTTGCTTGATTGGTTCTTCTGTCACTGGGTTTAATCCCCACGCCCTCCTTTCACTGCTGCACTGTAGTTGAAGTGTTTATGATCAACAGGATGTACTGCAGCAACTCACCAAGGTCACTTCATAACTTCCCTTCCTATGACCTCTACATTGAGAAAGACAAAGGTCGTAGGTATATAGGAACATCATCACCTATTAGACCCTCTCAAGTCAGATAGCATTCTGACTTGGACATATATCACTTTCCTTCATTGTTTCTGGGTTAGAACTCTGGAATTCCCTCCCTAACAGCACTATGGGAGCACCTTCACCACACAGACGCTCACCGCTACCTTCCCTGGGCAAGTAGGAATGTGGAATAAATGCTGGCCTTGCCAGTGATACCCACATCTTGAGAATGAATAAAAAAATGGGGAGTAGAATAAGCTGAACTTGAAGTTGGGGCGAAACCTGTGATAAAACAGATAGACTGCATAATCTTCCATTAATCACTTCTTTTGCTCTTCATATTTACACAAAGAGAACATCAGACAAGCACCAATATATGTTCACCGTGCTTTCAGTGGGACTTAGAATTGACCTTGTTTAGAATTCAGAATACAAGGAGTCAATTAACTCATTATTTCCTTGTTTCAAAATGATTCAAAGTGATAATCCTTATTGGTGACACTCATTAGACTTTACTCAGTATGGGTAAGACTTGACATATGCTAATGTTTGAGTAGAAATATTAAAGTGCAGCAGTATTACCATTATACCATGGGCAGAAGCCTGGTCTCCATGTAATCACTCCCTGGTCATACCAATCAATGCAGCATGTGCACATGTGGTTCCTTTGATTGCCCTGCCCTCCTGTGTGGTACCTCTTTCTGTGGGAAGGTCCTTAACCTCTTCCGGCCAGATACTCCTCCCCTCGTACTGGCCTGCTTATTCCTTCTTATACTTTCTTTTCACGCAAAGGCTATGGAAACAGATTCAACCCAATCATTGCTTCGTGTTTATTTGAATGGTCCAATTATAAATGATGTCAAGAGGCATCTCTCTGCCAAGGCAAGGCTAAGCTCCCAAGATCTTTGGTTTCCCACGCTTCGACATCTATTAGCTCAGTAACATTCTGGGGATAGTATCTGGCCAAATGGTGACCTTGGTTGCTAAGTTATTTTTGTCTTGCTCTAACTTCCTGTGTTTGAGATGTATTTTATCTGCCTGTTCCCACACAGCAAGCTCACACTCTACATGATTTCTGCTGAAGTGCTTTTGGCTTTACCTTCTGACTATTTAATTTCTTTTACACCTTCCAGGCCAACAAAACATTTAGTCAGTAAAGGTCTAAATTTCCCATCTGGTCACCTGTCAACCATTCTTACTCAGAGAGTAATCGCAACAGGAATAAATAGGATAAGTGTAATAATAAAAATTTTAAAATGTATTGCCAGTCCTAGCATTTAAGTTAATGTTTATTAATTAGCAAGAAAACCTGTAGTAGAAATTTCCCAGGATCCTTAAGACTCCTTTCAGATGGACCATGGAGTACAAATATAGATGGAGATGGAGAAAGACAGCAGAGAATAGGGAATAAATTCAAAGAAGCAGGGTGAAAAGTTATGGAGCTTAAAGCAATCCCTCTTGATCAGAAGTCTTTCTCTCAGGAGGCCCAATCCTCAGCATCACATCCAGAAGGATGTGACCATTGCTCAGTTCAAAATGCAAGTGGGGTTTGAAGCTGAGAATGTTCTGGAAAGATTGAAGCTGAATTCTGCAAACTAGATATCTGCACAAAGAGTGAAACAGCAACAAAACGTCATTCGATTCCAAAATCCCTCTTGACCCATCACTGAGCAGGGATAAAAGTACAACTGGGATTTGAATCACTCAAGTGTTGAGTTTTTAAATGCTTTCCTGTCAATGTTTCCTTGACCTTTTAGTTAACCAGGAGTAAGTGTTTTTTTTAAAGTTGTGTTAGTCTGTGATACCATGTTTGACATTTCTGCAATGGAAATGACAAGCTGAAAGTGATCATCCTTTATGTACTCCTCCATATCTCTACACTCGCATATACAGGCAGAGGCACATGCACGCAGATACAACCACAAGTATACATATACGCATGTCCACACTTACACGCGCAGACTCACACCTGTACACACACACATTAACACAAATACACACATATACAAGAACACAAGAGTACACACACAAAGATAAACACACACATCTCCAAAGACACACAGACATACACACAAACATATATGAAAATGTGCACACACTTATAGACAATACCCTCATACAAATATACATACGCACAAACACATGGGCCAGAATTATATGGCCCCTCCCGCCCAGTGGGATATTACGGCTCCATTGAACTGAATGGAGATTTAAATGGCTTGCCGCATCTGCCGGGGGTGTGGGTGGCAGGGGGGATGAGACACGCCGTGGCATGGCTGTAAAACCCTGACCATACTATTGAACAATCTCTATGTTGAGATTTCTCCTAACCCTTCCACAGCAGAATGCAATAGTTCTTATTACCATAACCACAGACACATAATTGAGTATTATGTGAAAAAAAAATCATTTCAATATCATCTACCGAGCAGACCTGGCCCATCACTATGGCAACAACTGTTCAGTTTAGGTCTCACAGCCTCTCTGATATTAAACAGAATGCATGGACTAACCAGAAAAAAACTTTAGCTATCCGGTGCAGAAAGGCTACAGCAAAGTCTCCTAGGGTTCCTGACAAGGGCCTTTGAACTCTTATTAAGAATTCAGTGCAGCTTCTTCTGACGTGAGCCTGCATTAAGTAAGAAACAATTCTGTCTGATAGTTTCTGGGGCCTGTACATGGAGTGTAATGAGCTTGCAACACTCAGACTGCTTGTGGGAATAGCCCTCTTACTTTTGTCCAAAGTTACTGTAAACTCTGCGATGAGCAAGAGAGCTGATAACGCAGGATGACTTGATCCAATTTCCATTTGTACCACGTTCTAGGTGCTTTTCCCAGTGACTCCTGCTCTGGTATAATACCTTCTAGATTACCAAGGTTTCAGGTGAGAAGTAAAAGGCAGGGGGTGCAACACCAATTAAATTCAACTGTTAATCTTCAGTCTGTTTGACCTCACAGGTGAAGGGCCTGACTCATCTCTCACCTTTCCCCTCTGTATTTACATCTTCTGCATCTTTCAATACTTCAGGGAATGCTGGTGGATTACTTCTGTTGAAATCCAGGGGGAGCATGAAAGCCTCCAGGAATTCTACAGGGAGGCTGTAGGATTCAATTATTATTCTGAAGGTTTTCAGATCCTTTATAGCATCTCTGTATAAAGCAGGGAGATATTTTAGTGCAGTAATTAACAACTTATTTACATTCCTTTCTAAGAGTTCCTTCAATTTAAGCCATTTCCCTCCCTCTCTGCTTTCCTTATTATCCTCACACCCTGCTCCAGATGAGAGGAGTGGACGGACTGTTCACTGTTCTCCCCCAGAGCAGGTTCCAGAGCAGTTATCTGCACTCATTCCCTGCGTCTTTCTCTTAGTCTGTGTGTCTCTGTCTATTTAAATGTTTATCTGTCTGCCTGACTCCACTGTCCCTGTTTCTCTCCACTTCTTTCTGTGTGCCTCTCTGTCTCTCTTTTTATCTTCAACTCTAACTCTTTGACTGTTTTGCTCTCTGTGACTCCCTTTGTCTGTCCCTCTCCATCTCTTTCTGTGTGTGTCCCTTTGCCCCTCTATATCTCCATCTCTCACTCTTTGACCATCTGCCTCTCTATTTTACCCTCTATTTATTCCTCTTACTCCAGCTCTTTTTCTTTTCAAATGTGTCTCTGTGTCTTTCTCTCTCTCAATCTGTCTCTATCTCTATCTATGGAAGGTAAATTGGAGAACCCCAAAAATGAGCATGGACTCTATGATACGCACCTGTTTGTTGCAATGCAGGCAGCATGTGAAATTGGTTGTTTTAAATGGTTGCTAAGCTCAGTCAGCATTACTGCACTTTTGCTTGGCCTAAATAGCCAAGTGGTTATGGTACTGGGTTTGTAACCCCAAGATCAAGAGTTCAAATCTCATGATGGCAAACTATGAAACAATGTAACTTCATCTGAAACAGATGGAAACGGGTTTGTACTCGAAAGAGTTACAGCTTGAACCTGTTCTTGTAGCAGCATATGGTAGAGCTTATGCAACAAAGAATATCAAGAGTTCAAATCTCACAATGGCAAACTATGAAACTATGTAACCTCATCTGAAACAGATGGAAACGGGTTTGTACTCGAAAGAGTTACTGCGCTTTTCACTGGTTGTGCACATTAGCAAAGGACCCAATAACACAAGTGGCTGGTGCTACTTAACAGCAGCCTGTACCTTTTAAATGGGAAGTGCATTGTGGCTATAATCAATAGTGGGAGTCCTTTGAAAAATGAAACTGGTCTGTGATACTTTGGGAATTGCCGAACTTGTGAGAAAGCGCACACCAAGGTTTTCAGACAAAGCACTGGAGGTCTTGGTGCATGACGTGGAGAGAATTAATGATTTCCTGTACTTGCAGGGGGATAGATACACAGGACGTAGTGGAAACAAGTAATGGCTGAGGTCAATGACAGGAACATTGTTCCAAGAACATGTATATAGTGCAACAAGAAGTTTAACAATCTGACATAGCTGTCAAGGTGAGTGAGTTCAATCTTTAAATATCCTACCAATTTCACCACTGCCCTCATCTACTGCTCAATTCACTAACCACCATCAGCCACCTACCAACAATCTCAATCAATCAGTATTAAACTCCTTGGTTCATATTCTTTACCTCACCCTCATGCACTTAGTACTATAGTAAGCCGTGCACCCACAACTCACAGCTCACACACATTGGAAACTATTCAACATTGACAGCCATCGAGAATGATTTACTTGCCCTGCTTTGAAGCTGCAGCTGTGCCTTCAGCAGTTGACAAATTTTAGTCACAACTTCTTTGGTGAAATGAAGACATCTCATGTATTGCTCCTTAATGAAGTTTGGGTAAGAGAATTACTCCCTAAGGACCTTCTATGAATGTGGCCTCTATCTGAGTGCCTTTCTTTCTCTTCTAGCAGTCGCTGCCCTGCTTTGCATGTTCTCTCTTCTATCTCTAACTCATGCATAATTCCAAGAGGAAGTCCTACCAGGCCACCCTGACTGGAAGCAATTTGTTTCGGTATAAGTCTTTTATCCATCAAGAAGGTAATTCAGCACCAGCCAGGGCACCATTATGGACAATTCAAAAATTACACAAGTTCAGGAAAGGTCCAATAATTCATATAATTGCATCAGGAGCCATAAGAAATAATCCAGAAGCTAACCTGTACATAACTCATGATCCCTTTAAACAGCACTGATAGGAGTCCTTCGTTCAGTTTAAGGTCAGGGTCAACTGTGTGAGGTTAAGGTTGACGGGGCATTGTTTAGAGCATGCAGTTCAAAGATGACAGAACAAAAACAGAATTATCTGGAAAAACTCAGCAGGTCTGGCAGCATCGGCGGAGAAGAAAAGAGTTGACATTTCGAGTCCTCATGGCCCTTCCATAGAACTTCTGTGGAAGGATCATGAGGACTCGAAACGTCAACTCTTTTATTCTCCGCCGATGCTGCCAGACCTGCTGAGTTTTTCCAGGTAATTCTGTTTTTGTTTTGGATTTCCAGCATCCGCAGTTTTTTGTTTTTATAAAGATGACAGTGCTGGGATCAGATTACTATTGTACACAGAGTTCCATCATAATTATACTGTTTTGCACATTACTGTCAATCGTTAGGCACACAAGCCCCATTAGCAAACAGCACCCTGCGCACTTCCTACTGGAACTGTGTAGTTCAACCCTTTTTATGGTGATTACGTGGCTGCCTAGCACCTAAAATCAAGTGCTACATCTGCCAATTTAGCCCCCATCGTGCACTCCCTGTTCCTTTTTCACTCTTGTCTTTCTCTCGATATATCTCCATCTATCACACTGTCTGTTTATCTCTTTGTATTTCAGCTTCCTTCTCTAGCTGTTTCTCTTCCACTTCGATTCTATCCTTTTCATCTCTGTATCTATTTTTCTGGCTGTCTTTCTCATCTTCACAATCTGTCTCTTTCTCTCTCTCTCACTTGCAGTCTTCCACTCTCATTTTCTATCTTTTTTATTCTCTCTACTTGTCTCTCATTCTGTATTTCTCCCTTATACTCTCTCATTCATTCTGTCACTTTCTCTCTTTCACTGTGTCTCATTCATTCTGTCACTTTCTCTCTTTCACTGTCTCTCATTCCCACTCATTCACTCTCTCATTCTCTTTTCCTTTCCTAGTCTCTTACTCTGCCTCTCTCTCACTGTCTCACATTCTCTCTCTCACATTCTTTCTCACGTTCTCTCTCACTGTCACTCTCGCTCATACTCTCTCCATTTCTGTTATCTATCTTTCCCCCTCACTCTCAGTCTCTCTCCCTCTCTCAATCTCATTTTCTCTCTCTCTGTGTTGGTGCACTGTGTCCTTTTCGCTGTCATAAATTATCTGCAGCACATCGACTGAGCCACATGGATCAGATGGGCCCCAGGCTCACTGTTGGTGTAATAACTGATGACAACCTGGGGTAGGAGGGGGGTAATAGAGTGCCAGGGTTAAGGGGAGTTAAAATCATCCAAGGTTCCTGTTGTTGATCAGTGCCTGCAAAAAAATGCAAGTGATAAGGTGTCAGATGAGGACAAGGGCATGCCTCACCGTACTGCATCCCAGGCTTGCAACAAATATTAATGTTCCTACATGGAAAATGGCTACTTGGCTGAAGTAATGGGGGATGCCGAATAGAATCACAAACTGACTGACATGTACAAACAAAGCTCTTTAGATCAATTTGGATGTGGACACTAGAGGGCAGTAGATACAGGGAGCTCTGGAGATCAGCACTGGAGACAGAATGTAGTCATGGCCATTTTCCCCTTCTTCACATGACAGCAGTTTCACAAACAACAATGCTTAATGAACTTAATTAAACATCAAATGAAAATTATCTCTGATCAGTTAATTTATTCCGAACATTACCAGGAGATGCCTTCATGACTTAAAATAAATTAAGAATTTTTGTGACTGAAAGCTCCGATGTTGTCTCTTTATTCCTGCTGGGTAAGCAGAACATGAAAGACAGTGGGTAATACATAATACACATGGCCAGAGTGTGCCAGCACTTAAGGTAAAAATGCTACAGTAGTTCAAGGGACAGTGGTCAAATGGTAAAAACATTTGTTGTAGAGAAACACAAAGGAGGCAAGAACATACAACGTCACAACATGAAGATGCAAAATTCAATATGAAAATATAACCTTCAAAATAAGATATGGGAATCTAAATTCTATATTGTTGTGCCCATTTTATGTGCCCTGTGTCAAATCTGCATCATCATTTGGGCCACTGCTGGCTGAGCTGAGTTCGTGACTGAGCAGCAACTTCCTGCATTATGCAGTGGTAGTTGTTAACAATTTTCAATTTGATGAATATGTCATGAGACCCACTATTCAGTGGCAAAGCACTTTCTCATAGGCAAGACTGGGGTGACTTTTAAGTCAGTTTTGTATTTTGGAATGCAAAGGAAACACTAATTAAATCCTCTTCCTTTTTGTGGGGCTGAGATGAGCAGGGATGTTGCACTAAGTTCTACAATTCAGCCCCACGCTCCCAGAGATCAAGGCCCCCCCTATTTGTGTGAGACTTGCACCATGTTGCATGATTTCCAGTACCTACCTGCTGGCCGAATGAGGTGCTGTCTTGGAAATGCTCGAGAGTGCTTGGGGCAAAGCACTAACTTCACAACATGTCGGAGTCCAGCCCAAGACCAAATGGGATTGGGGCCAGATTATTCTAAATAAGCAAACACCAATGCAGCAAACAGGAGTTGGATCTCTGCACCCACACCAGGAATAGCAAGCAACTAAGCAAACCATAGCCTCACATATAGTCATAAATAGAGTCATATTTAACAAATCATACTTTGCAGCTAATGTCACAGATGCCTCCATCACTATCGCCGGGTATATCCTGTCCTATCAGCAAGACAGAACAACCAGAGTTGGTGATAATTGTATACACCCAGGAAGGAATGACCCTTGGAGTCCTCAACATCGACTCTGAACCCCATGAAGCCTCATGAAATCAGACCAAACATGGTAAAGGAACCCTCCCGCAGATTGTCACAAATTTCCCTCCCTCTACTGATGAATCAGTACTCCCATATTGAACACATTGGAAAGAAGCACATTAGGTCGCAAGGGCACAGAATGTACCCCTGGTCAGGGAACTTCAATGTCTATCTAATGCGTGGCCTCAACTTTTCAGATGGTGGGGTCTCATTTCCCCCCTCCGAAGAGGCAGTGGGGAACACATTCCCAGCTGACTTCTAGTGCCCCGCAGTCACTTCACACTCGAATGAGCATGAATTGGCTGCAGGCGAGCTTCTGCCCCTCACTCGGGAGGGAGTCCCACCTTAGAGAGCTGCCGGCCAATCTGACAGCACTGCAGTGGTCAGAAGAAGCAATGCAGGAGGATACCAGAGACTAAGTTCGGGCACTGGAGACCCAGGTAAGTTCGAGGGATCCCAGGGCCACTTAAGGGCCTCAGTTGGTTAAAGGGCTGGCTTCCCGTCTGAGGCCTTGCCCGCCCTTGCATAAAATTGCTGTGTGGTCGGGGCAGGTAGGAACCTGGAGGGAATCTTGTTCCTCCAATTTCACGCTCCCCCCATCCCCCAGTCTAAAAACCCGCCAGTGGGGAGCATAAAATTCTGTCCTGTGTCTCCATGGCACCACTACTGACTGAGATGGTGGAGTTCTGAGGGGCATATCTGTCAGACTGGGCCTACATCGGGGGGAATGAGAAAACCAACACAAGGGAAGACCTATTTAGCTTTAACCTCACCAACTAACTGTTGTAGACACATCTGTCTATGAAAGTATTGATAGGTGTGACCACCAAAAAGTCCTTATGGAGAAGTGCTGTCTTCACTGAGGAAACCCCTAGTCATGTTGTGTGGCACTCCTACTGTGCTAAGTGGGATAGATTCAGAACAGAGTTAGAAACTCAGAACTGGGCATTCAGGAGGCGTTGAGGGCTATCAGCAGCAACAGAATTGTACTAAATCGCAATCTATACCAGGAGCAACACCAGACATACCAAAAAATGAGGTACAACCTGGTGAAGCAACAATATAATCTACATGCATGCGAACAACAAGAGCAGCATGTGATAGACAGATCTAAGAAATCCCACAACCAACGGATCTCACCAAAGCTCAAGATGTGCACCAGAACTAGCCATTGTCCTTAGCCAAGCTGTTCCAGTACAGCTACAATACGGCATCTGCCCAACAATGTGGAAATTCTCCAGGTATCTCCTCTCCACAAAAAGCAGGACAAATTCAATACCAGCCAATTACCACCCCATAAGTCTAATCTCAAATATCAGAAAAGCGATGGAAGGTGTCAGTGACAGTGACAGTCCTTACTAAGCAAAAACCTTCTCACTGTTATTCAGTTTGGGTTTTGCCAGAGCCACACATCTTCAGACCTCATTACAGCCTTGGTTCAAACATGGACAAAAGAGCTGAATTCCAGAGGTGAGGTGGGAGTCACTGCCCTTGATATCAAGGCAGAATTTGATCGAGTGTGGCATCAAGGATCCCTCATAAAATTGAAGTCAATGAAAATTGGAGTAAACCCTCCACTAGTTGGAGTTATACCAAGTATAAAGAAAGATGGTTGTGGTTGTTGCAGGCCAATCATCTTAACCCCAGGACATTGCTGCTGGAGTTCCTCAGGATAGTGTCCTAAGCCCAATCATCTTCAGCTGTTTCAACAATGACCTTCCTTCCACCATATGGTCAGTTGTGGGGATGTTTGCTGATGACTGCAAAGCGTTCAGTTCCATTAGCAACTTTTCAAATACTGAAACAGTCCATGTCCACATTCAGTAAGACCTAGACAACCTTCAGGTTTGGGCTAATAAGAGGCAAGTAGCATTTGCGCCACGCAAGTACAAGGCAATTACCATCAAGAGAGAATCTATCCATCTCCTCTTCGTATTCAATGACAATATGTTCAATGAATTCCACACCATTAACATCCTGGGGTTACCATTGACCAAAACCATAACTGGACCAACCACCTAAATACTGTGGCTGCAAGAACAGGTCAGGGTCTGGAAATTCTGTGGTGAGTAACTCCTTTCCTGACACATCAAAGCCTGTTCAATGTCTATAAGGCACAAATCAAGAGTGTGATGGAATACTCTCCACTTGCCTGGATGAGTGCAGCTCCAACAATACTAAAGCAACTAGGCGCCATCCAGGAAAAAGGAGCCTGCATGCTACCCACCATCTTAAGCATTCACTCCCTCCACCATTGGCACACTCCATTAACAGCACCTACCAGATCCACGACATCTGACACCCAGAAGAACAAGGGCAGTAGATGTATAAAAACACCATCAATGTCCCCCTAAATTGCATGGGTGTGTGGCAGTGCAGCAGTCCAGAAATTGTCATACGGGACAAACAGGCTATGCACAAACAATGGTCCCAGTAAGCTCTACTCATGCATAGCAGCACTGCAATCTTAAAGTGGACTCACAGTGCAAAAAGCAGGCAGTGTACAATAAAGGGAAATTAGAGGGAACATAATCACCTGCAAGTCCCCTCCAAGTCACTCACCATTCTGATTTGGAAATATATTACCGTTCCTTCACTGTCACTGGGTCAAAATCCTGGAACTCTTTCCCTTAGGCACTGTGGGTTTATCTAAACTACATGGACTCTGTGGTTCAAGAAGACAGCTCACCATCACATTTCCAAGGGCAGTTAGGGATGGACAATGAATGCTGGCTTTGCCCGTGATGCCCACATCCCATGAACAAATAAAAAATACATGTCTAGCACAGCAGCAGAAAGATCAATCATAAAACCTAATTCCAATCCTCAACCCCAGACTCTTTAGTTTGAAGCCAGAAACCAAACATTCGAACACCATCACCTGCACACCCCCTCAAACCACACTTTGTCAGAGAGGTCCTCTCCCTTACCTCCACTTATTCTGGGTGTGAGAGGAGCATCAAACGTCACCGATGGCTGCATTGTTTAATCTCTGATCCAGCACTCTTAATTAGATCCAACCAATTGCTCTTGGGTTGCTAAGCAATGATGAGAATGGAGCCCCCGGGGCAGGAAGCATTGGTAATCTGTGCGCTAACCCTTGGTGTGCTGAAACTACAATGATTTATAGAAGAGAGTACTCAGGAAAGAATTACACAATTAAATAGTGCATGGAATATAGATCTGTCAGGCACAGTGCAGATCAGATAGATTGTCATCTTCATTGTGTGGACAAAAATCTCTCAGAGCAGATCAATGGAATAAAAATCAAACAGGCTTTATAATGAGGTGGAAAGGAGTGGGCAATGGCGGGGTGCAATCTTCCAGATTATTGCTCATGCAGTGAGGATTAGGGTTTACTTAAGGATTGGGGTTCAGTTTGGGGTTAGGTTTAGAGTTTGGGTTCAGTTTAGGGCTAGAGTTAGGTTTAGGGATCAGTTTCGGTTTCGGGTTCGGTTTAGAGCAGGGTCCAGTTTAGCGTTTGGGTTAGGGTTTTGAGCAGGGTCCAGTTTAGTATGCGGGATAGGATTAGGAGTAGGGTTCAGTTTAGTTGCCTGGGTTAGGGTTAGGAGTAGGGCTCAGTTTAGTGTCCATGTGGGTTTGGAGTAGGGTTTAGTTTAGTGTCTGTGTGGGTTAGGGGTAGAGTTCAGTTTAGTGCCCGGATTAGTATTAGGAGCAGGGTTCAGTTTAGTGCCTGGGTTAGGGTTAAGAGTAGGTTTCAGTTTATTGTCTGGATTAGGGTTAAGAATAGAGTTCAGTTTAGTGTCCGGTTTAGGGTTAGGAAGAGGATTCAGTTTAGTATTCGGGTTAGGAGCAGGGTTCAGCTTAGTGTTGGGTTAGGGCTAAGAGTAGAGTTCAGTTTAGTATTTGGGTTATGGTTAGGAGTAGGGTTCAGTTCAGTGTTCAAGTTAGGGTTAGGAGTCGGGTTCAGTTTAGTATTCAGGTTAGGATTAGGAGTCGAGTTCAGTTTGGTATTCGGGTTAGGGTTAGGAGTAGGGTTCAGTTTATCGGCAAAATTCTGGTAGAGCTCGGTTTAGGATTAGGATTCAGTTTAGGGGTAGTCCTCAGTCTAGGGGTGCTCTCAGCAAGTGTTTTCCAATTTCTCAGAGAGACAGGATCTGAACTCTCCTCTGTGCCCCTCCAAAATCCCCCCTGGAATTCTGGTGGAGAATGTGGAAGGAGTCCTAACCAGCATTAGCATTGGTACTGAACAGCACTAGCACTAATACTGGCACCAACAATGGCACTTTCCCTACAATGAAACTGGCATCAACTCTGGAACAGGGATCAGCATTGGCACTAGCATTGGTATCAGCACTGACTTTGGCTTTGGCACTAGCTAGTCCAATCCTGCATGTAAATAGTGGGACGTGGGAAATGGGAAGGGCCTGGGCTGATGCAAGATTTCCATCCCTCCTACCTCTAGGGCTTTTTGGGGTCCCTTGCTGCTCGTTCCAGCCATGCTATTGGATCTTCAATCCTCACACTGGCTACTCTCTTTAATGGTGAAATTACACCAGGAACCTACCGTGCATATGGGGTGAACCCCACAACCCAAGAACATGGGTCAGCATTGGCATGACTTTGGAAGGTCTTCACTGTGTGCAACACCCTCCGTTACCCTCAGTATGACATACTCTGTTACCCTGTGTGTGACACTCTCTATTAACCTGTTACCCTATGAAGGACACACTCCATTACCTTGTGTGTCACCCTGTGTGTAATACACTCTATTACCCTGTCTGTGACATATTCTGTGACTCTGTGTGCTATCATGTGGCTCTCTGCCTTTTTTATATCCTGTTCGTGTTCCTGTTCCTCATACAGTGTATATTTCAATACTTTGTGAGTGACTCAGACTAATAAAGTCCCCTGTGACTCGATGTAGCTCTCCATCTGTGACCATTTTGGAGCAGAATAAAATTATATTGCACTTTGAATGTGAAAAGTTTAATTGAAGGTGACACCATGAAATCCATCTTTAATTAAAAACCCTTGTGTTCAAATATTAGGTGAGCAAAAATCTAGTAAATGTCACATTCTGCAGATTTGGGATAATACAGAAGGGAACTCCATCATTATTTCCAATCCCTGGGGTCACCAACTTAGGGGCATTTCTTAAAGCAGTGTCACTAACTCATCTTTCTGTGATGGCCACAATCCCAATCACTCAAGGTCTCACACTGCAGGTCACTGTCTCCTGCTCACTATGCCCAATATCTTGCATGTACACAATGTGCCATAGCAAAAACCTTCTCTCACACATGGGCCTGAACGTATTATTAGTTCACAAGACTCTAACCTCTGAGTCAGAGGGTTGTGCGTTCAAGTCCCACTCTAGTGAATTGAGCACCAAATCTAAGCAGGCATTACTTACCTGAGGGGCCGCTGCACCATCAAAGGGGCCATCTTTAAAAATGCAACATTAAACCAAGGCCCAATCAGTCCTTTAAAGTGGAGGTAAAAGATCCCATAGCACTTTTCAAAGAAAGGCAGGGAGTTCTCCCCAGTGACCTGGCCAATACTTAACCATCAACCAGTTATTATCACATTACTGTTTGTGGGAACTTGCTGTGTGCAAATTGACTCACTGCAATTCCTACATTATAACAGAGGCTAAAGTTCAAGAAAGGTACTTTATTGGGTGTAAATCACTGTTAGATGTCCTGAGGTCTGGGTGAGTGTTAAAGACATACAAGATCTTTCTTGTTCGTTGTTTGGGATTTTGCTCTGTGCAAAATGTCTGCAGGGTATATAACAATGCTGAGTAGCATTTAAAGAATGTGTGATACTGTGAGGCTTTTCTGAGAGTTGTGATAAGGTGCTGCATAAAGACAAGACTTTCTGTCTAATTATTTCTCTTCCTTATAAACCTAATTGTTTTAATGCGGGGCAGTCACTAATGCTATGAATCTCGGGATAGGCCTTTCTCCTTGGCTGTGGGCAATATGAGAAATACTTATCAATCTCACAGTTAGAAATGTGCTGGAAAAAAAGGGTGAAACTGAGAAAGATGGAAAAACGGAAAGAAAGACAGAAGGAATGGCAGAGAAAGGAAAGAATATGAATAAACTGGTGACCCTGTGATCCGTATGTATAATATTGTATGTTACTACAATTATGGTATTGGTTTGAGGCGACGCGTCAGGTAAATGATTGGTGACTCAACATCTCACACCTGGGATTTGTTAGATGTTGAAACTTCTGCTGAGACTGTGTTTGCAAGAGAGACACTTTCAGGAGTGTACCAGTGTGATGCACTAATGGGATTCCCCACACATGCCATGTAAATATATTCAATAATAACTATTCCACTTTGATTTCTTAACATTTAACATGATCATTCAATAAATTCCATAACTATAAACTTAGTATATCCAGTTATTTTAGTAACATCGTATGTAGAGATCTGAAATTATAAGCTGAAGGTGCATCAGATGATTTTCTACTCGCAACACATTACAACCATTGAATTTATTGGGAAAGAGAATCCAGCTTAAGAGATCTCCCTGCTTAAATCAGTTATTCCCTGTTTAAATGTGTTATGCCCCTTTTTAAATTGGTCATCTCCCTGGTTAAACGGGTTATGCGCCTGTTTAAATTGGTTATCTCCCTGTTTAATAGGTCACCCCTTCAGTTGGAAAGCTCAGCACGTAAGGCAATATCTAGGGAGAGACAGAATTAATGGGTAGAATTTCACTGGCTGCCCTCCTAACTTCCTACCTCCTGGGAACAGAGACTGAGAGCTGGTAAAATGCCAGGGGGCCACTTGCGGATGGATCCCCAAAGCAGTGCCATCAGTGGGGAAAGTTTTCCAGTGGCAGGAATGGCAGCAGTTCAGCAGTCTGCTAAATGGAGGTTGACAGGCAATTTGAATGATTTATGGTTCAACTATAGGCAATTTTCCAAGGCCGCTGGCATTGCCCCAGTGGGAGAGTGGCCTACTCATCACATGAGGGGGTTGCCAGCTACCTGAAGGTGCCTTCCAGTGGCTTTTCAGGTGGGTTGGAGGTTTCATGGCTTAGAGAAGGGATCGCCATTGATGATGCCGCACCCTCCCAAGTCCCCAATGCCACCGCTGGATGGGTTTCCCCTCTGTTTCCTGGATCCTGCCGGCTGGTGTAAAAATTTATTAAAGGTGCATTCTTCCAAAGTGGAGGCGATCTTGCATTCTCTTTACTACTTCAGCAGTGGCTATCTTCCTTGGTGGCACTGCCATTGCTCCAGAACTGCCAGCCCTCTTTTTTGGCTGCCACCATGGAAGGCCAACTTGCTGTCTTTAATTGGCTGCCTCCTCCGCCTGCCATTTCTTATTTGCCTCCTCCTGGCAATAGCGCAAGGAAGATCCCACCTCCCACCTGAGCCTGCCAGTTACCCAAAAACCACTCCAACAGTGGAACCCCCACCATTTCAGCAAAATCTCGCCCAATGTTTCAGGTCAATGACCTTCCATCAGTGCTATCCCTCTGTTTAAATGGATTAACTCACATCTCCCAGTGCCATTTTTCCTTCTCTTCACTCTCTGTTCTATTGTTTATTTATCCCCCTTGCTCTCATTTGCTTCTTATTTTTCATCTTTCCTCTTTTTTCCATGCTCCCTTGCACTCCCTCTCTTTATGCTTAAAATCTTTAACCTCCATTAATTGCCTGGATTAGTCCTTGTAATCTTTATCACTTATTAAAACATTGGCACCATTTTGATTCAAATCCTCTTCTGCCAAATCCTTCTCCCCATAATTTGCAGATCACTCAGACATTAGCACTTCTTGCAATAAGTAAATATCTTGACTCGACGATGAGAAGAGGAGGATTATTCTGCTGAATTTGAAATCTGAGTTTGCCCTGATAGCTGCTCTTTATATGTCATCTCAGAACAAATGCGGCTTCAACACATTATGGAGGCAAAATGATTTCAAGTAACGAAGTAAAATCGAAACAAATCAGTTTCCTGGTGTAACGTTAGGCAAAGGAAGCGAGGGAAGATTACAAGAAGGATTGGGTCTCATGCTCAGCAATTAATGAAAATACACTTTAAAGTGAATTTAACCTTGATAGTGAAATAACTCTATTCATTGAAGTTTGGATTCTCCATTCATTATCAACCCCACTCTCCAAAAAAACAAATTACTCAAACAAAACTCATTTAGAATTTACTGAGCTCTCATTGTCAGTGATCATATGGGTTTAGCACTGTGTAATTATGATCTTGTTCTGTTTTGTTTTCAAAAGCTGCTCTCCAGCTCATCCTGACTGCACCTCCCTCAGTTCCATTTCCCATAATAGGCCGTTCACAATAAAAGCTCAAACCCTGTTTTTATAGCCCTCGTTAATTTGCTGCTTGCTTCTGTCTTTTGGGTGTAATCTCAGGCAAACAGACACCCTTTGTAAAACCTGCCACTTTCTTTATCATGCAAGACAGCTCATTAAAAAGAGAGAACTCTTTGAGTTGCTGTTGATAATTCAAAGATTCACATATTTTTACATAATTACTGCACTTAGAGATAGAGCAGAAAATGAACTCATTGTTTGCGAACAATTTTATAAGTTTCTCTAATATTAATTACCCACTTCAAAGTTCGCCCTTTCTTATGGTGCAATGAGTGGGGTAAGGTGAGGTGGGAAGTTCACACATTCAGGTGACCCCCCAAACACTCTGAGGACAGGTACAGAACATATTAGATATAGAAGCAACCTTCCCCTACACTGTCCTGTCAAAGACTCCCAGGGCAGGTGCAGCACAAATTAGAGACAATGTAATAATCCCTCCACACTGTCCCACCGAAAACTCCCAGAGAAGGTTCTGCATGGTTAGATACAGAGTAAAACTTGCTGGTCTGTGGGGCTCAGGATCAGACTGTACATTGAATTTACCAATAGAAGCATCAGAACAGCAGCCCTGTGCAATTTGGGGGTGCTATGTTTGAAAGGTAAGATCTTCAAAATCTATTTGGTTAGCAATGTCATAAGTAGTGTGGAATCTGCCATGTGCGAGAATGATATGCAGACTTCATGAGTTCTTCACTGTCTCCAAAGCAACATGCTTTGCCAAACAATGTTTCATGAAAACAGCCTCACTTTGTAGCAGAGCACACAAAGGCATTGTCACCAGGCTTCACTGAGCTGAAAATCCACAGGCTTTCCAACATCTTTCCTCTATCTCCAGTGAGAGTCTGTCCAAGAGTTACCAATCCAGCAGGCTGGAACCTCGAAACTTTGACTCCCAATCTAAAGTTGGAGGCTGCAATTGCTTTACTGGGGTTAAGACTCTGCCATCACACCAGGCCATAGATTTACAGCAGCTAAGGCTAGGGTCCTAATGGATCTTAGGTAGGGCCTCTTGTTGCCCCTGTCTCTCAAAGGTCCACTGGTTTCAGGAAGACTTGGGTGATGATACAAAGGGAGAATTTTAATCCCTTCAGTGGGAGAATTGTGACTCACTGAGGGCCAAACTTCTCAAAAGGAGGAAAATGTATTTAGTAGGGCAGCTATTTAGTAGAGAGCTTCTTACAGAATAATGGGAGCAGGTGTGGAATGTTTTGTGAATAGTGGTCAGTAGGTGTTAGATAGGAAACTCGACCACTCGTGGGGTGACAGCTGCCTTAAAGCAGATCAGCTGACCTCCCACTGGCCTTGTACACTGCAACAGGGCCAGCAGTGAAAGTCATAAGCAGATATGAGCCTGATGTAACTGCCCAGAATGTGATCCAAAGAATTTCAAGAGTTCGCTCTTTATAAAGGGTGCTCTTTAATAGGGTCCCTAGTTGTGAGATTTCCTCTTTAAAAGGGCTCCTGATGACAACATGAATAGAGAATTGAAAGACACAATGTGCACTGAGTGACTTCTCGTAGACTTCCTCCTCATTAAAGTCAAGGATTCTCTGCAATAATCAGCCTGGGTAAATGGATCAGTTTCTGTGCTGTGTTTAACCTTGGTCTGGATGGGCGTGAGGCTGGAACTAATCCCACGTCCTTAGGAGGACAGCATCACCACAGCGGAAAGGAACAAGCAGCACAGATTTTGGCCATTGGTACCTGGTATAAATTAGCACCTAGGCACAGAGTCCAGCAGAGGATCAGCAGTGCAATGGAGCTCCTCTCCACTTAAACTAGTGAAAGGAAAATCAGTTGCACTTTTTGACTGTTATGCAACTGCTGCCCCCACCCCTCACCACCTCCCACTGATCAGTTTATCTCATGCACATTGCCCGGGTTCCATAGCCAGACAATGCAATACAGGCTGACTATCTATCTTGCTGTTGGAATCCTGCTGCATCAGTGGCAGTGTTGACCTCTTGCTGAAGTCGCAACCTGAGTCAAGGGTGAGCTAATTGAGCCAAGCCAACAGGACAGATACAGACAGACTAGCACCTTTAAACCTTCCGACTTGCTCATGTAGAAAAATGCAACAAGGTTTTCGAACACCATATGTATAAGGAAATCGGGGCAGTGTGTCAGGACAGCACCCTGTCATGTTCTTCAGATCTCCAACCTGACAAACAAATTCAAATACTGTTCTCACTTTGTAAATGTTACAAACTGTGTGAATCATTTGGCCAGAAATTTTTTTTTATTCTTTCACGGAATGTGGGCATCACTGGCTAGGCCAAGAATTATTGCCCATCCCCAATTACTCTTAAACCACTGCAATCCACATGGTGGAGGCACACCCATAGCACTGTTAGGAAGAGGGCACCAGGACTTTGACCCAGCGACAGTGAAGGAACAGTGATATAGTTCCAAGTCAGGATGGTGAGTGGCTTGGAGGAGAACTTGAGGGCGATGGTGTTGCCAGGCATGTGCTGCCCTGGTCCTTCTAGGTGGTAGAAGTGATGGCTTTTGAAGGTGGTGTCAAAACGAGGCTTGGTGAATTGCTGCAGTGCATCTTGTAGATGGTACATCTACAGTCACTGTGTGTTGGTGGTGGAGGAAGTGAATGCTTGTGGTTGGGGCACCACATTATAGGTGATGGAAATGGCAGAGGTTGACCTTTGAATGTGAGGCTGGGGTGGAGAGTGAGGACAAGAGGAATCCTATCATGGTTCTGGGAAGGAAGGGAAAGAGTAAGAAGTGCGGGAAATAGGTCAGACATGGTTGAAGGCCCTGTCAACCCCAGTAGTTGGGGGGATCCTCGGTAGAGGAAAAGAAAAACATGTCATAAGCGCCATTGTGGAAGGTAGCATCATCAGAACAGATGCAATGGAGATGGAGAAACTTGGAGAATGGAGTGGAGTCCTTATAGGAAGCAGGGTGTGAGGAAGTGCAGCTGTGGGAGTGGTGGGATATAATGGATATTAATAGCAAGTATATCCCCAGAAATGGAGACAGAGAAGTCAAGGGAGGGAAAGGAAGTGTCGGAAATGGACTATGTGAAGATGAGGGAAGGGTGGAAATTGGAAGCAAAATTGATTAATTTTTCCAATTCTGGGTGAGAGCAGGAAGCAGTACCAATACAGTAATTGATGCACATGAAAAAGAGTTGGGGGAGGGGGCCTGAGTAGGACCGGATCATGGAATGCTCTGTATACCCCACAAAATGACAGGCATAACTAGGGCCCGTGAGGGAATTCATAGTAACACCTTTTATTTGGAAAAAGTGAGGCAGTGAAAGGAGAAATTATTCAATGAGAGAACAAGTTCAGCCAGGCGGAGGAGGGTGGTGGTGGATGGGGATTGTTTGGGCCTCCATTCACGGAATAAGCAGAGAGCCCTCAGACCATCCTTGTGGAGAATGGAGGTGTCAAGTGTTTGGAGGTCCATAGTGAAGAGGAGGCGTTTAGGGCCAGGAAACTGGAAAATGTTGAAATGTATAGGGTGTCAGGAGATTCAGGAATGTAGGTGGGAAGAGGCTAGACAAGAGGAGAAAAGATAGAGTCGAGATAGGAAGGAATAAGTTCAGTGGTGCGGGAACTTGCTAAAACGATGGGTCTACCATCACAGCCCTGTTTGTGGATTTTGGGAAGAGGTATAAGTGGGCTGTTCAGGTTTGGGAGTTTAATAGGTGAGAAGCTATGGAGGGAAGGATTTCCAGGGGAGATGATGTCAGTGACAGTCCTGGAAACAATGGCTTGATGTTTGATGGTGGGGTTATGGTCCAGGTGAGGTAGGAAGGAATGTCAGAGTTGGCGCTCAGCCTCTGCAAGGTAGAGGCCAGTGTGCCAGACAACAGCAGCATCACCCTTGTCAGCAGGTTTGATAACAATGTCGGGATTAGACCTGAGAGAACGGAGTACAGCAAGTTCAGAGAAAGACAGATAAGAGTGAGTGAGGGGAGCGGAGAAATTAAGTGTCATGCCAACAGTTCTTAATGAAAAGATCCAGAATGGGTAAGACGCCAGATGAAGGTGTCCAGCTGGAGGGAGAATACTGGAGGCGGGTGAAAGTGTCTGCTGAGTGGGAGGGGAGGACTCCTGCTGAAAGAAGTTTGCACTGGGGCAAAGACAACAGAAGAAGAGTTCAATGTCATGCTGAGCCCTAAGTTCACCGAGATGGGGAGCAGGGATAAACCTGTGTCCTTTGCTAAACACAGACCTTTCAGTGTCAGAAGGGGAAGCTCAGTGGGCATATTGAATATATGGTGAGAGATGGGATTAGAAGAAGGTATGGGATCAGAGGGAATGGTTGGGGAGGAAAGATCTGGAGGGCCGTCCGTACCCATAAGTTATTGGTGCTTGCGCTCCTTAACACATGAAAGGAAGAGCAAGCATTTTTCGTTACAGCATCGGATGAGACGAAGAATGAAATGAAACTCAGGACCCAGTCAGATTTGATAAGGGTGAATTGGTGCTGCCGGAGAGAGAGGTCAAGTGTGTACATGTGGTGGTGCATGGCACTGAGTGCAGATTTCAGGATGTGGCAAGAACAGCAATCCAAGGAACATTCTATATCTCAGAGATACCCTTAATCTTGGGTGGATTGAAACATGAAGAATGGAGCTTCAGTTGGAATCCACATGGAATCCACGGTGATGTTGACTCAGTGATAAATATTATCCAGGGCATCAGGGATAATTCCCCCGCTGTAATAAACTTGGAATGCAGGGTTACTTTCTTGTAAGAAACAGTAAACTTTATTTTCAGGCTCTTGATGAGGCTACATGCTTGTTCCAAGACCAAGGCTAGAAAGCTCCGCCCCCAAGATTCCCCGCGCTTAGGGCTGATTTATCTATACAGTCACATGATCCCCATAACAGTAAGAAATGGTTTAACTTACAATTATTACACCTGCTCTTCTTCAAAATAGTGACAGCAGATCTGGCCTCAGTTTAACGTCTCATTCAAAAGACAGCACTTGTGACAGTGCAGCATGCCCCCAGTACAGCACTGGAGTGTCAGCCTAATTTAAGGTAAGTTGTACCTGGGCTGTGGAAGGAGTGAGTTATGAGATGAATAGTCTTATTACAGTCTCAGGTCTAACATAACTTAGCAAAAGTGACTAGTGTGACATAAGTTTGCGACACAATGGCTATATCTTTCCATTTTCTTTTAATAAATGTGAATAATGTGATTGCTCAGGCAAGTATTAGCTCTCAGAATCCAAATGATCTACACTTTGAATCTCTTGACAGAAGAGCTACAGCAACTCACGTGTGTATGTGTGATACCCACACAAATAGGTCTCACATTTTTCATTTCCATCCCAGTGTCATGCAATAAAGAGAGTAGAATACAGCAAGTCCTTGTTTAATGTTGCCCCATTTTATGTTGTTTTGCTTTAACATAGTTCAGTTAATGGAGCCTGTATTCCTGTTTAGTATCACGAGATTCATTTCAAAGTTGTTTCCTGCCAGTCTGACATAGGGCCACATGACCCTAGCGGCACTACTTTGGAGTGGCCTCTGCCACTCCCTGACCCATCCTCTTGCTGCCAACTCTTCAACTTGCAGCCTCTCCTGCTCCCTGGCTCACCATGTCGCCAAGCTCCAGCTTTGGATCTGGATATGGACCTGCACCTCGAACGGGAACATAGGTTCAGGGAAGCGCTGAGCGCGAGATTTGGGAACATGAGGTTCAGCAAGAGGAAGGATCTGTGAGAGGGTGATCCAAGGAGCAGGAGAGGCTGCAAGTCAGAAGGTTGCAGCAAGAGGGTGGGTGAGGGAGTGAGGGAGTCTGCAAACCAAAGGGTCAGTGGGAGGAAGGGTCTTCAGCAACCAGTGTGGCAAGCGGGAAGTTCGGGAAGCCGGGTTGGTGATAAGCATGATTGGCAGAGAGCAGATGGTATTGTAAGTAGAAACTTACCATATTTCTTCTATATTTTTTAAATTATTTTATTTTAAAAGTATTTCATTTACCAATATAGGAACTTGGCAATGTAAACATTTCAAATTGCAGAATGTAATTGTTTTAGCTTTTAAATTTTCTGATGAGGAAGGTCCCACAGAACCTAGATATACCTTGTACTTGGTTTTAATGGAAAATGAGATTCACTTAAAGTCATTTCACTTAAAGTCATGATTTTCAGGAATGCAACTATAACTTTAAATGAGGACTTACTATAGTCACCCATTGCAACCCCTGCTGCTTCCCATTTCAAGTTAAAATCGTGTGTGTTCATAGATTAATAATAATGGGGGTCAATAGGCTAATCATCTTTGTTAAGAGAGCATGGACAGGAATGGTCTTGACAAACACAAAAACCAACCACAAGAAACAAGACATCAGAACCCAGTCAGAAAGGATGTTGTTGCGTTTGTTTTATCAGCGCCCCCAAGTTTATAAGTCCATGCAAGCCAGAGGCAAAATCAGAAATTATATTTTTACACTCAAGTCTTAAATCCCTAGATTCAAAGCAGTGGATTTTTCAGCAATGTGCATCAAACTAACACAGTCACAAATCATTATATTTCTTTTTTTTTGCATTAAGCTCATAAAAGCCATAATGCAATGATAATCTGCTGAAAATAAAATGAATACTTTCTATGACTTCAACAGGGAGACGGACAAATGCAGGTTTCTCAAGTAATCTGCTTCCCCAGGATTTTCAAACACCCAACGGCATTTAATAAATATGGTAATATTCCATCAGACACTGGCATTCATCTATAAACTTTCTTAGGATAAATTAGCTGTGCAGTTGTATCAATAAAGTATTCCTTGAATGTAAAAAGGATTTTTTCTTCACGCACATGAGAGAAAATCTGGAGCATATTCACAGGAATGTTAACACACTCATACCCAGCATACTCAAATCACCTCTCCTGCAGATACTGGCTCCCGGATGGGGTACTGGTCTAGAGGCATCATCGGCTCTCCAAAGACTCACTTCCAGTGCCTATTCTTCAAGTGTGACCCTGGACAGCATCGATTATCCAGCTTTTCAATCAAGCAGCCATGAGAGTCAGGAAAGAAATAAGGTATTTCTATTCAGTGCCTTTCATAACCTCAGAATGTCCCAAAGCATTTCAGCCAATAAAATAAAATTCCTCTGTATCTATTCTATCAAATCCCTTTGACATTTTAAAATTTGCAATAAATCACCTCTCAATCTTCTGAACTCCAGGAATGCAAGCCTTGCCTATGCAATCTGTCCTAGTAATTGAACCCTTTAAGTCCTGATGGAACCCTGGTTGGTCTGCATTGCCCTCCCTCCAATGTAAATATATCCTTCCTGAAGTGTGGTGCCGAGAGCTGAACAC
The DNA here is from genome assembly GCF_017639515.1 of Carcharodon carcharias. Taxonomy (NCBI): domain Eukaryota; kingdom Metazoa; phylum Chordata; class Chondrichthyes; order Lamniformes; family Lamnidae; genus Carcharodon; species Carcharodon carcharias. The sequence continues at coordinate 62,764,724 of NC_054481.1, read as the reverse complement.
AGTAATCAAGATGGAGTCTGACCAAGGCTCTGCACAACTGAAGTATCACTTCTTCCACATTGTATTCCAAACCCCCCTCACCACACGCCCCCAGCCCCGAAATAAGGGGCAACATCCCATTAGCCTTTTTGTTTCCTGTTTGTACCTTGTTACAATTATGAGGTTTATTAGATTATATTTTGGGAACACAGCTTTAAATTTAGGGGAAATTAATGGGGTCATGTGACCTGTTCCTCAGTCTGCCTGACACTCAGCCTGGGTGGATTTAAGAAATTCTCTGAAAACTGAGGAAGGCGCTTGGGGACAGTCACTCGAATTTACTACTCAGCGAAACTGGGATACAGGAACCTACTGGAAGGTGGGAGCACTGTACTTGCTTGCTATAAGGACTGTTTTCCTTGGGGAGCATGATGTGTGATAAGTATAAAAGGGGAACGTTCCTCTCTGTGGTTTAAATTATAAGTTGCCTATAAAAATAAAACAGTCATTAATAGTGCTTTTAGTCATTTGTTACAGTAAAAGTTGTAAAACATGAAACCTTGCCATTTCATTCTTTCAATTAGAAACTGGAAGTTTGAATATATTTTTAAAGGTCATCAGTCACTACGGAGACCATAACAACCTTTACTTTAGCTTTTAAAGATTCCTGTCAGATATCGTGCTAACAACCATTGTCCATAATAATGGTTACTTGAATGAATACATGAGGGCAGTTGCCTGTGGAAGTGCACCCAGCGAGAGTAACAGGGGGAAAAAATGTATTAAAGATTTCAAAGTTCTTATCTGCTTAAAAACAAAGTACAATGCCATATCAGCAATACTTACCAGCAGATTAATGGCCTGAGCACCTTCCCAGTCCATAACTAATGTGGTAATTTTTTATTTAAACAGGGCAGTTTAACATCTCACCATCCATTCAGAATCCTGTTACAGGAGAAAGTGGTTATTTGTTTCCTCATCAACTTTATTTAACTGGTGTACAACACAGAAACACATTGTCTCCTCAGAGCCCACTCATTGATAGATTCGATCATTGCAGATGTAACATCTATCATTCCCATCTATCATTGTGCATTCAAACATGATTGGTCCCAGTATTTTTATACACTCATTCAAAGTTAAGTAGGTTAATTGAAACAGTACTTGGAGCTCAAGAAAATTTGAAGCAAAAGGAGTGGACTGTAAAAGGTATTCAATTCCCTGCATTTTATGCAGCTTCTCCCGTCCTTATATTATACAAAAGGGTTATTCTCTATAATATGAGGCACTAAATAAGCCTTCACTAAAGAAGAGGATTCTGTCAATATCACAGGAAAGAAGGTGGCAGTAGTAATATTGAACAGGATAAAGATATATAAAGAGGAGTTACTTAAGAGTTTAGCAGTCCTCGAAGTAGAAAAGTCACCAGGTGTAGATGGGATTCATCCTGGGTTGCTGAGGAAAATAAGGGAGGAAATTGTGGAGGTTTTGTCCAGAATCTTTCAATTCTCCTTAGGGAAGGGAATGGTCGAGGGCAAGTGTTTCATCTGTTTCAAACATGGAGAAGAGGGATAAACCCAAAAGCTATAGGCCAGTCAATTTAATAATGTCAGTTCTGGGTAAGTTTTAGGACATTGATCTGGGACAAAAATAATTAGTACTTGGAAAAATATGGATTAATAAACGAAAGCCAGCACAGACTTGTTGAAGGCAAATTATGTTTGACTAATTTGATTGAGCTCTTTGATGAAGGAACAGTGGATGAGAGTTGTGTGGTTGATATTGCTTTTGTTGACTTTCAAAAGGTATTTGATAAATTACCACCTAAAAGACAAGTCAGAAAAACTGAAGCTCTTGAAATTAAAGGGACAGTAGCTGCATTGGCTAACAAACAGAAAACAAAGTGGTGGTTTTTCACATTGGAGGAAGCATGCAGTGGTGTCACCCGGGGTTGGTGCTGAAATCACTGCTTTTTTGATGTATATTAATGACCTGCACTTGGCTATATGGCATAAAACTCAGAAATGTAGTAAAATGTGAGGAGGGTTGTAATGGACTTACTTAGGATTTCATTGGATGTACAGCATTTAGCCCAATCAGTCCAGGCTGGCTTTTATGCTCCACTTGAGCCTCCTCCCATCTTACTTTACCCTCTATTCCCTTCTCCCTCAAATGTCTGTCTGGCTTGCCCTTAAATGCATTTATACTATTTTCTTTGACCAATTCCTATGGTAACACGTCCCACATTCTCATCACTCTTAGGGTAAAGAAAGTTTCTTTTGAATTCCCTATTAGATCTATTGATGACTATCTTATATTGATGATCTCTTGTTATGCTCTTCCCCAAAAGAGGAAACATTCTTTCTGTATTCACTATCAAAATCTTTTATAATTTTAAAGACCTCCACTAGATCACTCCTCAGCCTTCTTTATCAAGAGGAAAGAGACCCAGAATGTCATCCTTCCCTGATATGTATTTCTGGTATCATCCTTGTAAATTTTCTCTATGACTCTCCAGTGCCTCTGTGTACTCTTTATGATATGGTGACCAGAACTGCACACAGTGCTCTAAGCGTGGTCTAACCAAGGTTCGATACAGGTTTGATATAACTTACCTCATTTTCAATTCTATCCCTCTAGAAATAAAACCTAGTGCTTGGTTTTCTTTTATTTAATAGCCTTGCTAACCTGTGGCACAACTTTTGGTGACTGATGTATTTGTACTAAGAGGTCCCTTTGTTCCCCCACCCCATCCAGACTTGCACCTTCCAAATAATAAGTGACATCCCTATTCTTCCTATCAAAATGTGCTACATTATCTGTGCTGAGCTTCATTTGCCAATTATTTGCCCATTCTGCAAATTTATGAATGCCCTCTTGTAATTTGTTGCATCCTCAGTATTGATTATCACTCCTCCATTCCCCAATCTGGTGTCATCCGCAAATTTAGAAATTGTGTTTTTGATTCCAAAGTCCAAATCATTAATGTAAATTGTGAACAACAGTGTCCCCAGCACTGAACCTTGTGGAACACCACTTCCCACCTCCTGCCATTCTGAATAAATATTCTTCATTCCCACTCTCTGCTTTCTGTCTTGAAGCCAGATAGCAATCCATTCTGCCACTGGTCCCCTGACTCTACATTTTCTGACCTTATTCATTAGACTATTATGGAGCAACTTATCAAAGGCCTTTTGAAAATCCAGATAAATTACATCTACTGCATGACCATTGTCTACACACTCTGTTACCTCCTCAAAGAATTTAGTAAAGTTGGTCAAACAAGATCTTCCCTTTTGAAATCGATGCTGACTATTCATTATTATATTTTATTTCAGGAGGACATAGACTAGTGAAATGGGCAGATGCATTGCAGATAAAATTTATCATGGAATGGCAATATAATCTATTAAGTATAATTTCAAAGTAAGTGGAAGAACAGAGAGATCTGGGGTGGTATGCACATGACTCCTTGCAGGTGGCAAGATACATTGAGAAGCTTGTCTAAAAAGGCAAATGGGGCCCTTGGCTTTATAAATAGAGTTATAGAGCACAAAAACATGGAGGATATACTAAACCTTTATAAAACACTGGTTAGTCCCCAGCTGCAGTATTGTGGAGAATTCTGGGCACCGCTTTAGGAAGGATGTCAAGGTCTAGGAGAGGGTGCAGAAGAGATTTACAAAAACAGAACTTCAGTTAAATGGAAAGACTGGAGAAGCAGGATTTCTTCTATTTAGAACAGAGAAGATTGAAGGAAATTTGGTACAGGTGTTAAAAATCTTAAAATATTTTGATGGAGCAAATAAGGAGAAATTGCTTCCAGTGGTCCAAGTTCAGCAACTAGAGAACAAAGACTTAAGGTAATTGGCAAAAGAACCAGGGCAATATGAGGAACTGTTTTATGCAGTGAGTTGTTTTGATCTGGAATGCATTGCCTCGAAGAGTGATGGAAGCATATTCAATAATAACTCACAAAAGGGAATTGGATATATACTTCAAAAAGAATGTATGGCTATGAGGAATGTGTAGGGTAGTAGGACTAATAAGCCAGTTCTTCCAAAGGGGAAGCATTAAATTCTCTCCTTCTGTTCTGTAACATTTTATAATTCAATGAGTACAGTACACACAGAGAGGCTGCATATATAATATATACCATCATGGCTAATTTATAAAATCTTAAAAACTGAACAAAGGCTTTAAATTGACTGAAGCCATGACTGGCTATGACTCATATAAAAGGAACCTTCTGGCATTCAGAGAAGCTGATACCTCATTATCTCTAAAGAGGCACTAATGACCCCTGTGACTCCACAGATTAAATCTAAGGGAATTGTACAAAGGACATTTACATTTCTTAGGTCAGGCCTGACCAACAGAGATGACCAGTCTGCTAGGACAAAGAACCCAGAAACCTCTTTTGAAATTCTTAATGGTTGAAACATTACCAATCTCAGGAATCCAAACTAAGGAATATACATCCTTTGTCCAAGCCAAAGTGGAGAGGAAGGAGTCACATGGCCCTGCAAGCTGGTGGAACCTGTAATATTGTCTTGTAGAGTTGTAAATCTTCCATCTAGCAGTGGCACTATTGTAGACAAATGCGTAGGGCAGCAATTCTCTAGTTATGCACAGGGGTTGCTGTTCACTATAATGCAAGTGGAGACTATTATTCTCTATCACATATACACAGGTGGTGATTTCCAAAGTGTATAGAGGACACTTCTCTACTCTCCATATTATGCACGTGGTCTGCTATTCTCTACAAAATACATTTGCCACAATATAAAGCAAATCAGCTCCTATGCTATTCTCTATAATATACTCTGTGATTCTCCATAATAAGCACAGAGGCTGCAATTTTTCAAAACATGCAAAGGGGCTACTATGTTCCATAACATACACAAGGGCTGCATTACATAATACAATTTCTAATACACAGTGGCTGTTTTTCTCTATAATATACATTGCAACTGTTATTCTTCAAAACATATACAAGGGCTACTTTTGGAGGCTGCTAATATCTACAATATACACAGGGTTGCTCTTTGTTATAATATATACTGTTTTCTCTATAATACACTGGGGTTGCTATTCTCTATAACATACACATGTGCTGCTCTTTTCTATACTATATCCAGGGACTATTATTCCTTATTATACATAAGAGACTGTTATTCCCATTGGTGTGCAATAGATCTGTTATTCTTTATAACACACACAGGGGCTGCTATACACTATAAAGTACACAGGTCTTGTTAGTATCTATAACATATCCAGGGGCTGTTATTCTTTATAATATACATAGGGAATTGCATTCGCTGTCATACAGCAGCTATTATTCTCTATAATGTACTCAGGGGCTGCTATTCTTTATAATGTACAGAGGGGCTATTATAAATGAGGCTATTAATCCCTATAATAAATACAGCTATTCTGTATAATATACAGGAACTGCTATTCTCCATAACATATACTAGGGCTTCTATTCTCTATAACATACACTGGATCGACTACTTCTGATAATTTACAAAGGGGATTCAATTCTACACAATATACTCAGGGGATGCTGTTCTATGGTGTACATAAAACTGCAGTTCCATGCTATGCACTCAGGGGTTGCTATTCTTTATAATACAAAGTGGGATAATATTCTCTATGATATTAAATGGAGTTTCTATTTTCTATGTTATTTCTTATTAACATAATAGAGCTGTTCTTCTTTATAATATACACATGGGTTGCTAGTCCCTATAAAATACACAGAAGTTGTTATCAGCTATAACATACACAGGGCCTGTTAGTCTCTATGATTTACCCAGGGGCTGCTATTTTCCACAACACACACAGGATCTGTTATTCTCCATCATGTTAGTTTAACCTTGGTGGGGGGGAAAACTTTTAGAAACAATAGGATGAATTTTCTGGCCAGTGTTGTGGCTCCCTCCTAGGAGCCTATTCGATTAGGAATGGCAGGAGGGATGCGCAGGTAATCAGAGTGCCCAAGACTGTGGGTGGCTGGCAGTCCTAATGGAAGTGCTGAGTGCTGGCAACATAGGTGGGGAACTGTGAGGATGCCTCAAAACGGAAGACCTTTGATTTCATTAAATATAAGTGTGCCCACAACTGCCAGGCCATCAATGTAGAGCAGGAACCTCTCCACTGATGCCATGGCTGTGGCTCACTGATCCGAATGGCTCCAGAAGGGGGGATTGTATTTAAATGAAGTGTCGAGAGCCCCAGTCCGCCACCGGGAGGTCACTTGCATAGAGTTGGAGGGGTACTCCAATGCCTTGAAGATCCTGTCTCCATCTGAAAATGGCCCCTAATCGAGCTATTAAGTGGCATAATTGGCTGCTTATCACATTGGAGCAGGCTGCTGGTTTTCTTCCATGCCTACTCAGGGAAGTTTCCTTGGAGGGGACAGTGCATCAGGGAGCTATCCCAATGCAGCTACCCACTATTTTTCCAGCCCCACCATCTCCATAGGGCCAGGAAAATTCAGTCTGATAAAGTCACTTTAACAGGGGTGGATTAATTAAGAAAAACCAGCACAAATTTGTTAAAGGCAAATCATTTTAACTTGGTTGAGTTTTTTGATGATATAACAGAAAGAATTGATGAGGGTTATGCAGTTGAGGTGGCGTCTGTGGACTTCCAAAAGACATTTGATAAAGTGCTACATAATAGGTTTGTCAGCAAAGTTAGGACACATGGAATAAAAGAGAGTGTGTCATCATGGATATGAAGCTGGCTGGGTGACAGGAAGCAGAGTAATTGCAGATTTGAATCAGTGACAGTGAAGGAATGGGGACTTAGCCCCAAATCAGGATGGTGTGTGACTTGGCAGAGAACTTGCAGGTGGTGGTGTTCCCATGCACCCAATGCCCTTGTCCATCTAGGTTGTGGAGGTGATGGGTTTGGAAGGTGAGTTACTGCAGAGCAACCTGTAGATGGTACTCACTTGTAGATGGTGCCACAAGTGAATATTTGAGATAGTGGATCAGGTGCCATTCAGGCGGGCTGTTTTGTTCTGGATGGTATCAAGCTTCTTGAGTGTTGTTGGAGCTGCACACATCTATATAAGTGGAGAATATTCCATCATACTCTTGACTAGTGATTTGTAAATGGTGGAAAGGCTTCGGGGAGTCAGGTGGTGAGTTACTCATTGCAGAATATCCAGTTTCTGACCTGCTCTTGTAGCTCCAGTATTTATATGGCTACTCTAGTTATATTCTTGGGTGGCTATCAAAATCTTGATGGTAATCTGAATGTCAAGGGAGGTGGTTAGATCCTGTTGTTGGAGATGGTCATTGCCTGACACCAGTCTGGCTACTTGCCACTTATCAGCCCAAATCTGAATGTTTTCCAGGTCATGCTGCATATGGACAAACTTTTTCAAAACCTGCTAAGTTGTAAATACAACTAAATACACTATAATCATCAGTAAACTTCCCCGCTTCTGACCTATGTTGGGGGTTGATCAGTGATGAAGCAGATGAAGTTCAACTACACTGCCCTGACAATCTCCTGCAATGATGTCCTGGGGCTGAAATGACTGGCCTCTTGATGTCAAAGGCAGTCGTACTCACCTCACCTCTGGAATTCTGTCTTGAATTTACTCAATGACTGAGCATCCACAGCTCTCTGGTGTAGAGATTCACAACCCTCTAAGCAAAGAAATTTATTACCTTAGCTCTAAATTGTTGACCCTTTATCCTGAGATTTAGTTATAAATTTTCCAGCAAGGGAAACATTGTCCTAAAATTCACCCTGTCAAGTCCTATAAGAATTTTATATGTTTCAATGAGATCACCTCCTATTCTTCTAAACTCTGGAGAATTTAGTCCCATCCTACATCATCTCTCCTTATATGAAAGCACTCTTATCCCAGGAATCAATCTAATGAATTTGTGTTGCTCTCCACTGAGGCAAGTATCTCATTCCTCAAGTAAGGAGACCAAAACTATACACAGTACTCCAGTTGTGGTCCCACTAAAGCCTTGTATAACGGCAGCAAGGCTTCCTTGTAATAAAGGCTAACATATCATTTGCCTACCTAACCTGCGCGTTAATTTCCTGTTCTTCATGTTCAAGAACACCCAAATCCATCTGCACATAAACATTTACCAACAAACCCTCACATTGTAAAAATATTCTCCCTTTCCATTTTTCCTTCCAAAGTGGATACTTTCACATTTCCCTGCATTTTAATCCGTCGGTCCCTTCTTGCTAACTCACTTAACCTATCTTTACAGACTCACTGGGCTGAATTTTCTATGGCAATGTGCTGGGAGGTGAGAGGGCACACAATATAGCAGGGGAAGGTGTTGGGAGTGGAGCCTGACAACTTCCCGCTGCCATGACATATTGTCAGCAGCGGTTACCTTAGTGGCAGGGCCACCTACTGATTGTCCAATTTAGGCAATTCATTGCCCAATTAAAGGGCACTTCTCACTCCCCTGGGCATTTTGCCTTCATTGGGAGGGCCTACCACTGCGAGGGGAGGACCAGCAGGTAAGCCAGGCAGTCTTTCAGCTGGTTCTGCTGGGGTGGGGGGGGCATCCTTAATGGGCGATCCACAGCCCACGGAGCTGCCCCCTGGTGGCAATGGGCCACCCACGTCATAACAATTAAACCTCCCCACCCAATTGCTGGCGCCTGCCTGCCTGGCACTGCCTTCCTCAAATGAACTTACACTCTCTGAGGGTGTCTCGGCATTGAGGCACCCTCTCCTTTGTTTTGCAGCCTCAGCACTCGCCGATACTGAGGCTGCCAGCAGCTCTGGGGGACAGGCCGTGATCCTCAGTTGGACGATAGCCTGGTGGTGGCTTGTTAATTGGCAACCACCGGCAAAATACCATCCCAGGGTCCTGCCTCCCACAGACTGGGGTTGTCTCCTGCTTTTTTCCCCTAGCGGTGGACTTGACCGCCAACAAAAATTCAGCCTGTTGCATCCTCCTCGCAACTTATTATTCCACTTATCTTTGTATTGTCAACCAGCTTCAATGTATTTTCAGTCTCCTTAACTAATGTCAATGATATGGATTTGTAGTTACCCATGTACTGATCCTTGCTACAACCTAGCTACAAACTGCCAATAAATGGCCCGTTTATTTCCAATTTATTTTTTGCCAAATATCTTACCCACAATCCCTGGAGTCGTAATTTCGGAATAAACTCTTATGTAGCATCTTATTTGAAGGCCTTCTGAAAATGCAAATAAACTACATCTGCTGGTTCCCCCTTATCGACCGTACTTGTTACATCCTGAAACAAACAAACACTATTTTCCTTTCATAAACTCTGCTTAATCACATTATGATTTTCTAAGTGCTCTGTTACCATGTCCCTAACAATAGATTAAGGCATCTTCCCTGCTTCTGATGTCAAGCTAACTGGTCCAAAGTTCCCTATTTTCTGTCTCTCTTGTTCCTTAAATAACGGGGTTATGTTTGCCATCTTCCAATCCTTGAGGACCATTTTAGAATCCAGAGAATTCTGGAAGATCAAGACTAATTCATTCACCAGTTCTGCAGCCACCTCTTTTAAAACCTTAGAATGTAGGCCATCAAGTTCAGGGGACTTGTCAGCTTTTAGTCCATTAATTTCTCCAGTAATTTTCTTAAATATTAATTACTCACTCTCATTAAATCCTTGGTTCCCCACTATTTCCTGTGTATTTGTTGTGTCTTCTGCTGTGAAGATAAAAGCCCAGATATTCGTTCCTGGGAGAGGTGCGCAATGACAGTAGAATTCCCAGCTCCGTGAGCCCAACCATTAAAAATGGCTGCCGAGCTGCTGTATTTTCAGTCCCAGAGGGGAGGCAGGCTGGATTAGAAATTTGGGCCGGCAACTGGGAAAGAACTGAGGAGACTGCCAGGCTGGGCAGAAGGCCTACGTAGCCCTATGTCCAAGGTTTAAAAATAAAGAATAAACTATGAAACATCCCTCCAGCCCTCACTGCCCCCACACTTGCTATGCCCCATCCATTCCAGCCCATGCCACCTCATGCCCCTCCACCCACCCCATGGCCCTTTAGAGCCCTTATACCAACTTAATGCCAACTCATGCCCCCATTCACCACTCTTTGCTCTTACACCTACCATGCCAACTCACCTAGTATCCACCTTGGGCAGACCTCAGGACACATGCAAAGATAAGATCATATAAAGTTCTAAATGTCTATTTTAGACTTTACTATATTGAAAAAGACACTTTCATTCATAAAAAGTTCATTTACTCCAGTTACATTCCTTCAACTAAATAAAGCCTTATAACAACAAACATTTCATTATAACATAGCCCTATAACAACAAGCATTGGAACTCATAGCCCTGCACTGAAGAGTCTATAACCACTTGCAGCTAAGGATCAAACTATGAAATTGCAGACACGCTCCTGTGATAATGGATGGTTGTGAAATCGGTCGTGCAGCATTAATCCAGCAGCAGAAACCCTCAGACTAATGTCAATAGACAGAGTGAAATGACCCTTCGAGGGTCATGAGGGCTCGAAACATCATCTCTTTTCTTCTCCGCCGATGCTGCCAGACCTGCTGAGTTTTTCCAGGTAATTCTGTTTTTGTTTTTGTTTTGGATTTCCAGCATCCGCGGTTTTTTTGTTTTTAACACTCCAGCCATTGTTTTCAAATATTTACTGGGCAGGGTTTCTAAATGCCTTGACACTCTTGACAGCCCCCTTTGACAGGTGCTTTTGACAGTTTTGACAGCTCCCTTTGACAAGTCCGTTGACAGTTCTGATCAGCTTGACAGTAATGAGCCAATGCACTTTTTATGCACATTTATGCCTACTTTTAATAATTTCAAAGGCACCTGATCTACCCCATAGGACACCTGACAAAGGTGTCCTATGACCACATCCAAAGAGGTACCTTACCCCTCCAAGGGTACCCTGACTATCCAAATGAATCCACAAAGTTTAGACCTGCTCTTACCAGGTCTAATCTGCACACTTTGGGTTTCACACTACAAGGCTACCAAAATCCCACTTCGGCAGAGACAGCTGATGATTTGAATGGCCAGCTGTCCCTGTAAAACACGCTTGAACGAAACATGCCCTCCCCAATTCCCGGCCCCGCAAAAATGGGAAGTGCCGTGTTTGGGAATGGGACTTACAATTTTTGTCCACTTCTGCCATTTTCACCACGACCCTGTGGCAAAAGCCTGAGTCAAAGTATTTGTTTAATGCCTCTGTCATTTCCTTATCCCCATTATAATTCCTCCTGTCTTCATGTTTACTTTTTCTAATCTTTTCCTTTTTATTTGCTAGTAGAAACTCTTGGGCAGAATTTTCTTCCTGTCAGGTGGGTGGGCCTGACCCAGTCTCTGGTGGGCGGGGAGCCGATCCCCTCCAGAGAAGCGACCCCGCCGCCATTTTAGGTGGGCGGGCCAATTAAGGCACACCCAGTGTGACGTCCGGCAGGAAGTGCTATGCGCTTCCTGTGCAGGCGGGGGGGATTCCCCAAAAGCGAGAGTGCGCTCTTTCGCACATGCACACGAAAGAGCGCACATCTCCCTGAGGCTAAGTGCTGCCTCAGGGAGATCGCTTACACTTTGAAAAATATGAAAAGTAGAAAAAAAAAATCCCTAACATGTCCCCCTCGTGTGACAATGTCACATGAGATAGGACATGTTCATAATTTACATAATAAGTTTATTAAACTTTTTAAACCCTGCATGAAACCTCATCCCGCCGGTGGATGAGGTTTCGTGTTTTTTCTATTGCCCATTGGGGCTCCTGGCCGACTCACCAACCTTAAGATTGGACAGGCAGGTCCTTTAATTGAATAATTGATCCTGTTAATGGCCTCAATTGGCCATTGATAGGTCGGCGGGCAGACAGCTGATTTTGCTGCGGGCCCGTTTTCCTGAAAATTTAAATGGGGCAGGATGATGTCGGGGTTCCGCCCAACGTCATCCCGCGTCATTTTATGCGTCGGCCAGCGGGCCCCACCCCCTGCTTGCCGACAGCAAAATTCTGCCCATTATAATCTATTTTTGTATTTCTGACTAGATTACTCTCATATTCGATTTTCTTCCTCTTTGTCAAGTTCTTTGTCATCCCTTGCTGATTTCTAAAACCTTCCCAAACTTCAGGCTTCTGCTCTATTAGCAATATCGTAAGCCTCTCCTTTAAATCCAATATGATCCTGAACTTCTCTAATAAGTCAGAGATAGACCCCTTTCCCATGGGCTTTTTAATTCCTCAGAAGAACATGTGTTTATTAAGAATTCTGAGTTTTTGCTTTAAATGTTTGTGATTGATTATCTACCATCATACCTTTTAATCTAATTTCCCAACCTACATTGCTAACTTACCCTTCACATCTAAATAGCTGGCTTTGCTTAAATGTAAGACCTTAGTTTCGGGTTAAGCAAATCACCCTCAACTTGATATCAAATTCTATCAGCTGATCACTCTTCCCCAGAGGATCCTATACTATAAGATCATTAATTAACACTGTTTTATTACACAATATGAGATCTAAAATAACCTGTTCCTTTGATGGTTCCTTGACATATTGTTCTAGAAAAATGTTTCCAATGCATTCTGTGAACTCGTCCTTCAAATTACCTTTACCAATTTGATTTACCCAGTCTACATGAAGATTAAATTCCCTCATGATTGTTGTATTATCCTTGTTACATGCTCTTCTAATTTGATAATTTATTCTGTTTACGACTGTAACTTTTTAAAATTCATTTACAGGATGTGCATGCTGCTGGCAAGGACAGCATTTTTTGCTGATTCCTAATTGCCCTCTAGAAGATGGTGGTGAGCCGCCTTCTTAAACACCTGCAGTCCGTGTGGTGCAGGTACTCCCATTGTGTTGTGAGGTAGGGAGTTCCAGTTTTTAAACCCAATGACGATAAAGGACCAGTGATATATTTCCAAATAAGGATGGTATGTGACTTGGAGGGAAACTTTGAGGTGGTCATGTTCCCATGCACCTGCTCCCTTGGTCTTCTAGGTAGCAGAGACTGGGGATTTTGGAGGTGATGTTGAAGAAGCCTTGGTGAGTTGTGGTAGTCCAGCTTCCCGATGAAACACACTGCAACCACAGTGCACTGGTGGTGGAGGGAGTGAATGTTTAATATGGTCTGTGGGTTGATAATCAAGTGGACTTCCATATTCTGGATGGTGTTGAGCTTCTTTAGTGTTAGAGTACAGTGTGCAGTTTTAGTCTTATTACACAAGGAGGACATACTTGCCCTAGAGGAACTTCATTGGTCCTGGGAGGAAGGGGTTGTCCTATGATAATAGATTGAGTAGACTAAGCCTAAATTCCTCAGCATTTAGAAGAATGAGAGGTGATTTAATTGAAGCACACAAAGTTCTTAAACAGCTTGTCAGGGTAGATGCTGTGAAAATGTTTCCTGGCTGAGGAATCCAGAACACAAGATCACAATCTCAGAATAGGATTGTGATGAGGAGAAATTTCTTCACTCAAAGGATTTGAAATTTTCTACTCCAAAAACCTTTGCATGCTCAGTCATTGAGCATATTCAAGATAGAGGTCGCTAGGTTTTGGGTACCAAGGAAATGAAGGGATTTGGGGATAATGTGGGAGGATGGAGTTGAGATAGAAACTCAGCCATAACCTTTTTGAAGGGTGGAGTAGGCTTGAAGGGCGAAATGGCCTACTCCAATTCCTATTTTTCTATGTTCTTTGTTGGAGCTGCACTCAAATAGGCAAAAGGAGAGTATTCCAACACACTCCTGACTTGTTCCTTGTCGATGGTGGAAAGGTCTACTTGAACACAACTGAGTGGATTTCTAGGCCATATCTGGGGGCAGTTAGGCCTCAACCACATTGCTGTGTGTCTGGAGTTACATGTAGGCCAAACCAGGTAAGGACAGCATAATTTCTCCCCTCAATGACATTAGTGAACCAGATGGGTTTTTACGACAATCCAGTAGATCCATTGTCACTATTACTGTTATGAGTTATTTACTTAATTAATTAACTGAATTTAATTTCCCAGCTGCCATGATAGGATTGGAACTTGTTACCGAATGATTAGTCCAGAAACATAACCACTATGCTACTTCACCCATAAAACTATTGTTCAGATTCTGAGAGCCACTCCTGCCAGAGTTTTCTGCCCTTTATCATTTCTTTGCTCCATCCATACTAATTCTGCATCTTGATTTTCTGGGCCAAGAGCCTTTATCCTGTCCTTTACTGTCAGGACTATCCCAGTACCCTTCCCATTTTGCATATCTTTCCTAAAAGCAAAGCATCTTGGAGTTTTTACTTCCCAACCCAAAACATCCGACAACCATATCTCAGTAAAGGCTACGTTCTCATTCAGGCTGTACCTGTTAGGAAGGTGGGGGAGTGAGGGGCACAGTGTTTTATATTATTTCTCTCCACAGCAACAAGATAGATTGTTCCATCACATGACTTGCATTCAAGGCACTGAATGTGTACCTGTGATAGAAACGTAGTCTATTTGATGGCATCCTCATTAGCAATAAAAGTAACCTGGGCCGCAGAGAGCTGATTGGAGAACCTCACTTATCCCATCCTTCCACTGGTCTCCTTTCATCCCTGTAAAACCTTGCTGACAGCAATCTTTTTACTTTGATGAGCTGCAGTCCTGGAAGCAGAGCATGCATTACTGAGTCTAAAACATCTGAAGAAAGAAAGCAAGCAGGTGATTCCTCTACAGGTTATTTCTTTCCAACCATGGAACAGAATACAAATAAGAAAAGAAAGAGGGCTAAAAAAAAATACAATAGGAGTGTTTGATGGGGGAGTGCAGATGGAGCTTTACTCTGTAACTATCCCATGCTGTACTTGCCCTGGGACTGTTTGATGGGACCGTGTGGAAGAAGCTTTACTCTGTATCTGATCCACGCTGTAATGTCCTGCAAGTGTTTGATGGGTCAGCAAACAGTATGACTCTGTATTAAATCTATGTGTTATCTGACAGTGGTTGTTTAATTGGATAGTGTAGATGGAGCTTTACTCTGTAATTAACCCCTGCTGTATTGTCCCTGGGAGAATTGGATGGGTCACAGTGGAGGAAGCATTACCTGATATCTAACTTGTGCTGAACCTGCCCTAGGAGTGCTTGATAGGACAGTAAGGCGGGATATTTACTTGGTATCTAACTTGTGCTGTATCTGTCCTGAGCGTGTTTGACGTGACTTTGTGGAAGGAGCCTAGCTCTGCACTAACTCATTCTGTATCTGTCCTGGGTGTGTTTGATGGGACAGTGTTTAAAAAGTGTTACTCTGTATCTAACCCGTGTACCTGTCCTGGGAGCATTTGCTGGAACAGTGTAAAGAGAACCTTACTGTGTCAAACCTGTGATGTTCCTGCCCCGCATGTGTTTGATGGGACAGTGCAGAGGAAGCTTTACTCTGTATATACCAGTGCTGTTCCTGTCTTGGGGATGTTTGATCAGATAGATTAGAGGGATCATTACTCCACATCTAATCTGTAACTCCTTGGTAATATTTGACAGGACAATGCAGTGTGAGTTTTTCTCTGGATCCAACCTATGCTATATCTGTTGTGGAAGCATTTGATGAAACAGTGTAGAGGAAGGTTGATTGTACATAAATATTGCTTTATCTAATCTGGGAATTATTGATTAAACAATGCCCAGGGAGCTTTATTCTGCATTTATCCCATGGTGTGGCAAGCCTTGGAAGTGTTTGATGAGGCAGGGTGGAGCAGTATAATTCAGTGTCTGACTGGTGCTTGATGCAACAGTGCAGAGAGAATGTAACACTCGATTCAAATTGTGCTACTCCTATCAGGGGAATGCTTGCTGGGACAGTGTCGAAGGAGGATTACTTTATTTCTACGTGACAACGTAAGAAATATGAGCCTGAGTAGGCCATTTGGCACTTTGACCCTTCTCTGCCATTCTGCAAGGTCATGGCTGATCTCCTATCTTAACTGCACCTTTCTACACAATCCCCATATTTCTTAATTCCCTTAGTACCCAAAAATCTATCCATCTCTGTCTTGAACATGCCTAAGGACTGAGAATCCACAGCTCTCTGGGGTAGAGAATTCCAAATATTTGCAACCCTTTGAGTTAAGAAATTTCTCCCACCTCACTTCTAAATTGCTGACCCCTTTATTCTGAAGCTGTGATCCCGTTCTAGATTCCTCAGCCAGGGGAAACATTTTCTCAGAATTTACCTTGTCAAGCCCCTTAAGAATGTTATGTTTCAATTAGATCACCTCTCATTCTTCTAAACTCTAGGGCATTTAGGCCTAGTGTACCTAATCTCTCCTCATACAACAATTCCCTCAATCCAGGAATGACATTTGTGAGCAATTGTTGCATTGCCTCTATGGCAGGTATGTCCTTTCTTAGTTAAAGAGACCAAAACTATACACAGTACTCCAGGTGCGGCATCTGGAATGCCCTGTATAATTTCATTAAATCCTCTTTTCTCTTATTCTCCAATCTATTTGTAACTAATGTCATTTGCCTTCCTAGCTGCTCGTTGAACTTGCATGTTAACTTTCTGTACAAGAGCATCAAGGTCCCTTTGAATTTTCCTGTCTCACACCATTCAAAAATATGCCGCTTTTTTATTTTTCCTACCAAGGTGGATAACTTCACACTTACTTACCTTGTATTCTACTTACTACATTCTTGTTCACACACCCAACTTACTATATCCTTGTGCAGCCTCTTTGTGTCCTCCTCACCATTTACGTTCTCACCTAACTTTGTATCATCAACAAATTTGGATACTTTACAATCAGACCTTTTATCCGAGTCATTAATATAGATTATAAATGGCTGAGGCCCAAGAATTGATGCTTGCAGTACCCTACTTATTCCTATTCTGTTCACCATCTATTAACCAATCCTCAATCCATGCTAATATATTACCACCAATCCCATGAGACCTAATTTTGTGCAATAACCACTTGTGTGGCACCTTATCGAATCCTTTTCGAAAATCCAAATCACTATATCCACTGGTTCCTCCATTTCTATCTTACTAGTTACATCCTCAACAAACTGTTAGCAGATATGTCAAACACAATTTCATTTTCATAAATTCCTTTTGACTCTTCCTAATCATGTTATGATTTTCTAAGTGTCCTGTTACTCTGTCCCCAATAACAGGTTCTAGCATTTTGCCTATTACTGATGTTTGGCTAAGTGGCCTATAGTTATCTGTTTTCGCTCTTTCTGCTTTCTAAAATAGCGGCTTTATGTTTGCTGCCTTCCAATCATTGAGAACGGCTCTAGAATCTAAGGAATTGTGGAACGTGAAAATCAATACATCCACCATCTCTGCAGCTACCTCTTTTAAAGCCCTAAGATGCAGTTTGTCAGTTCCAGGGGTTTTGTCAGCTTTTAGTCTAATTAATTTTTCAGCACTATTTCTTTAAGTATATTGAGTTCTTCAAGTTTCTCATTCTTACTAGACTCTTGGTTCCCCATTATTTGCAGAAAGTTATTGTCTTCCAACGTGGTGTAGTCTCTGCCATTTCTTTAATCCCCATTATAATTTCACTTGCCTCCACCTCTAATAGGCTCACATTTACTTTCACGTATCTTTGTATTTACATACTTATAGAAACATTTCACAATTGTTTTTATGGCTCTTGCTAGTATACTCTCATATTATCCTTTCTCTTTCCTGATCAGTTTCTTCATCTTTGCTAAATTCTGAAATCCTCCCAATTCTCAGGCTTACCACTCCTTTTGGCAACGTTAATTAGCCTCTTCCTTTGAGCTAATAATATCTTTAGCTTCTCTTGTTAGCCATATTTGGACCACTTTCTCTGTGGGGTTTTTGTGCCTTAAAGGAATGTATGTTTGATGCAAATTATGTGGTAATTCTTTAAATGCTGGCTATTGATTATCTACTGGCATATCTTGTAGTTTCCCAATCTACCTTGGCCAACTCAGTCCTCACATCTACATAGTTTGCTTTCTTTAGGTTTAAGGCCCGAGTTTAGGATTTACCTAAACCACTTTCAAACTCAGTATAAAGTTCTATCATATTATGGTCACTTCCCTAGAGGCCCCTTTACTACAAGGTTATTAATGAACCCTTTTCGTGTGGCACAATGCTCGATTATGCTCTGAAGAGTCATATGGGCTCAAAATGTTAACTCTATTTTTTTCTCTCTACAGATGCTGCCAGACCTGCTGAGTTTTTCCAGCATTTTCTGTTTGTATTTCAGATTTCCAGTATCTGCAGTATTTTGCTTTTAATTAGATCAAAAGTCTGTTCTCGAGTTGGTTCTGCGACTTACTGACCTATAAAACTATCTTGTACACATTCCATGAATTCATCTTCCATACTGTTACTGCAAATTTGATTTGTCCTGTCTTTATGGAGATTAAAATCATCTGTACTTACTGTATTACTTTTGTTTTCTACACCTCTAATTTTGTGATATAAACTCTGCCCTAGGCTACAACTACCATTAGGGGGACAATAAACAATTCCCACCAATGTTTTCTACTCCTTGCTATTTGTTAGTTCCACTCAAACTGATTCTTTGAACTACTGTCTTTAACCCTCTCTAGGGTTACCCTTCCTCCTTTTCCATTTTGCCATCTCTTCAAAGAGTGAAGTATCCTGGAAAATATATAGTCCCCAACCTTGATCACTTTGCAACCATCTCTCTGTAATGGTTAATAGATAGTGGTATCCATGCTATTAATTCATCCAATTTATTGTGAATGCTTTGTACATTCAGATGTAATGTTTTCACTTTGACCTTTTTCCCATTTTCCCTGATCTCACTAATGTAGTTGTTTAGTCAGTAATGCCCTGTTACCTTTGTTACTCTCACTATCTCTTCCTCACCCACATTGTCTATTTTTACCCAAAATGCTGTTCTGCTCTAGAACCTTGACATTTTCCTTGCCCTTTTGGGCTCACCTTTTCCTGAATTCTCCCTTTCCTTCAGAATTAGTTTAAAGCCCTGTTTACTGCCCTAGTTAGTTGATTCATCAGGACACTGGTCCTGATGGAACAGTTCCCTCTTTTCCCTATCCTGGCTGTCATGACCCATGATGCAAAACCCCTGCCTCCCACACCATTCCTTCAGCCACATATATAACCTTCTAATCAGTTTATTCCCAATGCATCAACCTACACATGGCTCAAATAATAATCCAGAAATTATCATTTTAAGGCTATGTTTTTTAATTTGGATCCTAACTGCTCAAACTCTCTCAGATTATATCATTCTGCATATTCTGTTGGTACTCATGTGGACCACAACAAGTGGATCCTTGTTCTCCCACTCTAGGGCTGAGGCTCCTCCATCATTACATCCTCAATCCCCATTATCTGCCTGACTCGCAGTCACACCCTCCTGTTCCTGAACGTTGACCAGCTCTAACAGCCAACCTAAACTAATGGGTTTAACTGCCTCCTGAAAGAAAGTGTGTAACTCTCTCCCTCCCTGATGTCACGTAATGCCTGCATCTCGGACAGCTTTGAGTTGAATTTCCTTGAGTTTCAGACACTTACCCTTCCTCTGGTTACCCAGAATTACAATGCTCTCTAGAAACTCCCGCATGTTGCAGTTACATTGCACCACCTGCCCTGCCATGTCTATCTAACCTTATTTATTTATTTATTTGATTAGTTAATGTTTAAAATTGAATCGATTCTATGATGATCAAAACCATTTTGTATGACCAATCCCTAAAGATGACAAAATTATCCTTATGGGCGATTTCAAAGCCAGAGTTGGACATCACCACATCACATGGGCAGGCATCCTTGGTAAATATGGAGTTGGAAAGGAAAACTCAGTGGAACTCTCCTGTTTTTGTTGTGTGTCAAGAATGACCTTGCCATAACCAATACCATGTTCTCCCTGAAAGGAAAATACAAAACCACCTGGCAACACCCAGGATCTAAGCACTGGCATTTCCATGACTATGTGCTTGTCAGACAGAAGGAAAAGGCTGATGTTAAGCTAACTCATGCTATGTGAGGAGCTGACTACTGAACAGACCATTGCCTGTTCCACACCAAGCTAAGTCTAAAGATGCAATCAAGACATTGTAAGTCAACTTGCTAGGCATGGCCAAAGCTAACTGTCTAACTACTCAAGAGCCCTACTATTGTCTTAGACCTCACTACACAATGTGACACCACTCTGCAATTTGATCTTCCTTGCCCAAGTGACATAGAAGATGAATGGAAATAGCACTGTGACCAGATCTTCAAGATTTCAGTAGACCTTCTAGGATACTTCAACGCAAGCACTAAAGCTGGTTTGATGAGAATGATGAAAATGTCTCCCATATTCTTAAACAGAAACAGCTTGCACATGCAAATCTTCTACCAGACTCACAGTCAACAACCAAGATCAAGCCTTTAAAAATGCTAAACACAAGCTCCAGCATGCTTTAAGAGAAAAGCAGAATGATTGGTAGAATGCAAAAGCTGATGAGCTGCAACATCTAGCTGAGAAGCATGATCCATGTTTTTACAATGTGCTGAAGTCTGTATCTGGCCCTGCCACCGCAATCTTTGCTCCTGTCCGAAAAACTAATGGAAATAAATTAGTCACTGATAAGGCAGCTATAATGGAAATATGGTTTAAGCACTTTGCCAAGCTCCTCAACAGAGACTCCCACATCTCAGCAGATTCTCTGCATCAAATTGAGCTGTTGCCTGAGAAAGAAAGCCTGTCTCTTCCTCCTTCCACTGAAGAGGTAATAAAGGCAATGAAAGCGTGAGAGAGAGATAGGTTATTGTAAGTGAGGGGAGCAAAGAAATTGAGACACTGCTCAATGAAAAGATCTAGAGAACGTAAGAGGCCAGAAGGAAGGATCCATGTGGAATGAATTCCGAGGGGGAAACTTGCCTGACCAAAGAAGCGGGGACAGAGGTAGTTGAAGATAAGAAGCTTTTATCTGAATCTGTGCTATATGTGCCCTCAGGATGTTTGATAGGAGAGTGCAGAGGGAGATTTACTATGTATAAATGTTGTGCTGACCCTGCCCTTGGGATATTTGCTGGAACAGTGTAGTGGGAGTGTTACTCTCTACCTTACCCTTGCTGCTCCTGCCCTGGGAGATCTTGATGGGACAGTGTTGAGGAGATTTGCTCTGCACTGTATATAATCCATGGTGTACCTGGCTTGGGATTGTTTGATGGGATAGTATTGAGCAGGGTTTCCCAAACTGTGGGTCACTGAGATGAGATTTTGGGGTCACGAGCTCTGAGACAGGAATGGCTGCTGTGGAACTTGGATTGATTGCTGCCAGTTGTAAGCCCCGTTAAATTTCCACATTTTTTCTATTGTTATTAGGGTGCGGCCTAATTGACTGCTCTCTGAGGCCCGATTGCTGCTGCAAAAAGGGAAGGCGTTTGTTTTTTCGTTAAACCCCTGCCTTTTCATTCTTCACTTTGTTACAATAACTGTAGAGACCGTTAACATTTAAGGAGAAATTTAAACACCCAGTTATTTACTGAAAGAATTAAGTCACAAGATTCTGTGGTTTAAAACAAATGAGTTTTACCATATAAGAATTAAGTAAAGCAAACTACTAAATAAACACTGTTTTAGGCAATTAGTTATACTTTACATTGAAAACACAATCGCAGATACTTTAGACTAAAACCCTCAATTGAAGCTTCTCTTTTTCACTCTGACTCTCCCCAACCCACAAAAGTATTTGGCTACTTATCAGGTTCTTGAAAGTTCTTTCTTGGGACCAACTCCAAACTTTTCCACTACTGCCCTTGTAAGGTCTGGGATTTTTCATTCAAGCCTGAGCTTCACTTGCAATTCTTGTGCAGGGACTGCAACAGAAAACCTCTGGTTTTTAATAGCTCTATTCTCCTGGTCCATTGCTCTTGGCAGGCATTCTCTCTCTCTGATTCCAAGCTGAACTGTTTGTTTTCACCATGGGGTTCATTGTAGATTTCTTCCTCTAGCTCCAAGCTAGGTAAATCTTACAGCCTCTTTTCCCCTCATGAACTCTGCCTCCAAACTGAGCAGGAGCTCCCATTCGTATTCCGTAAAGGATAAAGTTAGTATTTACACTGCTTAAGGTGCAGGCCTGGCTAACATTTGTCTCTTGCTCCCTCGGCTCGGTGAGCTGCTAACAACACATGACCAAAGCTGCAACTACTTCTGTCTGCTTCTGTGAATAAAACCCACATGCACATACTATAAATTGAAACAAAATAAGCTCCCTAACCTCATAGTTCATTTCCATGGCGTCATGTCATAATTGGGATGTTCCTAACAGAAATGTAAATAAATTATTTTTTACCTTCAAAACACCCTTTGATCCCGAGACCCATATGAATAATTTATATCTCTAATGGAGTTAATGGCCCTCTCTGTTGTCCCTATCAAAAGTTCAAAGATAGGTCATCCATTGTTTAAGTTTGCTTTCTTCCAACTTTAACCTTATTAAATAAATGCAGGTCTGTTTACCAGTTTCTCAGCCAAGTGCTTCAATTTATCTGACAATTAACACTTTAATTTCTAAAAACTAAAAGTTATTTTCTAAAATTTATGAATTATGAAATCTGATATTTACAAAAGCCAGCCTGATAGGACAATATCAAGGGTGTCTGATGGGGTTTTGTGAAGGGAGCATACTTTGTACAGGGCATTGGTAGTACAGTTTTGGTCTCCTTCCTTAATGAAGGATATCTTTGCATTGGAAACACTTTAGAGAAGGTTCACGAGGCTGATTCCTGGGATGAAGGGGTTATCTTATGAGCAAAGATTGAACAAGTTGGGCTGATACATATTGCGGTTTAGAAGAATGAGAGGTGACTGTATTGAAATATAAGATTCTGAGTGGGCTTGATAGGGCAGATGCTGAAAGGATGTTTCCTCCCATGGGAGAATCTAGAACTAGGGGGCACAATTCAAAGATAATTAAGATATTTAAGACAGAGATAAGGAGGAATTTGTTCTGAGAGTTATTCATTGTTAGAATCCTCTTCTACAAATAGCAGTGGAGGCTGGGTGATTGAATATGTTCAAGACTGAGTTAGACAGATTTTGATTGACAAATGAGTCAAGAGTAATGGGGGGAGGGGTACAGAACAAGCAAAAAGTGGCATAAGGCCACAATCAGGCCAGCCAGAATGTATTGAATGGCAGAGCAGGCTGAATGGACTGAATGGCTTATTCCTGCAATTTCTTATGATCTTATTCCTGCAATTTCTTATGATCTTATGCATCCAACCTGAGCTGTACCTGTCCTATGAGATGTTGGTAGGACACTGGAGGGAGAGCGATACTCTATCTAACCCATGTGGATCTGTCCTGGGATTGTTAGATCGGATAGTATAGAGGGAGCTTTACTCAGTATCTAACCTATATATAGATGTCCTGAGAGCTTTTGATGGAGATAGAAGGAGATTTATTCTGCATTGACCCCTGTGCTGTACCTGCCCCTGGGATTGTTTGATGGGACCATGTGTGAGGACCTTTAGCTGGTAGTGCTGAATGCAGGTAACTAGTACCATTTTTCACGACTGAATGTACCCCTGGTAGATACAAGCCTTCTACTTCTTGAAGAAACCTGACATGATTAAAGGTAATTGGAAGTTGAAAATGGAGACGAAGTAGAAGAGGCAAAGAAAATGAAGAAAAGTGAGGTGAGTAACATTTCTTTTGCATTGCTCTGCAGACAATCTTCCAATTTCAGAAACTCACATTCAATCAAACTCATATCTCCCAGGAGCTCAGTTGATTCTTACTGAGAGGCTGTGACAGAAATCACTTGTGGCTGTGTCCTGTTGCTGCAATATCGACAAGGTTGGGCTGTATTAAAATAAGATACAGCACCTTCAATAAAGCACTTTAATAGTATTATTCCCATTCTTAATAAGAGCAGTTCAGCAATTTGTTTCGGAAAAGATTTGCAACTTTCATTTGGTTCTGTCACGATGTGCTGCTCACAGAAGACCCTTGAGTAGGTAGACTTATATTTTGCCTGTTCTAATTATGTGTTATTCAGGACACATGGGTTATCCATCTTTTCCTAAGGGAAATGTACGAAACAGAGATTCACTTGAACGGCAATAATTGAAGAGCTCATTTCATTCTCGTAAGGATATTCGAACCACAATCAATTTCAGATGTCATCTTAAATAATGGAGGTCATTGGAGCAATATCACCATTCTAGAAAACTCTGTTTACTGTCTTAAAATGGTATAAACAGAAAGAGCGAAGGCCTCTTTTCATGTGAATATACATTAAACCACACTTAAAGGTAAGAGCGGTGAGTGACAGCAGAACCTGAGTGGCGATCAACCAATGATGTACTTTATTGCTATTTGTCCACTGGCCCATCTCTCGACGGCACTGACTCACGCTTCTGTTTAAACCCCACGGGATCGTGGAATGTGATCCCAAAACACAAATAAAAATCCAGAACTCCAATTTAACCAAAAGGAATTTAACGAATTCATTCGATTTAAAGTCTTGGCCTTGGTGATTCTTTTGTCAGGGCTGAGATTTCAGTTGTACATTAATATTGAGGGGGTTTTTTTGAGACTGTCAGTGTCACTGTTTCCAGACCAAGACCGCTATTATTGTGTGAATTTAAACGAAGAGTGTGGACGGGCTGTTTGACCATGGGAGGTATCACAGCTGAGACACACACTTTGCATCGGGATCAATAGCCAATCAGGAGTGGAAACACTGGCGGCATTTCCTTTTCTCCCAAGAGGGCCAATGCAGCAGCCCCTTGGCTCAGATTCCCCAGTCCGGATTGGGGGGGATCAAACCCTGGCCGCTCGCGGATTAGGGAGGTTCCCCCGAGTTGTTGTCATTTTCTCTGCTCTCGGTAACTCAGTCCCACACTGCTCACCCCAGAAACACAGATCGGCTCGCTCTGGTGAAGCCAGCCGCGACAAAATGTTTGTAGATTGCGTGTGTTAGAAATGATTGACCACAAACACTTTGCTGCCGCGGAAAGTCTTAGTTAAAATAAAACTCCGACGTTTCGACAGATGAGAAGTTCCCTCTCCAATCCCAGGCTCTTTTTATTATGTAATATTTTATTTATGTAATAAATGACGAGCATTAAGCAGCGATTTTAAATGCGCAGTGCTAGCTTTCCGTTCAAACATATGGCGAGGTTGTAAAGCGATAAAATTCAGACAGAGAAGCATTGCAATCATTTCACAGAATATTGCATAGACTTCGGCTACAGTAAAGGCAATTCTTCCCACAAATTATTTATGGAGATTTCATTTATCTCCCTCCTTCCATGATTTATAAAGCTGCTCATTTCGCTGCGTGCGTGGAATCAGGGTCCAGGGTCCCCGGGGACACTGAGATTTAATATAGCTGTTGATAAATTCGCATTTGTTTTTTTTTGGGGGGGGGGGTTCTTGTCCAGATACTGTTGATGTTTTTTTTCGCTGCAACATTTTTCAAATTGACGTCCTGCTCTAGAGTTTACTTCACAGCCCCATTCTTATCAAAGCCAATAGTAGCGAGCTTTTGCCGAGTGGTAGCATTGCTACCTCTCGGTCAGAAGACGAAGGGTTTGAATCCTGCAGCCCAGTGGATGCTGATGACCTCACAGCATCCTCTCCCCATATCGTCCGGCTGTGGGAGCTTAAAAGTCTCCTCCCGTATAGGGCAAACTCTCCTATCGGCTGAGAGAAAGATGGTCATGAGCATGGAAAGAGTGTTCATATTACATCCTGACAAGACTGGTAATCAGCCCTGTTAATCCTTCCACTGCCATCGCGTTCTAAACGCGCGAAAATATAGAAACGGTAGCCAGAGTGGTAGGAGAAAATGGCAAGTGGGAAAGGCGTAGCTATATAAATATATGTGTGACAGACGGGGCTGACCACATAGTAAACAGGACCCGACATTTTAAAGAGGAAATGCTGCCATTAGGACCCGCTTTTAAAGAGGGCTTGATCTATCAGGACCCAATTCTCTGTCAGGGATCTTAATGTTGGAACCAAATTTAGGAAGATTTTTTTTATTAGGACCCCTTTAATAAGGAAATATTGATTCGCCCAGTTCTTGAGAGGGATTCTGAGGGCAGAACCACCACTCCTCTTCCTACATTATTATATTGTCTCTTATTCCTTCTAAGCCCCAGCCCTCAAACATTATGGAACTACTCTGCTTCCTCATTATAAAATCCAAACCTGGGGGCTCCTATTTACTACTTTTGGCCACCTTATTTTCTTGTCTAACTTTTTTGGATCATTGTACTGTGTTGTGCTAGGGTTCTTGCTCTTTCTTCCATATTTCTTCCACTTTTTTTTAAAGGTACACAGCACTCATTTTGAGAGTATCTGGAGGAGGGAAGGTATATTCGAGTATGTGAAAGAGCTGTATAAATTGCCAGAAACACAATGAGGCTCTTAGTGAAGGCTGCAAGCTTAAGATCTTGGGGCTCAGTTGAAACCTTCAAATTGGGATGATTGATAGTTCAATTGAAAATGATGTGGCCACTGATGCTGCTGTAATCAGTTAGAGGTGAACAGTGAAGGGAGGGTCTGCCAGTGTGCATTTATACTCCGTAACAAAATGGGGTTTGAAAGCTGGTAATAGATTGCTCTGATTTGGGTATTGTAAATGCAATTTTCGGGGTAGATTTAACCAGTGACTCTTAGATCAGACTCTCATTCAGGAGGCTACTCATACTGATTAAAAACAGCTCAGTCCCTTCTGTGATTATACATGCCTGATAATTATGTTCATTTTGATTATGACCTCTTGCACTCATAGGATGACCAAGTGTAAGACAGAGCATGACCCTAGTCATAAATTCAAACACAGGCCATAACTTGCTGCATTAAGACTGCCTTGTCCTTGGGAGGCTTTACATTGTGAATTGGACAACCAAGGCTAACAGATAGCTAGTTGGGTTTTCAATTGATCAGAGATTGCTGAGGAACACTTTGACACTGTTTCATGTTGAGTCTGTGCTGATGATTTTTACATGAAAATGAAGTTTGTACAGGTATTCTTACTCAAGTCACTCATATTTTGTTGCTCCAAACTGTAAGATTGGAAAACTGGCTCTCACCTCACCATCACAGCTTGTTTTCACAATGTCATCCATAGGCTCTGGTATATATCTAGACCCATGCAATGTATATACATGGGAGCTGACACATTTACTAAACAGTGCCAAGCATCAATACACATGGGCCATTCAGTACCAGAAAGGAATGGATCAATCTCTTTTACCTGCTGTGCTGTATGTTTACAGGACAGACACACAGGCTGTAGAGTATCAACTTTTTAAAAATTCTTTCATGGGATGTTGCCCATCCCTAATTGCCTTTAAACTTAACCTAGCTGCTTGTTAGGCCATTTCAGAGGGTAGTTAAGAGTCAACCAGATTGCTGTGGGTCTGAATCACATGGAGGTCAGATCAAATAAGGCTGGCAGATTTCCTTCCCTAAAGGAGGGTATTAGTGAACCAGATGGATTTTTACAACAATTGACAACAGTTGCCCAGGTCACCATTACTGAGATTATCTTTATATTCCAGATTTATTAATTGAATTTAACTTCCGCCTGCTGCCAATGTGGGATTTGACCCCACAGCCCCAGAGTGTTAGCCTAAGCCTCTGGGTTACTAGTCCAGTGACATTACTACTATGCCACCATCTCCTCCAGCTAAGAATGAATCATTACTTTTTACCTATTATGTACTGTACATGTACAAGAGCTGGCACTGAAACAGATAGTGGATGTACAGTACCTGGAAGGGAATCATTCCCTTTTACTCACTGTGTATTGTACATGTACAGGAATTGACTGAGTCACACACGGGCCGTACAGTACCAGTTTTGAATTAATTATTTCCTTTGACCTGCTGTATATTTTACACAAACAAACAAACATATGAATAGGAGCAGGAATAGATCATTCAGCCCTTTGAGCCTGCCCCACCATTCAATCAGATCATGGCTGAGCTGATTGCAACCTCAACCCCATATTCCTTCCTACCCCCGATAACCTTTCACCTCCTTGTTAATTAAGAATCTAACTAGCCCTGCCTTAAAAATATTCAAAGACTCTGCTTCCACTGCCTTTTGAGGAAGAGAGTTCCAAAAACTCACAACCCTCTGAGAGAAATAAATTTCTCCTCATCTCTGTC
This sequence comes from Carcharodon carcharias, assembly GCF_017639515.1. Lineage (NCBI taxonomy): Eukaryota > Metazoa > Chordata > Chondrichthyes > Lamniformes > Lamnidae > Carcharodon > Carcharodon carcharias. Next base: position 62,736,626 of record NC_054481.1, on the reverse strand, counting down.
TTAAATGAGTGACCCCTTATTTTTAAGCAGTGACCCCTAGTTCTAGATTCTCCCACAAGAGGAAACATCCTCTCCACATCCACCATGTCAAGACCCCTCAGGATCTAAAAGGCTTCAATCAAGTCGCCTCTTGTTCTTCTAAACTCCAGTGGATACAAGCCTAACCTGTCCAACCTTTCCTCATAAGACAACCTGTCCATTCCTGGTATTAGTCTGGTAAACCTTCTCTGAATTGCTTGTAACACACTTGTTTTGTCTTTGCTTAACTAGGGAGACCAATAATATACACGCCACTCCAGATATGGTCTCACCAGTGCCCTGTACAACTGAAGCATAACCTCCCTACTTTTGTGATCAATTCCTCTCACAATGAACAATAACATTCTATTAGCTTTCCTAATTACTTGTTGTACCTGCATACTAGCCTTTTGTGATTCGTGCACTAGGACACCCAGATCCCTCTGAATCTCAGAGCTCAGCCATCTCTCACCATTTAGATAATATGCTTTTTTATTCTTCCTGCAAAAATGGATAATTTCACATTTGCCCACATTATACTCCATTTGCTAGATCTTTGCCCACTCACTTAAACTATCTATGTGCCTTTGTAGCCTCTTTATATCCTCTTCAAAGCTTACTTTCCTACCTACCTTTGTGTCATCAGCAAATTTAGTAACTTCGGTCCCTTCATCCAAGTCATTTATATAAATTGTAAAAAGTTGAGGCCCCGGCATTGATTTCTGTGGCACACCTCTCATTATATCCTGCCAACCAGAAAAAGACCCATTTATGCCAACTCTCAGTTTCCTGTTAGCTAGCCAATCTTCTATCCATGCCAATATGTCCAAGAACTGACACTGAGACACACACAGACCATGCAGTACCAGACACACTGAAATACAAATGAGCTGTACCATACCAGATGAGAGTGAATCATTGCCTTTTACCCATTCTGTACAGTGCATGTACAGGAACGGACACAGGACCAGACAGGACTGAACATTGTCTTCTGGACTCAACATTGAGTTCAACAACTTCAGACCATGAACCCTGTCATTCATTGTGAATTTTTTTTATTTGCCAAGTGCCAGTCTGCATCTTGTTTTTGCTTTCAGACTGAGCTGGCCTTTATTTTTCCATTAACACCTACTCAGGACCTATGCTTTGTTTTTTTTACTACAATCATTACCACCCCCCTTTGCCTTTGGTTCCATGACATCTTTGTTATTTAATCTCCGCCTGCACTGAATCCATTCTTGACCTTTCCTTTTGTTCCACTTGACCCCCCTCCCCATTTTCAACCCATAAATCCCATCACATTTCTACCCCACCTCAATTCTGAAGAGTCAAAATGTTAATTCTGTTTCTCTCTCCACAGGTGCTGCCAGACCTGCTGTGTTTTTCCAGCACTTTCTGGTTCAGTCCTAAAATAAAAACATTCTTCTACTCTGTGGTATCAGGAGCAGGAATGCTGACTGATGTTTCCTTTCTTTCTAGCTAATTGGCAGCAGCAACTGGACTTGGGATCTTCTGGTGTGTCTGGATCAGAATCACTCTAGAGGTGCCTTGCTACACTCAAACATTTGGAGGAAGGAGCAAAGCTTGAATCATATTTAACTGATCCTAGGACTACTACAGGGAAAATTACAGCAGGCAACTCATAGTAAACCTGCCATAGCAAAAATGGTAAATGAGTGCATTATTTATGTAATCACATGTTTTGAAATATTCATTTACTGTGTAATTCCCAAACACTGAAATAAAATTGAGGTCAAGCTCCACATTTTGATAAAGTCACTTCTCTTGTGCTTTCATTCTGTTGTCAATCTGTGGTTGACTGATTGTTAATAAAGACTTGTTTTCTCCTCTTCTGTTTAACTTGTCACTCTAATATTTGTGCAAATATACAAAATGACCTATTGTACCCAATCAAATGAATAACATATTTTCAGGCGAGACAAGTGGGGATGTGTGTCTCACAACTTAAACGCTGTTGTCTAGTACAATATTTAGTTTAATTTTGTCTTTTAAGCCTGTTCCAAGTGGTTAAAAACCAGGTTCACTCACAGAACACAAATCGGATCAGACCTAGGTGTAATTGTTGTGAGGGCTGGTTTGTTTGCGACACGTTTATGAGAAAGGTACCAAACCATTCAGTTAAAGATAAAGATTTTGCGATGTGTTCAAGTAGGTATTTTATTGGCAGCTGTTTTTGAATTTAGCTGGTATTTAATTTGGTTGCTCGCAACCCCATTTTGTGATGGTATTCATTAGCCTGTTTCTTTCAAATTGCTAAGTCAGCCTGAGAGATATAGGCCAGACAGGTGTATACAGCAACAAAGGTATAAAAATTTAAATTAGGAATATTACTTGTATATCAGCAAATTGAAGAGAGAGGTAGATAAGTATGAGATGGAAAAAATAGTAAGGAGGGTTAATAAAAAGAAAAAAATAGAACTAGCATTTACTTCATGATTCATGATGTCCCAAAGTGCTTTACAGCCAATTAACTGCTTTTTAAATAAAATGTAGTCACTGATGTAATGTAGGAAACACGACAAATTGCACAAAACTTTTAACTTACGGGCTCCAGAGCATCGTATTGTGCAAGGGCGGGGGGTGTACCTCAAAGTTGCGTTGGGGAATCCCCTTCAGAGGTTCCAGGTAAGATTTGCAAGGCAATTGCCCAGAAGTGCAAACTTTCCCTGGGCAATTGCCCTGCAATGGGAACCATCTGAATAGTGCGATTTAAATCACAAATTTAGGATGGCTCCGAGTGGGTTGCACCAATAGTTACCCAGAAAAAATTGGAAGAATTAAAATCTCTTCTAACTCCTGGGTAACTATTGCACAGACCCAAATCAACACCCCACCCCCATTAGGATTCGCATCACCACTTCCCCTGACCTCACAGGTATCTTCCACTCCCCCACACCACAGAGGTCTCCCTCCACCACACCCCCCCCCCCAAAACTAACTATCTACCCACCCACAACCACGCCAAAGAGGACTCTTTCACCCTCACCAGGCCTGAATCTCACCACAACAACCCCCCACCCCTCCAAGGCCAGGTGTCAGGTCTTGAGGAGTCAGGCCAAGGTCCGAACTCTACCCCCACTGCCTCCGAGGCCCAAACCGACAGTTCCTCCGAGTCCCAACTGGACCTAACCCCACCCGTCGACAACACCCCCAAGGTCCAACCCACACCCCTGACCCCACACCCCCCACCTCCTGAGGCCTGACTCAACTCACTCCTCCAACGCACATTCCCTCCAATGCCCCAAGGCCCAAAACCCCCACCGAGACCCAACACCCCCCACCAAAGACCTGACTCTCTGCCCGACACCTGACACTCCACCCCCGACCCCAACCTGACAAACCATCTGAGACTCCACCGGACCCGACCCCCCCACCCCGTCAACCCCCCGAAGACTTGACCCACTCCCCTGACACCCCTCCTGAGGCGCGACCACCCCCACTGACTCCCCCTGAGGCCTGACACCCCCCCATGAGGACCACCCCCCCAAATCCTACTCACTTACCTTATACACTAGCCTTTTTCCTGGCCTCTCAAGGTTTAAACTTCGCTGGATCTTTAAACTTACTTGCTTCACGCCAGCTAGTGCCGTTAAAAAAAGGATGTGCGGCTCCCAGAGCTGCACTTGACATTAGGCCCCGCTGATGTGCTACACAACTCTGACATCACCCAGCTTGAGTCATAAGGTCGAGAAAGGTAGGATTTTAGGCAAGAGATTGGGATCGGAGTGGCAATCCGATGCTGATTGCACTCCGACGAAGTTCAGGCCCAAGATCCCACTAAGAGTAACATGAAAATGACTCGGTAATCTTTATTGTGATGTCTTTTGTGGGATGAATACTGGCCAGGACACAAGTGAAAGCACCCCTGCTGTTCTTCAAAATAGTGGCATGGAACCTCTTACTGAAAGAACAGGTGGCACCTCCAATAGTGCAGTGTTTCCACAATACTATAGTATCAGCCTAGATTTTGTGCTCAGTTCCCTGGAGTGGCACTTGAATGCATAACCTTTTGACTCAGAAGTGAGCGTTCTAAAAATCAATGATGTGTTCCAGCTCTGAGGTGAGAGGGGATTTTGCTGTGGTACATTCTGTACATGCAAGAGATTGAGCATAAAGGGAAGGAGATGGTGACATGGAATGTGAGAATCCAAGGGACACAGGTTGCCTATGACTGGGACTGTGCCCATCGCAGAAAGATTAGTGAGTGATAATGCTTTAATAAGTGCCCCTTAGATAATGATATGCCTGCGTACCATTGTAATGTAAAGGTGCTCAGCAAAGCAAGGGTTAATGTGGGACTGGAGAATAGCACTGCCAATGGTATGATGCATAGTGTCACATAGTAATAGACTGAGAGAAGAGTCTAGAGAGAACACCCTGGTATTAGCCTGCATGGAGGTAACAGCACCATAAATGACAGTGGCCTGGGATCTGTCAATAATTAAAGGTTAACAATAAAGGGTTCATGTTCAAATATATAAGTCTTAAATCTCATCATCGAGACAGCTAAAGAGCCCATATTACAACATGGTTGAAAGGTGGCAGCATTTTAAACTATGAGCCCAGAACAGTATCCCAAGGTATGAGAAACTAAAAACAGCTGAAATCAAAATAGAGAGATTTGCACCTAACAAGAAAACATGAGGCGACAATTGAAAAAGCTTCACTACAGACTTAGAAGTTGAGGAATCCACCCGAGTGACTGGAAGTTTATTGCAAGATCCCTGAGTGACGCAGAGCAAAAAGGGAAAAAAAACCTGGTCAGACCACAAAGACAGGTGAGCAAAAAAATTTTTTAAAAGGCAAGATCCTGATTGACACTGGGTTAAGACACTTAATTAGATCACAAGATGGTGCACTAAACTACAAAAATTGCAAGACCCCGAGTAATGTAGGGTCAAAGACCCCAGATGGTTTATGAAATGATGAGCAGAGTTATAACAAAGAAGCTGTACTTACATTATAGAATAGGTGGTGGTCCCAGGGCTCAGCAGGTTGCAGCAAAGGTGGCTCTGCTGCACCGAAATTAAAAACAAAACAAGTTAAATAAAAATCGGCTGTCAGAGTCAAAAGTTTAAAAAGAAAAACTGCAGAGTAAAGAACTGAAAAGAAAAGGAAGTTACCTGAAAGAAAAAACAAAGGGCAGGCAATGCAGAGGAGAAAAGTGATGTTGCTTTAAATTTAAAAAGGGCTCAATCGGACCACGAACCCACCAAAACTCCAAAGAGGAGGACCTGCAAAAAAAGGAAAAGAATCGCAAGGAACAACCAGACTCCTACCTTGAAAGTTTAGAAGTTCAAAAGCAAAAGCAGTCACGATCGCTGGAGAGCCCGCCAAAAGCCCAAAAAAGTTCGGGAGACTCAGCGCAGAAAGCTGACAGCTGCAGACAGCCCGAGGGAAAAAAAGTTACGTCACTGACAGTCTTAAAGAGGCAATGACATTTAAAGCGGTACTACAAGAAAAAAATGCCATGGACAGTAAGTTAGAAGAGCCAGATGCATTTGTACTATGGAAAGGTCAAAACCAGACCCAAAAGTGGGAGTCTTGGAGAAGACAATTTTAAGTTTATAGGAAAACTACAGGATTAAATAAGGAATCAGAATAAGTACAAGTTGATAAGTTCTGATTTGTCTTTGGTTTATTTGTTGGTGAAGTATGCCATAGCCAATGTATAGATCAATACTTGCAACATTTGGTGGGATATTAAAAGGATTTGACAGAAATTTCAAACTCAAGTTGTGGAGAGCGCAGACTCTAAAAGAAGGTCTAGCACACCCTCAATAAAGCGCCGAGGAGAACAGAAGACCCCAGAGAGAGGGAAACTCCCAATAAAGCATTGAGGGCAACAAGAGACCCCAGAGACAGGGCAAAAAAAGACTCCAGAGCGAGGGCAACAGAAAACCCCAGAGACGGAGCCAAAATACCCATGAGTAGGGGACACTGATGGCAGTGTGCAGTGAGAAGATGGAAAGCTATCTGAGGTAACTCAAAAGAAGCAAAACATGCAAAAGGTGAATGAAACTGTTCTACAAGAAAATGTCCACATCAGAGCTGACTGGAAGATTTGAAGTGCAAAATTCAAGCTGAGTATATACCTTTGAAAATGTATGACAAATTGAAGTCTTCAATGAGCCAAGCTGTTTGAGATCTGAACAAACAAATTTCAGAGATGGCACAAAGGTGTTAAGAGGAAATAACAGCCCTCAATTCCACAGATGGAAAATTAAAGCAGGTGTTGGGAAAACTCAACCAGATGTGCAGCCAGGCAATACAATAGGCAGACAAGGGATAGAGAGAAGTTGCAGCCCTGAAAGACTCCTTGAAGAATCAATATGTAGCCATGGAAAAATATAAGGAGCTAAAAAGGATGTTGAATGTTACTCCAGAAAGAGCTACATTGGAGGTATCAGTAGCAATGAAATGATGCACTGAAGCCAAGAGCGAGTTGGTAGGAGGTCAACAAGAAAATAAACAGTTGAAAGAACAGTTGATTGTCCTTCAAGATCAAATGCAAAAGGAATGTGTAACCATTTAGCAACATAAAGAAAAGAAGGCTGTTTTCAACAGCAGAATGGAAGCACAGCAGAAGAAATTCAATGAGGGTATGCTTGTCATGAAGCTATTAATGTATATAACATTTTGGAAAATATTTTCCTTTTAAAATAGAGGTTTAGTCTGTGGGTGTGTCTTATTTGGATTAAAGCCAGCTAGTCCGGGTGCTTTGATATGTACTAGTATTGATATGTAAGAGAGATAGCGTGCATTTGCATTTTTTGAATAAAGCATTCAAGAAGTGGGGTGAAAACTTGACGCCTTTCTAACAGCTACCAAGCCATATGTTTATATTACTAATAAAATTGGTACAATGAATGGGGTTTCATTGTTAAAAGGTGAAGTTCAAAGAGACTGGTGAGACAATGAGAATTTGAATTCAATCAGTGGTTGTAGGTATAACTTCAGTAGTTTTCGAGTGTGCAGAGCAGAGGCAATGTGAGATCAAAAGGCAGCTGCAAGCCTCCAACTGGCTCCACAGTGAAAAAACCTCATTTTGAATTTGTAAGGTGAAAATGCTTTGCCTTGTGTTTCGTTAAGTCTATGGGTTGCTGTTGCCTTAATGGAGATTATTTTGGGAATTTGTTAAAAGTTATGATAGTAGTAATTTGTAGCCATGTATATATATATATATATATATATATATATATTTAACCTGTGTAACTTAATAAAATGTTTCAATTAGTTTAATGTAAAACCTCAAGAATTGGTGGTCTGATTCCTGAATTTAGATTTGCATCTCAAACATAACACTTAAAATTATAGGTTATGACAGTTATTTAAAGTTTCCTTCTGGGATTTTTAAATAACTCTGCTTTACTAACTGCATCAGTCATAACAATGCTGAATTACAGGAGAGCTCAAGGTGAAGCAAACAAACTTCACAAAGAAATGGAAAACCTGTTGACAGACCTTCACACGCTACAAGAATTCCCTAGGACAAAGTTTATTCTTCTGGAAAGTTATGAAGAGAAGGAAAATGAATTTAGCGTCACTCTGAACAAACTGAAGAACCAGTTGACAGAGAAGACTCAGCAATGTTCGATATTCCAGTAGGGGAAACAGACTGAAGAGCTGAAGAGGCAGTTGAATGAAAAAAAGGAGGCATTGAAAGGAAAAGCCGTCAAACTTTCCAAACTATGAGCGGATAATCACAGGACTGAAACAGGTTAAGACTTCACCAAAGACAGACAAGGCCAACAGTGAATCCAAAATGAAGGACTAGGCCAAAGTTCTGTTGCAGACAGAGAAAGAAAAGACAGAAATAAGATCGGAAAATGTAAATCCGACGCTGAAGTGAAAAGAACTAGCAAGAAAGGCTGAGCTGAATGAAAAGATTCATAAGTTTTCAAAACAATTTGAAAATGAAACAGCAAACAAATGTTTGGCTGAGATTGTGAAACAAGTGGAAATAAAGGCTCCATTTGCAAGACGTACATATCCAGCAAGAACATGGCAGACATCGTGGAAAAGAAAATTCAAGTCCAATCTAAGAATGAACAGAGTGCACATTCCCTGCTGAAAGAACAGGACAAACCCACAATGTCAGAAAAAAGCAGATGGGTTGTTAATGGACTGCAGCAGTTCAAGAAAGCAGATCACCAGCACCTTCTCAGGGGGAACTAGGGATGGGCAATAAATGCAGGCCCAGCCAGCGAAGCCCACATCCCATGAATGAATTAAAAAAAAAGGAGAAACACAACTTAAAGGAGTGCAAAAGGTGAATCAAATGGAGATAGCCAAGTTTCAGAAATACAGAGTACTGCCACCATTCCTCCAAACATGGCAGACCAAGATGTGGAAAAACTGTCAAGCCTCATGAGTGTCTGAATTTATAAAGTCAGAGACATGAGATGGGGCAGCTGGGAAAGCATGTAAAGGTTATATTACAAATAGCTATACACTGTTGAAAAGGAAAATTTTCATTGGAGAAGAAAGGGGGATGTTGTATGATGTTGTATGTGCCTGCATGCTACTGTAATGTAAAGGTGTTCGGCAGATCAAGAATTAATGTGTGACTGGAGAATAGCACCGTCCACGATTGATGCATAGAGTCACATGGTAATAGACTGAGCAAACAGTCTCGAGAGAACACTCTGGAATCGACTTGCACAGAGGTAACAGCACCATGCATGACAGTAACCAGGGATCTGTAAATAGTTAAAGGTTAACAATAAAGGGTTCATGTTTAAATATATAAAGCTCAAGCTACCATTAAGACATCTAAAGAATCCATATTACAACAGAAGTAATAATCGAATTTCCTTCTGTATTATCCCAAATCTGCAGAATGTGGCATTTACTAGATTTTTGCTCACAACATCACATAATCATAGAGTAATTTCAGACCAGGAGGAGGTTGTACGGCCCATTGAGTCCATGCTGGCTCTTTTTAGAACAATCCAGTCGGTGTCATTTCCCCGCTCTTTTCCTGTAGGCCATCAGGTGTCCATTCAATTTCCTTTGAAGTCATTAACCATCTCTGCATTCACCCATCCTTGTAGCAGCGAGTTCCAGGTTATTACCATTCACTGTATAAAAAAATTCTCCCTCACGCCCCTCCTCCATCTCCGCCCAAAACCTTAAATCTGTGTTCCAAAATCCTTCCATCATCAATTAATGGGAATAGCTTTTTTTGGCTACTTTATCTAAACCTATCATAAACTTGTATACCTGTAACAAATTTCCTTTTGTTCCATGGAGAAAAAATTCTCCAAACTAACATCCAGCTAAAATCCCTCACCCCTGGGACCATTTGGTAACATTGCATCCAAAGGATGGCATCACTGACCATGCTACACTCCTTCAATATTGTTCTTGCAATAGTACCTCAATAATGCCCCTCTGGCAGTACAGCACTCTCTCAGCACTACCCTTTGACAGTACACCACTCTTAAAATATTGCCCCATCATCTGTGCCACACTCAGTGCAACACTGAGGATGTTAACGTAGCTTTTGTGCTGAAGTCCTGAGAAGGGGTTTGAAGCCACAACCATCTGTCTTTGACACAACAGTTCTGCCCACTGTGCCATGGATGGCACAGCTAAGCACAAAGGTTGCAAACTATTATTTCCTATTGCTATGTGTTTATAATTTATTGATATGAATTACTGTAACACACATATGCTGTGTTGCTGCTGATATGTTCTGTATTTTTCACTGTTGAATACATTTGCCCAGGTCGGTGAGGTGTGTGGGGTTATACTTTTCCTTCACAAGATAGAAAAAAAAACCAAATGAGATCTGATACCTAGCCACTTTCTGCAATAAACTGAAAAAGGAGAGTTTCCTAATTGCTCTCTACAAATTTATATAACCATCTGAGTCATGAAAATACTCCCTGTGAGACACAGTGAGCCACGTAAGTTGTGAAACATGGGCCTGAATTTTTCCCTCTTGGGCGCTGCGATCAGTGGGCCTGGGAATGGCTAGGAAACGGGCCTCTGATTGTGATTACACGCTGGATAGCCAATTAATGGCCAACCAGCATGAAATGTGCACTGAAAAGCTCAGCGCTGCCGAGGTGGGGGCGGGAAGATAGCACGCGCTGACGTCACCATGGGCGCGGCGAGTGCTTTGAGAGAGCTCCCTGAAGGCAGGCAGCTGCCTCAGGGAGCTGCAGACCTGCAAATAATAAAAGCAAGCACAAAACTGCTGCAAAATAAGTCCATGCAACACAATCAAGCACCTGAAAGCACACCTCATAAAAATGCTGTCCCCAGATATTTCATTTTATTTTATTTCCTAATGAAGACGTCTTCCCTTGAATGAGGTTTCATCAAAAATGTAAAGGCCGCCTGGCCAATTCACTCATCCACCAACCATATAGTTAGATGGGCCGCGAAAAATCGCAGACAATTGCGCTGTTGGTGAGCTTAATTGCCGGTTTAGTTGTCGGCTGGCACACTTCCGACTGCCGCGCACACCCACCATGGTCTGTGAGGTGTGTGGCGCTAATGCGCAGTGACATCGGGACGCTTGCCCGACATCGCTTCACACGGTTTTACACCGGTTCAGGTCGGGTGTGTGCCTGTCCGCGCAACATAAAAACCTGCCTATGGAAACCAAAAATATATAGAGTTTAAAGAGAAGGCAAAACTATAATCCCAGTGGAGGGAATGAACGTTTAAGGTGGTAGATGAAGTACCAATCAAGCAGGCTGCTTTATCCTGGATGGTGTAAGCTTTTTGAGTGTTGTTGGAGCTGTACACATCACAAGTGGAGAGTGTTCCATCACACGCCTGACTTTTGCCTTGTAGGTGGTGGGAAAGTTTTGGTGAGTCAGGTGGTGAATCACTCGCCACAGAATATTGAGCCTCTAACCTGCTCTTTTAAATGCAGTATTCATGTGGCTAGCCTAGCTAAGTTTCTTGTCAATAGTAGCCCCCAGATTGTTGATGGCAGGGGATTTGATGATGGTAATACCTATATATGCCCTGAAGAGGTGGTTAGAATCTCTCTTGTTAGAGATGGCCGTTGCCTGGCACTTGTGTGGGGTGAATGTTACCTGTCACTTATCAGCTCATTCCTGAATGTTGTCCAGGCCTTGTAGTATGTAGGCACGAATTGCTTCATTGCTAAGGAATTCTAAATGGAACTGAACATTGCAATAATCAGTAAGCATCACCCTTCTGACCTTGTGATGGGGCAAGGTCATTGATCAAGCAGCTGAAGATTGCTGGGCCTAGCAGTAATATCTTGAAACTGAGATAATTGACTTCCAACAACTACAACCATTTTACTTTGAGATGGGTATGCCTCTAGCAGTGGAGAGTTTTCCCTGATTCCCATTGCCTCCAATTTTATTAGGGCTCCTTGAAGCCACATTCAGTCAAACGCTACCTCACCTCAGTAATTCAGCTCTTTTGTCCATGTTTGAACTTTGGCTGTAAAGTGGTCTGGAGATGAGCTTTCCTGGCAGAACCCAAACTGAACTTCTGTGAGCAGATTATCACTTTGTAAAAGCAGCTTGATTGCACTGTTGACAACACTTTCCATCACTTTGCTGGTGATTGAGAGTAGACTGATGGGGATAATTGGATGAATTGGATACATTCTGATTTTTGTGGAAAGGACACACCTGGGCAATTTTCCATTTTGCTGGGTAGATGCCAGTGTTGCAGCTGTACTGAAGCAGCTTGACTAGAGGTGGGGCTAGCTCTGGAGCACAAGTATTGCGGTTGGGTTGTAGGGACCCATAGCTGTTGCATTCAGCTATTTCTTGAAATAATGATGCTGGGGATCTCAGGAGGAGACAGAAATGGGTTATACATTCATCACGTCTGGCTGAAGATGGTTGCAAATGCTTCAACCTTGCCTTTTATACTTGTAAGCTGGACTCTATCATCATCGAAGGTGGAAGTGTTCATGGAACCTCTTCTTCCTGTTAGTTTTTTAGGTTATCCACAACAATTCAGGTCTGGGTGTGACAACCCTGCAGAGCTTTGATCTGATTTGTTGGTTGAGGGATTGCTTAGTTCTGTCTATAGCATGCTGCTCATTTTATTTAGCATGCTGTTTAGCCCTGCACTGTAACTTCACTAGGTCAGCATCTCATTGCAATGTATATCTGGTGCTGCTTCTCATTTGCTCTTCTAGACTCCTCAATCAACCAATGTTGGTCCCCTGGCTTGATGGTAATGGCAGAGTGAAGGATATGCTGGGCCATGAGGTTACAAATTGTGATTGAGTACAATCTTGCTGCTGCTGATAGCCCACAGCACCTCATGGATGGTCAGTTTTGAACTGCTAGATCTGTTCTGAATACATCTCATTTAGCATGATGGGAGTGCCACACAGAAACATGGAGAGTATCTTCTGTGTTGAGGGTATTCTCATTGTGAAGATGGGACTTCACTCCACAAAGACTGTGCAGTGGTCACTCTTACCAATGCTGTCATGGACAGATGAATCTGCAATAGATAGATTAATGAGATGAGGGCAAAAAAAGGTTTCCCTAGTTGGTTCTCTCACCACCTGCTGCAAGCCCAGTCTGCAACTATGTCCTTCAGGACTTGGCCTGTAGTGATGCTAACAAGCCGCTCTCAATAAATAAAAACAGAAAATGGTGGAAAAACTCAGCAGGTCTGACAGCATCTAGGGAGAGAGAAACAGAGTTAATGTTTTGAGTCTGTATGACACTTCTTCAGTTTCTCTCTCCCTAGATGCTGTCAGACCTGCTGAGTTTTTCCACCATTTTCTGTTTTTATTTATTGAGAGCGGCTTGTTAGCATCACTACAGGCCAAGTCCTGAAGGACATAGTTGCAGACTGGGCTTGCAGCAGGTGGTGAGAGAACCAACTAGGGAAACCTTTTTTGCCCTCATCTCATTAATCTATCTATTGCAGATTCATCTGTCCATGACAGCATTGGTAAGAGTGACCACTGCACAGTCTTTGTGGAGTGAAGTCCCATCTTCACAATGAGAATAGCCTCAACACAAAAGATACTCTCCATGTTTCTGTGTAGCACTCCCATCAGCATTTTCTGTTTTTATTTCAGATTTCCAGTATTCACAGTATTTTGCTTTTATCTTAAGCCACTCTCAATGATGGATATTGAATTCCTCCACCCAGAGTACATTCTCTGCCCTTGCTATCTTCAATGCTTCTTCCAAGCGATGTTCAACATGGAGGAGTACTGATTCAGAGGGTGAGGGAGGGTAGTAGGTGGTAATCATTAGGAGGTTTCCTTGCCCATGTTTTACAATGCTATGAGTCTTCATGTTGTCCAGAGTCAATGTTGAAGACTCCCAGGGACACCTCTGGTGCTGGTGGAGAGCCAATGGTGATGGAGAATTCTGGGATGTTGGTTGAAAGATATGATTCTGTGAATATGATAGTTAGTCTGTTGCTTGACTAGTCTATGGGATCACTCTCCCAATTTTGACACAAGTCCTCAGATGCTGACAATGAAGATTTTGTAGGGTCAACTGTGATGGTCCTTATTTTCTCTGGTACCTGACTTGATGCTGGGTTGTCCATCAGGTTTTACTATCTATAGCAGTTTGACAGAACAGAGTGGTATGAGAGACAGCCAGGTTGTTTTGGGCTGGAATCACATTTACATTAGACTCGAACGGATGGCAGATTTTCTTCCCGACAGAATATTATTGAGTGGTCAGGTTTTTTTTAAAATGGCAATCTGTTAGTATCATGGTCAGTACTATCAATTCCACTTTTTTAAAAAAAAAAATCCAGGTTCCTTTAATTAACTGAATTTAAATTCCCCAGTTTTATTATTTGTATTGTGTGGTGGGATTTGAGCTCAGGCCTCTAGTCCAGCACCATTACCGCTATAGTACCTTACCCTATAAATTGATTGGCCACGAACTGTACCCAAGCAAGGAGGAGTAATTTCTGGACAGGGACAGGGAAAAATGGGGTAAGAGGGAAGGAGAAACGATGAGTATGAGCCACCCGTGATGTGTGTTGGCCTCCTGGTCCTGAGTGAATTGCTCATTATAGTGTATGTCACGCTCGGGATAGAGAACTGAGACCTGATTAGCCTTTGTTTGCACTGATTCATAATATCAGTGATTAAAAGTAATCTATATGTGTAATTTTATTTTATTTTTTTTCCCCCCAACGTTGTTTAATCAGAGTGCAGCACTCTTTAAAGAGGCAGTACCACAAGCGCGATCACAAGTTCTGGTAATAAAGGGAATTCATTCACAAATCAATGTTCTTAAACGAAATCACACAATCACTCGTAATTCCTGACTGTCGGTGACAATCAATCGGATCCCAAATTAAACATGCTCTGATCAGCCTCTGCACTTAATTTGTTCTGCAGGGCAAGGAGAAAAAAATCTGACAGTCGGGAAAGATGGATTAACAACACTGAAGGTCATAAAGCCGTCATCGGGCCGATAAATCAAAACAGATTGCTCAATTGCCAAGGGTCAATTTATCTGCCAGTAAAGCAGGTTCGATAACGGGGAGGTGACGGGCTAATTTCAGGCCCCGGGTTAATTACACCATAAATTGTGATCTTGTTCGTACATGTCTGGACTGTTTGTGCTGTTGTTATTAACCGGACTATATGTTCAGAGTCTGTTCTTGTTCTGTTTTAATGTGAGGAATTCAAGCTCCAGACAGAGCAAGTGTTCATGCAGTGTTCCTATCCACGTACAAGACTCTCAAGGTGTGGACTCTTGCTGCAAAAAAACATTAAGCATCTATTAGTTTACCCACATCCACATTATAGGAGGCTAACAGTGAGGGTTGGCTAGCCTGGTTATTCTATCATAGAAGCCACTACAGTTCTGCCAAGTCTTGTTTTCACAGATGTTGCCAGACTAGCTGAGTCATTCAGTATTATCTGTTTTTAATTAGAGTTCAGCTGGATCCTGACATCTAGTTGGGGTTTGGGAATCCACATCAGGAGTGGTAAGCCTGGCTAATTTGTTGCCCCTCCCTGAGGCCGCTTGTGTGGGTTGAGATTAGCTGTCTCAAGGGCTGACTGAGAGCAACAAAGAATTTAGGGCACAGGAACAGACCATTTGGTCCAATTGGCTTATGCTCCACATGCACCTTCTCCCACTATTTCATCTAACTCTGTAGGCATGTTAATTTTATTCCACTTCTTCTGTTACGGGTTTCTTTCTTACTTCTCAGGGCTCTGAAGAAGAGTCATATTGGACTGGAAATGTTAACTCTGTTTCTCTCTCTATAGATGCTGCCAGACCAACTGAGTTTTTATTTTGGATCTCCAGCATCCGCGGTATTTCACTTTGAATTTTATTTATTTCCTCCTCACATGATTATCCATCTTCTGTACATCTTAATCTGTACTATTTGCCTCAACTGCTCCTATGGCAGTGAGTTCCATGTTCCCATCATTCTTTGGTTAAATTTTCTCCTGAATTCCAGATTGGATTTATCAGTGACCATCTTACATTTATGACCCTTTTTTTTGGACTCCTTTCCCACCCACCACCTCCCCCCTCCCCTCCAATGGAAACACCCTTTCTAGAATTAATCTATCAAATCCTTTCATAATCTTTACCTCCCTGTGACTGTTGCTCTCTTCCCTCTTTCTCTCTCTTTCTATGATGTGCCTTATTCCTATCTCAGCCCCTGAATATAATTACTTTTTGTTATGTCCCTGGATCTGCCGGCTACATTTATCCCAATTATATTATTAGGTAGGATTATAGATAATCCTGCCTAAGGTGGCAGATACCACTGTGATCGACAGAAGAATTTTCTTTTAAAATTTTTTATTTTAAAAATGTTTATTCAGGAGTAAGGGTCACTCACAGTGTAACTGTACAGTCAGTCACTGTTCAGCAGAGTAAAGGTTACTCTTGATAGAACTGTTATTCAGCAAGCTAAGGGCTAATGCTTATTCTGTTATACCCTGATTGAAATAATAAGCAAATGTCTCAGCTATTAATTTATGAGCTAATAATCACTTGACAGAAAAGCCTGGAATTTGACAGGATTCAAAATTGGAATTTTAATACATATTGTGGATGTGATATAGGACAGTAGTATAACTGCCTTTTATATATGTATGAAAATTGCCCTCAGGTCACAGTTTATTAGCTACATCATAAACACAGCAGCAACTTGTCTTTGCTTTTCCTATCAGAGCAGTAAATGAGTTATTTTGAAGTAATTTATATTTTTCCTAAAACAGTTACTCGATGTGATGTTTTTGCTATTCCACTAACTCAGTGACCATGCCAAGTGTCTGTATGTTTAGTTCTCAAAAATAAACCTCAATTTTGCAATGTAATAGTGATAGCATTGACATTTAAAGACAGCAGGGAACTAAGCATGGGAAAAGGTCATTCAGCATACCTAATAATAAGAAACAGGAGCAGGAGTAGGACATTTGTCCTCCTCATCCTGTGTTGCTATTCAATAAAATCATGGCTGGTTTGATTGTAATCTTAACTCCACTTTCCTGCTTGGACCTTCCCTCACCCCATTAGCCTGGATTCCCTTGTAGATCAAAAATTGGTCTATCTCAGCATTGAGAATGACCCAGCCTCCACTGCTCTCTGAGGCAGAGAATTCCAAACATTAACAACCTCAGAGTAAAAATTCCTCCTCATCTATTTCTTAATTGGAAGGCCTCTAATTTTGAAACTGTGCCCCCAGTTCTAGATTTCCCTCAAAAGGGAATAAGTTCCCTTAGCATTTATCCTGTAAAGCCCCCTCAGAATCTTATATGCTTCAATAAGATCACTTCTCATTCTTCTAAACTCTAATGAGTATAGGCTTGACTTTTTCTCATAAGATAACCTGTTCATCCCAGGAATCAACTGAATGAACTTTCTCAAAACTGCATCCAATGCAAATATATCCCTCCATGAGTAAAGAGGCCAAAACTGGATGCAGTACTCTAGGGGCTGAATTAGGGTGGGTGCGTACAGGCGTGCTTTCAATCGGTGTGCCCGATCAGAGGCATGCTGCCATTTTATGTGGGCGGGCTATGCACTCCCTGTGCAGGTGGGGGGGGGGCAATTTCCAAAATCAAGAGTGCACACTTTCACGCATGAGCACAAAAGAGCGCAGTCAACTCCCTGAGGCTAAGTGTGGCCTCAGGGAGATCGGTTGTATATGTAAAAAAGATAAAAATAGAAAAATAAAATTTCCTTTACATGCACCCTCATGTGACAATGTCCATAGTTTTTACAAAACCTTTATTAAAATTTTTTAAAGCCCACATGAAACCTCACCCCGCCTGCGGATGAGGTTTCATGTTTTTTCTAGTTCCCGCCGGGTCTCTTGGCCTGCCCGCCAACCTTAAAGTTGGATGGGCAGGTCCTTTAATTACTTAATTGACCCTGCCAATGGCCTCAATTGGCCATTGACAGGTTGGCAGGCATGCAGCTGATTTTGCTGCGCTCCCGCCTTTCTAAAATTTAAACGGGGCACAGTGACGCCGGGAGTTCCCCCGACATCACCGTGCATCATTTTATGTGTGGCGAGCAAGCCCCATCCCCGCGCACCGACTCGTAAAATTCTGCCCTAGGTGTGGTCTCACCAATGCTTTGTACAGTTGGAACAATATGTGTACTTCGACAAGGTGCCACATCAAAGGTTACCACACAAAATAAGAGCTGAGAGTGTAGTGGGTGACATATTAGCATGGATGGAGGATTGGCTAGCTAACAGAAAATTAAGAATAGGCATAAATGGGTCATTTTTGGGTTGGCAAAATATAATGAATGGAGTGCCACAGGGATCAGTGCTGAGGTCTCAAATATTTACAATCTATAATAATGCCTTAGATAATGGGATTGAATAAAAAGTTGCTAAATTTGCTGATGACGATGGTTGGAAAGTAAATTGTGGGGAGGACATAAGGAGTCTACAAATGGATATAGATAGGTTAAGTGAGTGGGCAAAAGATTGGTACTCTGCCAGGAAGAATAAAAAAAAACATATTATTTAAGTGGGGAGAGTTTGCAGGACTCTGCAGTACAGAGGGATCTGGGTGTCCTGATACATGAATCACAAAAAGTTAGTATGCAGGAATAGCAAGTGATAGGAGGCTAATGGAATGCTGTTTTTATATAGGGGGAATGGAATATAAAAATAGGGATGTTTTGCTACAGTTATACAGGGCATTGGTGAGAACATGTCTAGAGTATTGTGTTCAGTTTGGTTTCCTTAAGAAATTACATAATTACCTTAGATGCAGTTCAGAAAAGGTTCACTTGACTGATTCCTGGAATGAGGGGGTTATCCTATGAGGAAAGGTAGGACAGGCTGGGCCTGTTTCCATTGGAGTTTAGACGAATGAGCGGCGATCTGAGTGAAACATAGAAGAGCCTGAGGAGACTTGACAGGGTGATGCTGAAAGGATGTTTCACCTTGTGGGAGAGACTAGAACTAGGAGACATAGTTTAAAAATAAGGGGTCTCCCATTTAAGATGGAGTTAAGGAGAATTCTTTTCACAGAGTCAAGAGTAAATGGAATTCTCTTTGCCAGAGAATGGTGAAGGTAGGGTCATCGAATATTTTTAAGGCTGAATTAGATAGATTCTTAATTGACAAGGGGATCAAGGGGTATAGAGGGTAGGAAGGAAAGTGGAGTTGAGGTCAGTCAGATCAACCATGATCTTATTGAGTGGTGGAGCAGGCTCATATGAATATATGAATTAGGAGCAGGAGTAGGCCTCTTGGCCTCTCGAGCCTGCTTCGCTATTCAACAAGATCATGGCTGGTCTGACTGTAACCTCAACTCCACATTCCCAACCACCTCTAATAACCTTTCACCCCTTGCTTATCAAGGATTTATCTACCTCTGCCTTAAAAATATTCAGAAGCTTTGTTTCTACCGCCTTTTCAGGAAGAGAGTTCCAAAGACACTCAACCCTCTGAGAGAAAAAAGTTCTCATCTCTATTTCAAATTGGCAACCCCTTATTTTTAAACAGTGTGCCTAGTTCTAGATTCTCCCACAAAATGAAACATCCTTTCCAGATTTAGGGGCTTGAGGGGCTGAATAGCCTACTCCTGCTCCGATTTCGTATGTTCCCTACTTTTACAATCCATCCCCCTTGCAATAAAGGCAAGGCCCGGGAGAGGGGGGCGCAAACAGTGCTAATCACCGGGGCTCATGACTTCATGGGGGCCCAGGCTCGGACAGCACCGCTCGTCTCTCAAGTAGTTGTCTCATTCCCCAGGGGTAGTGAGTGAAGTCCACGTGCCCTCAGGGGGCCCTGGGCTCAACTTGCAGCTTTGCTTTACCGGCAGCACTGCCCCTCTGCACAGGTGGCAGACAGCCATATCCATAGGCCACATTGAACATCCCAACTCCGAAACCTGGTTGTTGTCCCCAAACCAACAGAGCTCCTGGACATGGCATCCTAATAGGCTGATTCCTGGGAGATCTACCTGACAGGTGCACAAGTGTCATGACACACCCTGGGCCTTGTTCCTGGTTCTCCTACCCCTCCTGACTGTACTCCACATGATTCCAACGTGCTGCGGCAATGGTCAGATGGTGTCACTCTACAGGGGGTAGAGGTGTGGATTTGGGATGCAGTTTGGCAAGAAGTTTATATTACTGCTCATCCAGTCTATTGGAGAGAGTGCACTGGGAGGAACCGCCTGATTCCAGGAAATTCTGGGTCGTTCTGGGAAGGTTGGGAACCCCTGTCTATCAGCTTATGACAGGCTGAACTGCAACCTGAGTCACCGTTACCCACCAGAGCAGAAGAAGATGTCGGTCTTTCCACATACAGAGAAAAGCAGCCAATAGCCCCAACATGAGTAGCAGGCTTGCCCAGTAAGAGAATGGACTACAAGGAAATGAGCCAAGGAAAGCACAAGAGAGAGGGAGTATGTGAGTGAGTGAGAGAGAGAGAGGGGTAGAGAGCGAGGAGCATGCAAGAAGGAGAGAGGATGGGGCATTTGAGGACCCTCAAATAGAAAGAATATCAAAGTAATAGAAAAGAGGCATTGTCAGTTAACTAGGATATTATGAAGGATGAGGAGACAGAGTTAGGAAGAGAAATTTGAAAAGTTTAGGATTTTTCACTAAAGCTGCCAAGAATGAGTGAGTATGGGCAGAATCTTCTGTGCGGCGAGTGGTGGTGGGCCCCACAGCTGATGCGTAAAATGATGCGTGATGGCATCGGGCGTGTGTCACCATGTGTCATTCTGATCTTCCGTTTGGCGGGCATGCACCAGAGTTGGCTCTGTGCCTGCTGAACTGTCAAAGGCCTGTTAAGGCCATTGATAAAACAATTAACCCAACTGAGAAAGCTGCCCATCCTAGCTTAAGTTTGGTGGGCAGACAAAGAGCCCAGGCGGCCTTCGCATTTTTCATGAAACCTCATCCACGGATGGGATGAGGTTTCATGAAAGTTTCATTAATTAAAACTACTTTTTTATGAGAAGTCATTAAAATGCCCCAACTCATATAACACTGTCACATGAGGGGACATGCCTGAATAATTTTTAAAAATCTTTTCCAACTTTAAAATTGAACTTAATTTCCC
Source organism: Carcharodon carcharias (assembly GCF_017639515.1). NCBI lineage: Eukaryota > Metazoa > Chordata > Chondrichthyes > Lamniformes > Lamnidae > Carcharodon > Carcharodon carcharias. The sequence continues at coordinate 62,716,067 of NC_054481.1, read as the reverse complement.
TGAGGCAGCTCTGTGCCTCAGGGAGATTTCTGCGCTCTTTCGAGAATGCAGACTCCGATTCTCCCTCCTCCCCCAGTCCGCACAGGAAGCGTGCTACCGGGCACGCATCACGCTGCGTGGGTCTTATTTGGCCCGCCCATGTAAAATGGTGGTGATTGGCTCCACGACTGCCCTCCCCCGCTCCTGACCAGCCTGCCCGACAAGGAGAAAATTCTCCCCTATGTGTGAGAGAGATTGTGTATGCATGTGAGTGTGTGAGAATGAGTGCGTGAGTGTGAGTGTAAACCCTGAGGCTGAGGGTGACCTGGATGCACGCACACGCACATGCACATGCATGCTGCTCAGTGTGGGGGCACATGCACATGCACCCTTCAACCCCCTCTTCCTCTTCCTCCTCCCTCCCCAAAACCTATCCACACACCGGGATGGGTGAGGAGGAAAACTCAGGCTGAAAGGCAACCCACTTCCAACTCTCACTTTCACATGAATCCTGCCAAGGCCAACTCAGATTGGGCATCACCAGTGGTGAATGCAAGGTCAGTGTTAGTTAAATACAACTCCTTAGTTCGGCCCTGGTCCCCACCCCTTCCCTGGTGACCAAGACTTGGGGCCCAGTTTGTGTCTCTCTAGCTCTGCTTCTTAAGTGAAAAGGCAAAAAAAGGTTTTATTAGTTAGGTCTGCCTGCTTGGCACTTTTTTAATGGTCATTTTGAGCATGTGGACTTTATTTAAAACAGAGAACAGGTGAGTGTGGACTTTATTTAAAACAGAGAGTGGGTCAGTATGGATTTTATTTAAAATGGAGAGTAGGTGAGTGTGGGCTTTATTTAAAATGGAAAGCAGGTGAGTGTGTAGACTTTATTTAAAACAGAGAGCGAGTGAGTGTGGACTTTATTTAAAACAGAGAGTGGGTGAGTGTGGACTTTATTTAAAACAGAGTGGGTGAGTGTGTGGATTTTATTTAAATCAGAGAGCGGGTGTGTTATGACGCAGCAGTTGTAAAGCTGAGTTACTTAAAAATTCCAGAGGGAAACTTTAAACAACTGTCATAGCCTATATGTTTAAGTGGTATGTTTGAAATGCAACTCTAATTTGAAGAATCAGACCACCAACTCTCGAGAGGTTTTGTATTAAACTAAATGAAATATTTTATTAAGTTACAACACACTAAACACATATAAATGGCTACAAATTACTACTATCATAACTTTTAACAAATTCCCAAACTAATCTCCATTAAGGCAACAGCAACCCATAGACTTAACCAAACACCAGGCAAAGCATTTTCACCTTACAAATTCTTTTCACTTTGGTTCCTGTGGAGACAGTTGTAGGCTTACAGCTGCTTTGATCTTTCATTGCCTTTGCCCTGCACACTTAAAACTGCTATCAGTTATATCCAGCACATGTCATTGAATTCATAGAGTATATTTGGGACTGTTTCCTAGAACAATATGTTGTGGATCCAACTAGGGATCAGGCTATTTTGGATCTGGCAATGTGTAATGAGGCAGATTTAATAAATGGTCTCCGAATAAAAGATCCCCCTAGGAAACAGTGACCATAACATGGTAGAATTTAGCATTCAGTTTGAGAGTGAGAAATTTGGGTCAGAAACAACTGTGCTAAACTTAAATAAGGGTAATTACAAAGGAATGAGGGCAGAATTAACTGGAGTGGACTGGGAAAGGAGTTTAGCAGAAAAGAATGTTGATGAACAATAGTAGATGTTTAAGAAAATAGTTCATGACTCGCAATAAATATATATCCCATTGAGGAAGAAGAATTGTAGGAAAGGGATAAACCAACCATTGTCAACCAAGGAAGTTAAGGATAGTATTAGTGAAAGAAAAAACATACAATGTGACAAAGATTAGTAGTAAGCCAGAGGATTGGGAAAGTTTCAAAAACCAACAGAAGATGACCATGCAGTATACGAAATAAGGTAAGTGAGCTTGTGACACAGATTGAAATTGGCAGGTATGATGTGGTGGGCATTACAGAGACATGGCTGCAAGGCGATCAGGACTGGAGCTAAATATCCAAGGATATACATCCTATCGAAAAGATAGGCAGGTTGGCAGAGGGGTGGGGTTGCTTTGTTAGTAAGAAATGAAATTAAATCAATAGCAAGAAATGATGTAAGGTCAGATGATGTAGAATTTGTGTGGGTAGAGTTGAGGAACCGCAAAGTTAAAAAAACCATAATGGGAGTTATATACAGGCCTCCGAACAGTAGTCAGGATGTGGGGCACAAGATACACCAGGAGATAGAAAAGGTGTGTAAGAAAGGCAAGGTTACAGTGATCATGGGGGATTTCAATACGCAGGTAGACTGGGAAAATCAGGTTGGCAGTGGATCCCAAGAAAAGGAATTTGTGGAATATCTACAAGATGGCTTTTTGGAGCAGCTTGTGGTGGAGCCACTAGGGAACAGGCAATTCTAGATTTAGTGATGTGTAATGAGGCAGATTTGATAAGGGAGCTTAAGGTGAAGGAACCCTTAGGAGGAAGTGACCATAATATGATAGAATTTACCCTGCAATTTGAGAGGAAAAAGCTGGAATCAGATGTAACAGTAATACAGTTGAATAAAGGCAACTACAGAGGCATGAAGGAGGAGCTGGCCAGAATTGACTGGGACATGAGCCTAGCAGGAAAAACAGTGGAACAGCAATGGCAGGAGTTTCCGGGAGTAATTTGGGAGACAAAGCAGAAATTCATCCCTAGGAAGAAGAAACATACTAAAGGGAGGATGAGGCAACCATGGCTGACAAGGGAATTCAGGGACAACATAAAAGCTAAAGAGAAAGCATACAATGTGGTGAAGAGCAGTGGGAAACCAGGGGATTGGGAAGCCTACAAAGACCAACAGAGGACAACTAAAAAAGAAATAAGGAGGGAGAAGATTAAATATGAGGGTAAACTAGCCAGTAATATAAAAGAAGATTGCAAGAGTTTTTTTTAGATATATAAGGGGTAAGAGAGAGGCAAAAGTGGACATTGGGCCACTGGATTACATCTATTGGTTCCCCTTTATCTATCCTGCTTCTTACCTCCCCAAAGAATAAACTCTATCGAATATAGACACAGAGTCCTCAAACGTTTCTCATATGTTAAGCCTTTCATTCCTGGGATCATTCTCGTGAACCTCCTCTGGAGCTTCTCCAGGGCTAGCACATCAGTTTTATTGAAACCTTTCTTAAAAATTTAAATAACCTCATGAAACCTCATCCCACCCGTGTATGAGGTTTCATGCTTTTTCCGAAGACCGCCAGGGGTCCCGGTCCATTAATGACCTTAATTAGTTTTTCAATGGCCTCAATAGGCTGTTGACAGGTCAGCGGGCGCGCAGCTGACTCAGCTACGCCCCCACCGACTTGAAAATGGAAATGATGCGGGGTCAACTAATAGAAGACAAGAGTTGGGATACTTTTATAACTGGTTTGACTAATTTGAGTGAGAATAAAATTGGGCATATGATTTGAATCTGCACTGTTCAGCTGGGCAAGTTAGATTAAAATTGGGGTATAAGTATCTACATGAACAAACAAATTAGGAGCAGGAGTAAGCCACCCGGCCCCTCAAGCCTGCTCTGTCTTTCAATAAGATCATGGTTGATCTGAATGTAACCTCTACCCCCCATTCCTGCCTACCCCTAATAACCTTTCACCCCTTTGTTAATCAAGAATTTATCTGGCTCTGCCTTAAAATTATTCAAAGACTTCTTCCACCACCTTTTGAGGAAGAGAGTTCCAAAGGCTCTCAACTCTCTGAAAGAAAAAATTCTCCTCAGCTATTTCTTAAATGAGCAACTTATTTTTAAATGGTGACCCCCTAGTTTTAGATTTTCCTGCAAGAGGAAATGTCCGCTCCGCATCCACCCTATCAAGACCCCTCAGGACCTTAAAGGTTTCAATTAAGTTGCCTCTTACTCCTCTAAATTCCAGTGGATACAAGCCTAACTGGTCCAACCTTTCCTCATAAGGCAACCCACCCATTCCTGGTATTAGCCTAGTAAACCTTCTCTGAACTGTTTTTAATGCATTTATATCTTTCTTTAAATAAGGAGACCAGTAATGTAGACACTACTCCAGATGCGATCTCACCAATGCCCTGTACAACTGAAGCATAACCTCCCTACTTTTGTAGTCAATTCCCCTCACAATAAATGATAACATTCTTTTAGCTTTCCTAATTACTTGCTGTATCTGCAAACTAATCTTTGTGATTAATGCACGAGGACACCCAGATCCCTCTGAATCTCAGAGCTCTATAATTTCTCACCATTTATATAATAAGCTTCCTTTTTGTTCTTCCTGCCAAAATGAACAATTTCACATTTGCCCACATTATACCCCATTTGCCAGATCTTTGCCCACTCACTTAACCTATCTACGTCACTTTGTAGCTTCCTTAAATCCTCTTCACAATTTACTTTCCTACTTATCGTTGTACCATCAGCAAATAACTTCATCCAAGTCATTTATATAAATTGTAAAAACTGAGGCACCAGCACTGATCCCTGTGGCACACCACTTGTCACATCCTGCCAACCAGGAAAAGACCCATTTATGCCAACTCTTGGATTCCTGTTCAGTGGCCAATCTTCTATCCATACCAATATGTTACCCCCTACACCATGAGCTTTTATCTTCTGCCATAACCTTTGATGTGGCACTTTATCAAATGCCTTCTGGAAATCTAAATATAGTACATCCACCGGGTCCCCCTTATCCACAGCACATGTGACTCCTTCAAAGTGACTCAATAAATTGGTTAAACATGATTTCTCTTTTACAAAACCATGTTGAATTTGCCTGATTGCCTTGAATTTTTCTAATTGTCCTGCTGTAACATCTTTAATAATAGCTTCTAACATTTCCCCTATGACAGATGTTAGGCTAACTTGCACACAGTTTCCTGTTTTCTGTCTCTCTCCCATTTTGAATAAAGGAGTTATATTTGCTATTTTTCAATCCAATGGAACCTTGCCTGAATCTAAGGAATTTTGGAAAATTAAAGCCAGTGCATCAACTATCTCACTACCCACTTCTTTCAAGACCTTAGGGAGAAGTCCATCTGGACCTGGGGATTTGTAAGCCAGCAGCCCCAACAATTTGCTCAATAACACTTCCCTGGTGATTGTAATTTTCCTGAGTTCCTCCCTCCCTCCCATTTCCTGATTTACAGCTATTTTGAGATATTACTTGTGTCGTCTATAATGAAGACTGAAGCAAAATACCTGTTTAATTCGTCTGCCATCTCCCTAGTTTCCATTATCCATTCCTCACACTCTATAGGACCAACAGTCATTTTGTTAACTCTTTTCATATTTAAATATCTATAGTCACTCTTTCTTCACATCTTTATATTACTAGCTAGCTTTCTCTCATACTCTGATTTTTCCCTCCTTATCAATTGTATTGTCATTCTTTGCTGTTCTTTATATTTCCAATCTTCTGTCTGGCCACCCATCTTTGTGTAATTATATGCTTTTTCTTTAAGTTTGATACTATCTTTAACTTTTTTAGTTAACCACGAATGGTGGGATTTTTCTTTCTTATTGGAGTATATATATTCAGTGTATTCTGAAATATCCCTATAAATGTCTGTCATTGAACTTCTATTGACGTATCCCTTAACTTAATTTGCCAGTTCACTTTAGCTAGCTCGCTTTCATGCCCTCATAATTGCCATTATTTAAGTTTAAAATACTAGTCTTGGATGCACTATTGCAATAACGCAGGTGTTCCATGTACCTGACAGTCCCAAATTAAATCCTTGCACTGTACTCTAATAGGTAATCTCAGCCAGGGTGCGTGGAGTGGGTTGAGGGTTCATTTCCTAAGTGTGGGGTTGTGGGAGTGGATGAACAACTGCCAGGCTTCTTGTTTCTAGTTGTCACCCAACCACCCATCGAGGTTCAGTAACTGAGAGACATCCTCCATTAGGTTCACACAGGACAATATATGAGTTACAATATAGCTGTTAATGCCTGCAGACCCCACACCTCAACATGAGTCGCCGCTTTCAGGGTAATGGTGGACAAAAGGATGAAAGACAGACCTCCTCAGGAATCATTGATCACTTTGGACAAATCATTGATCCTGAAAACAACTGCAAAGGACCAATGTTTGATCTTTCTGATAACCTGTGTGTAGTAAATAAGAACGCTAGTGAAAATTAACTTCTCTATCCTGCAAACTCTAATTATTTTCACTGGCTCATTAGCCAGGGACACTGCGATTGATATCATCAGGAAAGGAATAGATCATCACTGGGATCAATACCACAGTGTCAGTGGGAGGATGTGAAGAAAGCATGAGCTCTCTGACATTCCACTGAATATTCAGAATGAAACATTTTTTATTCTTTCATGGAATATGGGTGTTCCTTTGCTCTTCCCTAATGCGCTGTTTGGGTTTTAGTGGAATTCAATTGGAGTTTTTAGGAGGGATGTAGAGGTCAAAACCTAAAGTTATAATCCCATCTCATGCGTGGGATAATTGTGTGATCACTGTAATCAGTAATTCACACAGTTGGTACAGCCAAAATGGTCTCACTTCAACTCCCGACCAATCCCAAATCTAATTGATTTTAATCAAGGTGGTAATGAGATAAAGCAGTATGGGTTACCTAATTCAAAAATGCCCAGGTTTTCTGCTCCTGCTCACTGCCTAAGGACAGGAATTGGATAATATTCTTTCAAAGATTGTTTTTTTGTTGGCCTAATTCCCCTTCCCAAGAGGACCACACATCACAGTGGGTGTTGTTTCCTGAGATGTTTGCCACCCTCTAGGAATAGACCTTGGTAACCATTCTATGTATGTAAGTTTAGACAATGAAGTAGCGACATGATATTTGACTGTGGGGACTTCACAACTTTCACCTGACTTCTACCCATATCCATTATCCAGAAGAGGACACTGAGCCATGATCACAAGCAGCAAGCCTGGTTGACTTTCCCCATCTCCCCTGCCCAATTCCCTAACTCTGTGAGTGACAAAATAATACAAAGAAATGCGGATCCTAGGAACAGTAAAAGCACCTTAACCCCAGCAAGCTAATTTTTTGATAGATCTCCCCATTTTCTCACCATGTCCTTCAATCAGTTCTCTCGAAACTTTACTGTTTCTTGACCCCCATGTACTTTGTCCTTTTTATTGCAATCCCTTCAAAGAGAAAAGTTAACTGCTAAATTCCTCCTTCCTAACTTGTGTCAGTTGGGATTTGAACCCTTTGCTAGGATGCACGATGCTTGTTTTTATTTGTCTCAACCTTCCGATAAGATGGGGCAGAGAGGATCTCTTGTGCAGAGCAAAGCTTGCCTGCCTTTCTCCCCAGTAATTTAAAGGACTATCAGGTAAACTGTGCCATAGGTGTTCAATCCTCTCCAATTGATTCTCAGTGTTCCCATCGAGCAATGCCTGATGCTCGGATGGTAATGCTGAAAATCTAACAAAACAATTTGGAAACTTTTATTAATTTCTTTGTCAGGATCTTGAAAACTTCGGTTAGGTCTCTTCAAGGTCATCCTGTTTCCAAAAGAAAGGCTAACGTCAAGCTCCTGAACCTTTCCTCCCAGCTTCTTTGATTTGCAATTGTTGAAAGTTAATTGGAAACTTTAATAATGAAGAGCTGCAGATGATGGGACAGAGGGAGAAAAATAAAAATGTCCCCTTCAGACATGTGTTAAATTTTTTAAAAAATGCCTTGATGTTTGACATCTAGCTTACATTCTAGAAATTTCCAGAAAACACACTCGTAAAATCAAAATTCGAGCTAAAACTGAACAGGTGGTGACCCCAAAACAAGCCGTTAAATAAGGCCATGATAGATAGATCATTAAATCGACATCCAGGACATAAATTGGATTTAAAGCTTGCATTTACCCACCATCTCTCAATGCCTTTCGTTCTCTTTTTAGGGGGGGATAATGAGACAACCCTGTCAAGATGATGAAACATTTTGTTTGCAGCTGCTGTTTGCCTGAGGATAATTGGTGTCAAGTTCCTGTCATCTTACAAAGCCCAAGCTGAGCGAAGACACATTGGTCAATTAGCAGGCCCTGATCTGTCAATGTTAGGGAATTAAAGATGGTAGAACTGCTAAAGAAAGCAAGGAGAGGAGGGGCCAAAAACATTATGCATTTAACTCAAATCTATTGTCCCAATAGAGATGTTCAACTGATATATCTCCTTGAGCACCATGCCCAGCTCTGGTCACCAATAAATTTGAGTCCTGCAAGTAGCATGGATTAGACCAAGGAGGCTGTGCCTGTCATGTGAAAACAATGAATGCAGGGTTTTTCACCTGTGAAAGGAGGTGACTGAGGGTGCTCTTGTAGAAGGAGGTAAGGCTATTAGAGGAATGAGAAAGGTATATCTGTCATATAGTTCTGTCGAAGGGTCATGAGGACTCGAAACGTCAACTCTTTTCTTCTCCGCCGATGCTGCCAGACCTGCTGAGTTTTTCCAGGTAATTCTGTTTTTGTTTTGGATTTCCAGCATCCGCAGTTTTTTTGTTTTTATATCTGTCATATTAACTTGAATTGAACTGTAGAACAAGAAGCAGAATGTTCAAACTATTAACAGTGCAGGTTCAAGGCTACATTCAATTGCAGCAGTCCTGGTAATAAATCCAATGCAGAATTCAGGAGAAACTTTACGTAGAGAATATAGAGCTTGCTGCCACATTGGGTGGTTGAGGCAATTATCATTGATTTCTTTAAGGGGAAGTTAGATACATACATGAGAGCAAAAGAAACAGAAAGAAATGCAGACAGGTAAGTTGAGAGGAGGCTCACGTGGATCATAAACACAGGCAGGACCAGTTGAAATGAACGGCCTGTTACTGTGGTGTAATTTTTTTTATTCATTCATGGGATGTGGGCTGCTGGGATACTGACATGGCCAGCATTTATTGCCCACCCATAACTGCCCCAGAGAAGGTGCTGGTAAAGTGTCGTCTTGAACTACTGGAATCCATGGTCAGAATTTTTGGCTTGGTGAGGGGGGGCGGGGCCTGCTCACCAAGGCATAAAATGACACAGGGTGATGTTGGGCATGCGTCCCGACTACACCACTCGTCATTTAGATTTTCAGCTCGGCGGGTGCGCAGCTGAGTTGAAAATTCTGGCCAAGGATTCCAGCAATTCAAGAAGACACTTTACCAGCACCTTCTCTGGGGCAGTTATGGGTGGGCAATAAATGCTGGCCATGCCAGTATCCCAGCAGCCCACATCCCATGAATGAATAAAAAAAATTACACCACAGTAACAGGCCGTTCATTTCAACTGGTCCTGTCTGTGTTTATGATCCACGTGAGCCTCCTCTCAACTTACCTGTCTGCATTTCTTTCTGTTTCAGGCCACTTAAATATCAATTAAAGTAATAAACTGAGCTGCCCGTCCAACCAGGATGAGGTTTCATGAAGGGTTTATAAATTAAATACATTTTTTCATTAATGTTCCTTGACATGTCCCAGCTCATGTGACACGGTCACATGAGGGGACATGTCTTAAAATATTTTATTTTCTTTACTTAAATTTTTAAATCTTAAACTAATCTCCCTGAGGCACCTCTTTGCCTGCCTTAATTGGCCCGCCCACGTAAAATGGCAGCGCCAATCGGGTTCGCGCCTTCTCCTGCCCACCCCCACACAGCCCCCCAGACAAGGGGAAAATTCGCCCCCATGTATTCAAGGTACAGCCACAGGCCTGTTGGGCAGGGAGTTCTAGGATTTTGACCCAGTGACAATGAAAGAAGGTGATATATTTCCAAGACAAGGTGTTGTTTGACCTGGAGGGAAACCTTGCGGGTGATGGTGTCCCATGCATCTGCCTTGCTTGTCTTTCTATGTTGTAGAGACTGCAGGTTTGGGAGGTGCGCTCAAAGAAACCTTCACAAGTTGCTACAGTGCATCTTGTAGATGGTACACATTGCAGCCCAAGGTGTGCTGGTGATGCAGAGTCAATATTTAAAGTGGTGGATGGGGTGCCAATTAATGTGGGCTGTGTTGGCCTGGATGGTGTCGAGCTTCTTGAGTCTTGTTGGAGCTGCACTCATCCAGACAAGTGCAGAGTGTTCCAACATACTCCTGACTTGTGCCTTGTAGATGATGGAAGGGCTTTGGAGGGGTCAGGAGATGAAGTTACTCGTCCCAGAATTCCCAGCCTATGACCTTCTCTTCTTGTCACCAAGTTTTTCTGGTTTGTCCAGTTAAGTTTCTGCTCAATGGTGATACCCCAGGATGTTGACGGTATAGGGTTTGATGATGGTAATACAGTTGAATGTCAAGGGAGGGTGATTAGACTCTCTCTTGTTGGAGATGTTCATTGCCTGGCACTTGCATGATGTGAATGTTACTTGTCACTTATCGGTCCAAGCCTGAATGTGGTCCAGATTATGTTTCATGCAAGCGCAGCTGCTTCTTTATCTGAGGAGTTGTGAATGGAACTGAACACTGAATTATCAGTGAACATCCCCACTTCTGTCCTTATAACAAAAGGAAAGTTATCAATGCAGCAATTGAACATGGTTGAGTATAGGCATTGCCCTGAGGAATTCCTTGCAATGATATTCTGAGGCTGAGATGATTGGCCTCTGACAACCACAAATATCTTCCTTTGTGCTAGGTATGATCACATCCAGTGGAGAGATTTCCCCCTGATTCTCATTGACTTCAATTTTACAAGGACTCCTTGATGCCACACTCGGTCATAGGCAGTTGCTCTCACCTCACTTCTAGAATTCAACTCTTTTGTCCATGTTTGAACTAAAGTTGTAATGAAGCCTGGAGATGAGTGATCCTGACTAAACCCCAACTGTGTATCAGTGCGCAGGTTTTGGTGAATAAGTACTGCCTGGTTGCAATGTCAATGACTCCTTCCATAACTTTGTTGATAATTAAAAGTAGGCTTGGGGAGGTCATTGGTCAGAATGAATTTTCCATCTTTTTGTGGACAAGACATACCATTTTCCACATTGATGCCAGCTTGGCAACTTGTGCAGCTAGTTCTGGAGAACAAGCCTTCAACAAAAGCCAGATGTGGTCGAGGCCTACAACCTTTGCTGTATTTAGTGTGCTTAACCATTTCTTGCTATCACGCAGAGTGAATCAAATTGGTTTAAGATTGGCATCTGTGATGATGATGATCTCGGGAAGAGGCTGAGATCAATATTCCATTTGGCACTTCTGGCTGAAGGTGGTTGCAAATGCCTCTGTTTTGTCTCTTGCATCTACACACTGGGCCCCACCATCTTTGAGGATGGAAATATTCATGGGCCCTCCTCCTCCTATAAGTTTAGTAGTCCACCACTATTCATTATTGGATGTGGCAATACTGAAAAAGTTTGATCTGATCCGTTGGTTGTGGGATCTCCGTCTAGAGCACGCTGCTTGCACTGTTTAGCATGCATGTGTTTCCATGTTGTAGCTTCATTAGATTGGCAACTCATTTTCAGTTTTGTCTGTTGCTGCTCCTGGCCGTGCTCTCCTATACTCCTCCAAGGTTGGTCCCTTGGCTTGGTAATAGTAGAGTGAGCAATAAGGACCATAAGGTTACAGATTGTGGCTGAATATAATTTTGCTGCTGCTGATGACCCACACTGCCTCATGCACACCCAGTTTTGAACAGTTAGCTCTATCCCATTTAGCATGGGATCACATTACCATCACATAACACAATAGAGAATGTCCTCAAAATGAAGATGGGACTTGATCACTCATACAATACTATCATGATAAATACATCAGCAGCAGGTAGATTGGTGAGGAAGAAATCAAGTAGGCTTTTCCCTTGTGTTTGTTCTCTCACCACCTGTATCAAGCCCAGTCTGGCAGCTGTGTCCTTCAGAGCTCAGCCAACTCGGTCAGTGGTGCTGCTGAGTCATTCTTGGTGATGCTCATTGAAGTTCCCTTCCCAGAATACATTGTGTCTTTGCTGCTTGCAACACTTCTTCCAAGTGTTGTTCAACATGGGGGAGTACAGACTCATGAGCTAAGAGAGGGTAGTTGATGGCAATTAGCAGGAGGTTTCCTTGCCAATGTTAACCTGATGCTCTGAGACTCCATAAGAACCGGAGTCAATGCTGAGAACTCCCAGAGCCACTTCCCCCTGATGGTATACCACAATGTTGACATCTCTGCTGGGTCTGTCCTACCCATGGGACAGGACATACCCAGGAAAGGTGCTGGAGGAGTCTTAGATGGCGGATACAAGGTATGATTTGATGAATGTGACAGTGTCAGGTTGTTGCTTGAATAATCTGTGGGACAGTTCCTCCAATTTTGGCACAAATCCCCAAATGTTGGTGAGGAGGACTTTACGAGTCTATTGGGCTGGGTATGACTTTGTCATCTCTGGTGTTTGGGATGATGCAGGGTGGTTTGTCCCATTTCATCCTTGTTGTTTTTTCTATTGATTTAACACATCTTGAGTGGCTTGCAAGGCAATTTCAGAGGATAGTAGAGTCAGCCACATCTCAAGGAAGAGTGATATTAGGCTTGAAACATTAACTCTGTTTCTCTCTTCGCAGATACTGCCAAACCTGCTGAGTTTTTCCAGCACTTTCTGTTTTTATTTCAGTCACATTGCTGTGGGCCTGGAGTCACTAATAGGGCAGACTAAGTAAAAACAGAAGATTTCCTTACCTATAGGGCATCTGTACAGCAGATGTATTTTTACCAGCACTCCAGTAGTTTCGTGGTTATCATGACTAATAATAGCTTTTTATTCCAGGTTTTTTATTAACTTAATTTATATTTCCCAGTTGCCACGGTGAGATTGGAACTCATGTCACTCATCCAATAACATAACCACCATGCTACCAGACCTGAAATTCTAGGTAACAAATATTTGGAATTGAGCGCGACCTGGCCTGTACAGCTGAGTACCTCACCAAGTAGCTCATTTACTAGCGGAAGAGGTTTTATTAGATCACGTGATATATCATAAAGACATAAGGTGTGTGGCAAACTAAAACTCTTTACCAGGGCACTGGGTACTTGTGCATTTGCATCAACGACCACCCATTTGCGCCCCCCACCCCAAACAACATGGGGAATTGTTGATCTGACACAGTAGGTGGAGGATATATAATGAGCCCAAACATTCATCCTACAGGAAGAGGAATGAAACCTCCACAGGGACAGTCATCGAGCAATGACAGAGGAAAGTAAGATACCTTAGAGGGGAAGGTGGAGAGCAAGAAATTCCTATCCTTCATGGAGTCCTCTTGTTCCCAAATTGACATCCAATCCCATCATCTCTTACTTTTTGCTTTACGTGGGAGGGATTGAGTGCTAATTTGAAAAGAGCGTGTACCATTTCTATTATCTTAACTACTAATGCAATTTCCCAATTACCTTCCTCAGTTCCTCCCTCGCAGCATTAAGATCAGTTCTCCTGAAATCCCCCAATCTAATTTATGTCACTTATCTTCATTAAGATGTCATCTCTAATTTTATTTGGGTTGTTTGTGCAGTTATATTCCTGCCAACATAAGGTGCCCAGCTGGTGCTAAATACTAGATCTAATATAGAATGGCCATGATTTATTTACTACTTCCAGAGGCAATCTATGGTTTTTATTAATGAAATTGCAGGTTGTGATAAAATTATTTTGAAACCTTAAGCTTGCATTGTCCCAGCACAGTCTTACTCAATTCTGAACCTCCTGAAATACTGCTGGGCCAATCAGTGCCATCCCTGGTCATCTTAAACCTTCACAGAAACTCTCCACATGGATGCCCCGGCACCTGTTTCAGGGAATCTGATCTATCCTGATTGGTTCCATAACATGTCAGGCATCCAACTAAATAGAAACAAAATGGGAAGATTTCTGCAAGATTCTTTCAATCTCCCACAGTTTCTTTAGATTTCAAAGTATGTTCCTGGAAAGTGAAGGGATTGGGGATACGGTATGCAGGCAGGTTGAGGGTGTGAGGTTGCATCTATCAAAAGGGGAATGCCTCGTTGGATCTGAGGCATTTACTTGTGCCTAAGAAATAAGTTCTTAAAATTAAATTTATGTATGATAACAAAATTCAAGCCTTGATTCCGTGGTAGCATTCTTTCATGTAAGAGATTGTAAGTTCAAGATTCATTCCAGGACTTGTGCATTGAATCTAGATTGACACTTCAGTGCAGTTTTGAGATTCTGTTCTATGGATCAGATGTTAAACCAAGGTTCTATCTGCCTATTCAAGTGAACAATTATGGGCCCATAGCACTAATTTAAGATGACGGCATATTCCTTCCTCAGTGAAACTCACCAAACAGGTTAACTGTTCATTTATCTTGTTACTGTTTGATTTTAGGATCTTGCTATGTGAAGACTGGCTGCTGTGTTGTCTACCTGGTAGTTTAGTGGTTATTGGAACATAGGAACAGGAATAGGCCATTTAAACCCTCAAGCTTGTTCTGTCATTCAATGAGGTCATGTGTCTTAACTGCATCTGCCCTTTGCTCCATATCCATTAATACCCTTGGTTAGCAAAACATTTACTGCCATTTTTCAAACAATTTTGTTGAATTTTGTCTTAAAACGTCTTGTCATTTCCAAACTTCTACCACCCTTTGGGCAGAATTTTATCAGCCTGGCAGGTGCCCTGTGTAACAGGGCTGGGAAGTTGACAACGTTGCCTCAGCCATTTAGGGATCAGTGGCCACATTTTCCGGCTCTCTGGCAATTAGCTGATTGGCATCGTGCCTCCGATCCCTTTAAAATATGTGAGCCCGCCCCTCAAGCTGCTGGCCAATCAGAGGACCAGCAGATCTTCAGCCTCAGCAGCACCACTGGAAGCAGTGACCGTTGTTTCATATTTAAGGACAGCAGTGCTTCTCATTGTAAGTCTTTATTGAACTAATTTCAAGATGTCTGCTTACAGAGAATGCTTCATGGCAGAGGTCACCTGACTACAAAAAGCCAGGTGGAACATACAGTCCTGTTGCATTTGAAAACACAAACACCCCCTTTTCATACCCAAACAAAGATACAAAATTTTCCCTTTTCCTAGCAAACATAATGTCAATTTGCAAGCACAATCATGTAGAACTGTGAGTTACCCATGGTACCCCCTATACACCCATTGTTCTCATGCATTAACAACTGCCCGACGAATCAGTCTCTGCTGGGTTGATGACTTCCAAATCATGTTGGGGTGCGGCATCTTGTGAAATCTGGCAGATTTCATATTTTCAATGTCCTTTTTAGCTCCTCATATTCTTCCATGGCTATATATTGATTCTTGAAGGAGCCTTTCAGGGTTGCAACTACTTTGCCTGCCTTTTCTGCCTGCTGTTTTGCTTGGCTATACATCTGGTTGAGTTTTTTCAACTCTTGCTTTGTTTTGCCAACTGTGGAATTGAGTGTTGTTATTTCCCCCTGGTACCTTTGTGTCATCTCTGAAATTTGTTTGTTCAGATCCCACATAGCTTGGTTCATTGAAGACTTCAGTTTATCATGTGTTTTCATGGTATATACTCAGCTTAAACCTTGCGTTTTAAATCTTCCAATTCAGCTCTGATGTGTACATTTTCCTGTAGAGCTGCTTCATTTACCTTCAGCTCATGCATTTCACTGCACTAATGTGGTAAACCATCTTGTGGTTTACTTGAATATTGTCTCCTTCTTTCAGGGGTCTTCTGCCTCTCTTGCTCTGGAGTTTTTTGCTGACCTTTTTCTAGGGTTTTTTGCTACCCTTTCTCTATTGGCACGTTCAGGATTACCAGTCCAAGTTTTAGACTTGCTTCAGCTGAGATGAATGGCCATTACATCCCATCTATGACCTGGAACTCTACATCTTCCTTCTTGCCATTGCATTGGGCCCCCAGACTAATTTGTCCTCTCGGTATGAGTATCGTGCTATCATATAGCCTCAACCTTACTTTTGAAGGTTTTATTTTTGGATCGCCATGTTGTGTCACTTCACACAGTTCTGTGAAGGTCATTATGTTGTGTCTATCTGACACTTCTTGTTCACGTGATACTCTCCTTCTGCGGCCGTCATTGTAACAGTCACAAACCATTTATCCTCCATAGACTTGACTGAACAAACTTGTTGTATTGTGTATAGTTCTTCATTAGACTCTTCTGCTGATATCTCTCCAGTAGCCATCTCTATAGCCCAGCCAAACACTTGTGTGTGAAATAATTTTTCTCCTGGAAGTTAAAATGCTGTTTTCCACATTCTGGGCAATCCTCCTTTTCCTTGGTATGATGTTGACTGCAGTATGTGCACCCTGTACTTTGTCAGTGATTGCTCTGCTCTTTTGGCCTGGAATGTCTCTCAGGATAATGTATCTCCTGGTCTGCTCTGCCATACGTATGTTCTAGCTGACGTTTTACAACTTCTGTGTTTCTGCACATGTCTATTGCTTTCTTGAGCATCAGTTCCTCATCTTTCAGTAGACTTTCTTTCACTGAGGGGTCTTTTATGCCTAAGACTAATCTATCTTCAATCAGATCACCTTTTAGCTGTCCCATTTCATATGATTCTGCCAGCTCTGTTACTGCAGTCACATACTAATCTATGGGTTCTGTTTCACCTTGAGCTCTAGTGTTGAATACAAAGCATTCATAAGTAACAATCACTTGGGTTTCAAAGCGTTCGTTCAAGACTTTCAAAATTTCTGCCATCTGCTTTCTTTGTTCGACGGTTATGTTTAGGGTGGTATACAATTTGTAGTAGTCCCTCTTTAGCAGTGTTAGAAGTATGGCTACTCTTATCGGTTCCAGCTTGTTAATTAAGTCTGTTGCTAGCTCATAGTTTTGCCATTGCAAGTGGACAAGCTGCCAATTCTACCACATATCACCTTTCATTTTGACAAGAGCTGGAGGTTGGGGGTAAGTTTATAGCAGCCATGTTAACACTCTCAGTATCGTACTTGCAGTCTTTGGTTTGCTTGCTTTTCCTTGTTGCTTTTCAGCAGCTTTTAGCAGGTTTGAGCATTTGTGTGTGCCTGGGCTCTCTTTGTCTTCTCTGCAGAATTTCCAGGATTTTAAATCTCTTTTTTAGCTCCACTTCCTGACACCATGGGCAAAATCCACTGGTTGGCGTGCTGGGCCCGCCATGCGTGCCGATGCATAAAATGATGCGCGGTGTTGTTGGGTGTGCATCCCGATGTCACCGTGTGTCATTCTGACCTTCTATTCAGCGGGTGAACACCGGAGTCAGCTGTGCACCCGCCGAACTGTCAAAGGCCTGTTAAGGCCATTAATAAACTAATTAAAGCAATTATCAGGGCTGCCCATCCAACCTCAAGATTGGCGGGCAGGCGAAGAGCCCAGGTGGCCTTTGCATTTCTCATGAAACCTCATCCACGGATGGGATGAGTTTTCATGAAGGGTTCATTAATTAAATAGAAATTTTTATTAAAATTCATAAACATGTCCCAGCTCATGTGACACTGTCACATGAGTGGACATGTCTGAATAATTTTAAAAAAGTTTTTACCATCTTTCGCACTGAACTTAATCTCCCTGAGGCAAGGAGCTGCCCCAGGGAGATTTCTGCGCTCTTTTGCACGCATGCATGAAAGAGTGCAGACCCCGTCTCTCCCTCCTCCCCCCACCCGCACAGGTAACGCTGAGCACTTCTGGGCACACATCACGCTGGGCGGGCCTTAATTGGCCATGTAAAATGGCGGCATACAGCCGATCGCGGGCGGCGATCGACTCCATATCTGCCTGCACTCGCTCCTGACCAGCCCACCAGACGGGAAGAAAATTCTCCCCCATCTTGCATGTTTAAGGGCAACAGTGGTTCTTGGCGCTTTCTCATTGTAAGACTTTATTAAATTGATTTTAATATGTCTGTTTACAGAGGCTGCCTCATGGTTGAGGTCACTTGATTACAGAAAGACAGACAGGACATGTACTATTGTTGCATTTCAAACCCCAAACAGCCATTGCTGGGACTAAAGTTGTCAAAAATGGATGGCGATCTCTCCAAAGTTAAGTGGGCAGGAGCTGCTGGGGCCAATCAGTCAGACCCCAGTAAGGGGTGGGGCAGGGATTGGTTCCATGGAAGTGGCCCTTGCTACCAGGGTGCCTCTTCGTGGGCCACAGAGTGCCCGAGTGACCGATCAGGAGCCCAAACCACAGCTGACGGGAGGCCGACAGGTGGTCAATCTCCAGTGGCAGGGAGGCCCCAACAGTTACTAGTAAAATGCCAGCATCATTGGGAAGAGAGCCTTAAGTGGCCCTTAATTAGCCTCTGGGCGGGATGGCTGTCTCCGCCTGCCCCACTGCTGATAAAATTCCATGATGCGGGAAGGCCATGGGCACTCTACCCCTCATCTTCCTTGCCATTTTACGGTCCCTTCCCCAGCCTCTCATCCCACCATCTAGTACTAGACTCTCCAATCAGCTGAAATAATTTCTCTGTTTCTACCTACCTGTTCCCCTTAATATCTTGAAAACTTTCTTCAATCACCTGTTAAACTTCTAAATTCCAAGGAATGCAACCCTAGTTTGTGTAATCTCTCCTCATTGTTTAGCCCTTGGAGTCCAGTTATCGTACTGGTAAATCTACGCTGCACTCCAAGTTCAATATATCCTTCCTAAGGTGTGCTATCAGAACTGCTCACAGCACTCCAAGGGTGGTCTAACTGGCTTTGTGTGGCTGAAATATGAATTCTACTCCTTGTATACTTGTCCTCTCTCTCTCTCTCTCTCTCTCTCTATATATATATATATATATATACACACATATATGTATATATATCTCCCAGCATTCCATTAGCCTTTTTTGGATTATTTTCTGTACTTGTTCATGGCATTTTAATGATCTATGTACCTGGATCCCCGAGTCTCTTTGGGCATCCACTGCTTCTAGCTTTTCAATATTTAGAAAGTACTATGTTCTATTCTTTTTGCATTTTCCTACATTGAGATCCATTTGCCACAGTTTTGTCCATTCACTTAACCTATCAATATCTCTTGGTGATGTTATGCTTCCATCTACACTGCTTGCAATGTTGCCCATCTTTGTGTCATCAGTAAGTCTGGATATGTGGCTTTATATTGTGATGAACACTTTCATCACAGAAAATGGTTAATCTTCAAGGAATAAGAATATTCTGGAAGGTTGGTGTTTTAAAAGGCACAAAGGTTGATGCAAGAACTCTGATTGCTTTTCTTGGAAGTTACACTCATTTACAAGAAAAGGTAATTAAGCTGTTGTAAAAAAGTTGGAAACCTCTTGACCCTGGTGGACTGTGTACAAAAGGGATCACATGGTAGTTTATGGCTCTGGAGAAGACAATCATGCCTGGAATGGTGTTTTAAAGTTGGTTTTGGTTTTGCTCTGAGGAAAGGAAGGACCAACTGCTTGTGAAGGAAGACAGCAGCCCTTGTGCAGGCCAAAGCCAGTCCACAGCTGGAAGTGAATAGAAGTTGCTCTATGTGCTGGAGTTGAGTGCCTTCAGGTGTTCCTTGAGTCTGCTTGAAAAGTAGTGCAAGAGTCATGATGTTTTGCAGGTTGGTTCTGAGAGACCAAGTGCATAAACCGGACGCCATTTCAAGGACTCCATCATCTTTCCCTTTTCCTTGAACCATTGACTTTTAACCATTGTGTGTGCGTGTGTGTGTGTGCGTGTGTGCGTGTGTGTGTCTGTGTGTGTGAGAGAGAGAAAGAGAGACAGAGACATAGGGTATCTCAAAAGAGTAATTGTTACACTTTCATATTTCATACTGTATGTTAATAAGCTTTGCCTTTCTATTTGACTAGACTGGTTTTATAATAAGTTTGTTGTTTATTGAAAGAAGCCTGGTTAAAGTCTTTTTTATTCTGGGTAACAGTAGCGAAGATAAATATTTGGCCATTTTGGTGAGTGAAATGAACATTTAAACTAATGTTGCAACCTTTGGAGTTAGATCAACTGCACACTCCTCCCATCCTGGTCCCATTATTTAAGTCATTAATAAATATGGTGAATAGATGAAGCCCTGACACAGGTCCTTGTGGGATACTCCTCGATACATTTTACCAATTGGAGTACCTGTCTATTCTCCCGACATTCCATCTCCTAAAACTTAGCTAGTTTCGTAACCAGGTCAATAATTTGCCTCCGATTCCATGAACTTCAACTTTAGCCAGCAGTCTGTTATGAGGGACTTTGTTAAACGCTTTCTGGAAGCTCATTTAAATAACATCCATAAACATTCCCCAATCTACTGCTTTAGTGACACCTTCTAAAATTTCAATCAGGTTTGTCAAGCATGACCTATCCTTTATAAATCTATGCTGACTCTCTCTGATAGCTGGAAATTTTCAAGGTGTTCAGTCATCCCATCCTTAAATATGGACTCTATTTCTCGACAACAGATGTTAGGCTGAGTAGTCTGTAATTCCCTAGTTTCCCCATTTTGTCGTTCTTAAATAGCGGAATGACAAAATCAATTTTCCAATCAAAACAACAGTTTCTAAATTGGGAATACTTTGCAGATGCCCTAACTGTCGTCTTCCACTGTTCTCACCTACTACATTTAAAGCTGTGGGATGGAAACACCTGGTCCTGGGGATTTAGCACTCTTTGGTGTCATTACTTCCTTCATTACTGTTACTTTGTTCACACTAATTTTCGTGATTCCCTGACCCTGATTCAATATTAGTCTCTTTGGGATATCTGGCAAGCTAATCTCTTCCTCTCCTGTAATCACTGATGCAAGGTTCAGCAAGCATATTCACTATTTCCTTATTTTCATTGACCATATCATCATTATCAGTTCATTTCTCCTGGCCACCTTTTTCCTAATGTAATTGTAAAAGGTTTATGTGTTGATTTTGATATTCCTTGCAAACTCCCTTTTTATAGTTCTTTATTTGATTTGTCACCCTTTGCTGCTCTTTGTATCTTTCCCATTTGCCAGGATCTGTGCTATTCTTGCATTTTTTAATGCTTTTTCTTTAGTTTTATGTTATCTCTTAACTGTAAAATTGTTCATGGTTGTCTTTTCTGGCATGTAGGGCTCTTGTGCCTTAGGACTATAAATTGGTTCTGTGTAATGTTAAATTATTTTCGAACACCTTCCACCTATCTTCTGTTATTTTATTAATTAACAGATTAGCCCAGTTTATAGTGGACAGTCTCTATTGAGATCTAGAATCTAGATTTCAATAGAGACTGTCCACTATTAGCTGAACTGATAACGTAGAGTTAAACGTTGCTGTTGCATGTTTCTCCCTTTCCAACACTATGTCGAACTCGTTCATATTATGATTGCTATTATATAAATATTCATGCAACATTAGGCTGCTAACTAAATCTGGCTCATTAGTCATTACTAAATCTAATATGGCATTCCACCTTATTGGTTCTAGGGCATATGCTGTCGACAAGTATCCTAGAAACACTCACAAAACTCATCATCTTTCTGTCATGTGCTAGTCTGTTTATCCCAATCTATATGAAGGTTAGTTTTCACAAATGCGCTGACAACACCAAGCTCTATCTCACCACCACCCCTCTAGATTCTTCCACTGTTGTTAAATTATCAGGCTGTTTATCCGACATCCAGTACTGGATAAGCAGAAATTTCCTCCAATTAAATATTGGGGAGACTAAAGCCATTGTTTTTGGACCCACTCTAAACTGTTCCCTAGTTATTGACTCCATCCCTCTCCCTGGCAACAGTCCGGGATAAAGAGTTTGTTTGCAATGTTGGTGTCACATTTGATCCTGAGATGAGCTCCCCGCCTCATATTCATGCAATCACGAAGACTGCCTATTTTGACCTCCATAACATTGCCTGACTTCACCCCTTGTCTCAGCTCATCTGCTGCTTCAACCTTCGTTCGTGCCTCAGTACCACTAGGCTTGATTATTCCAACACACTCCTGGCTAGTCTCCCACATTCTACCCTCTGTAATCTTGAGATCATCCAAACTTCTGTTGCTCATTGCCTTAACTTGTACCAAGTCCTATTCCCCTATCATCCCTGTGCTCACTGGCATTCACTGGCTCCCGGTCAAGCAATGTTTGATTTTAAAATTCTCATCCGTGTTTTCAAGTCCCTCCATGGCCTTGACCCTTCCTAACTCTAATCTTCCTAGCCCCACAACCCTCTGAAACATATGTGCTCGTCTAATACTGGCCTCTTGAACATCCTTGATTTTCATCGCTCCACCATTGGTGACAGCACTTTCAGTTGCCTAAGTCC
Source organism: Carcharodon carcharias (assembly GCF_017639515.1). NCBI lineage: Eukaryota > Metazoa > Chordata > Chondrichthyes > Lamniformes > Lamnidae > Carcharodon > Carcharodon carcharias. Next base: position 62,693,897 of record NC_054481.1, on the reverse strand, counting down.
TAAGCTTTGGAATACCCTTTCTACACCACTGCACCTCTTTAACTTGCTATCTGTCTTTAAAACACCTCTTAAAAGCTACCTCTTTGACCAAGCTTTTGGTCATCTGACTGAATAGCTCCTTCAATGGTTTCATGTCATATTGTGTTTTATAATGCTCCTGTTAAATGCCTTGGGACATTTTATTATGTTAAAGGTGCTATATAAATACAAATTGTTGTATTTGTCATCTTCCATTAAAACCACTCTGCCTTTACTGCATACTTGTCTAATTTCTACATTTATACAATCTACCACTGCACAGTTGTTACTAGGGGTTCTATAGTCAACTCCCACTACAGTCTTACATTTTTTTCAGTTTGGTAATTCTATCCATAAAGTCTGCACTACATGCCTACTTACTTCTTGTTTTGTCCTCCCTTAACATTTAAGTGATTCTATCCTTAGTCACGGAGGCTACTCCTCCACCTCTACTATTTTTTTGTATCTTTCTTGACAAGCAGGTGTATTCAGTTCTCAGTCCTGTCTCGCAACCATGTCAAGGTGATGGTTACTATGTTATACCTTCCAAGTTGAATTTACACCTGCAATTTGTTATACTCTGTGCATTTGTTTAAAGAATGCTTATTTGGGGTGCACAACCTAACCTGTGCTTCTACTCTAATGTTTTACATTAGAACATATGAATTAGGAGCAAGAGTAGGCCAGTTGGCCACTCGAGTCTGCTTTGCCATTCAATAACATCATGGCTAATCTGATTGTGGCCTCAATGCCACTATTCTGCCTATCCCCGACATCCTTTGATTCCCTTGTTGGTCAAGAATCTATCTACCTCTGCCTTAAAAATTTTCAATGACTCTGCCTCAATGACTCTCTGAGGAAGACAGAGTTCCACTGACTCACAAACCTCAGAGAAAAAATTCTCCTAATTTCTGTCTCTTTTTATTATTCATTTATGGGATGTGGGTGTCGGTGGCCAGAATTTATTGCCCATCTCTAATTGTCCTTGAGGTGGTGGTGAGCTGCCTTCTTGAACCGCTGCAGTCCATGTAGGTATACCCACAGTGCTGTTAGGAAGGGAGTTCCAGGATTTTGACCCAGCGACAATGAAGGAACAGTGATATATTTCCAAGTCAGGATGGTGAGTGGCTTGGAAGGGATTTTCCAGGTGGTGGTGTTCCCATACATCTGCAGCTCTTGTCCTTTTAGATGGTAGTGGCTATGGGTTTGGAAGGTGCTGTCTAAGGAGCTTGGTGGGTTTCTGCAGTGCATCTTGTAGATGATACACCCTGCTGCCACTGTGCGTCAGTGGTGGAGGGAGTGAATGCTTGCCGATGGGGTGCCAATCAAGTGGGTTGCTTTGTTCTGGATGGTGTCAAGCTTCGAGTGTTGTTGGACCTGCACTCATCCAGAGTATTCCATCACACTCCTAACTTGTGCCTTTTGGATTGTGGAGAGGCTTTGGGGAGTCAGGAGGTGAGTTGCTGCAGGATTCCGAGCCTCTGACCTGTTCTTGTATCCACTGTATTTATATGGCTGGTCAAGTTCAGTTTCTGGTCAATGGTAACCCCCTGGTTGATTGGGGGATTCAGCAATAGTAATGCCATTGAATGTCATGGGGTGATGGTTAGATTCTCTCTTGTTGGAGGTGGTCATTGCTGGCACTTGTGTGGCACAGTTGTCACTTGCCACTTGTCATTGGCAAGCTTGGCCAAGCCTGGATATTGTCCAGGTCTTGCTGCATTTAGATATGGACTGCTTCAGTACCCGAGGAGTCACAAATGGTGCTCAACATTATGCAATCATCACCACACATCCCCACTTCTGACCTTATGATGGAAGGAAGGTCACTGATGAAGCAGCTGAAGATGGTTGTGCCTAGGACACTACCGTAAGGAATTCCTGCAGTGATGTCCTGGAGCTGAAATGATTGACCTCCAACAACCATAACCATCTTTCTTTGTGCAAGTATGACTCCAATCAGTGGACAGTTTTCCCCCGATTCCCATTGACTTCAGTTTTGCCAGGGCTCCTTAATGCCACACTCGGTCAGATGCTGCCTTGATATCAAGGGCAGTCACTCTCACCTCACCTCTGGAGATCAGCTCTTTTGTCCTTACCCAATCTGGCCTATATGTGACTCCAGTGCCACACCAACGTGGTTGACTCTTATCTGCCCTCTGAAGTGGCTTAGTAAGGCACCCAGTCATATCAAACCATTACCAGAACTTTTAGCTCCATCTTCTCTGGGACAACCAAAGGCAAAGATTGGAAATTACTGGAGAGTGAAATTCATCAATGTACTACATTACAAAAACCTGAAACAAAATCAAGTGATTTTAAATTAACTTGAGGATAAAAAATAATGTCAATGAAATGGACAATGATAAAAAAAAGATTTTATTAAATTATTTCTATATATATATCTTACCAAACTTTGGAAAAAAAGAATAATCCTTTTCATCTGTAGCTCATATAAAGCAATAATGGTAATATAAGTGAGAATGACAGTGCATCAATGGGCAGAATCAAACAGATACCACCAGAGTGTGAAACCACGGCTGACTGATCCAAGTTAGACAGATCTGCAACACAAAGATAAATCCTTAATACAGGGCTTTGCACTGGATTTCTCTTCCAGTGAGAAAAATAATTCAAGATACATACCCTCTGATTTGTAAAGATATTCCTGCCTGGACGGGAATGCAGTTTCTATATGGATAAGCTCGAGCCAGCTTACTCTTAAAGCGAGCAGGGAAGGCTTGCTTTATTGTTAATTCCCCACTGGTGGTTCAGAAATGTTTTCCAATGGGTTTCATAGATCTCAGCGCTTTTCATCAATACAGTTCACCAATCATCTCTGGCCTTGTATTGGACCTCAAGGGATGGATTGGGATAATTAACATTCTTATGATTTTGCAAACAGCAATCAGCTAAAATGTATCCCTCTGTGGTGGCCAGCTTTGACAATATTGAACTGCTGGTATGGGGAGTTGCCATTTTGTATGACTATTTCTTATTAACTGTTTGCATGAGAACAGTCACCGCCCTCCATGATTAGCTCAGTGCGTTTTGATATGCTGGCAAGTTCAGTGGGGGAATCACTGACCCAGCAAAATCTGAGGGAGTACATTTCAACTAGATCTCAGCCTGTCATATTCCATTGATGAATTTCCAAGAATCTCAAGAGCTTTGCAGCTACATTGTGGCTCCCTGTTAGTGTAGCCTCTCCTGGGAGCACCAACATCAACTGAAGCAGAACTCCTGCAACTTCAACACCAGAGTTGGAAGGACACAGACCTCTGGGTAGATATAATCAGCAGAGACGGGAAATCCAACAACAACGGTACCCTGTTCCTGACAAAATGCCGAGAACACGGCCTTGTCATAACCAACACCTTGCTCCATCAGAGAGACAAGTACAAGGCCTCATGGTAACAGCCTCGCTCCAAGCACTGACACCTGCTCCACCATGTCATTGTCCGAGTGAGGGACCACGAGGACGTGTGTATTAGTCGCGCCATAACAGGAGCCAATGATTGCTGGATTGACCACCGCCTAATTCGCTCTGTCATCAACGTCAACGTGGCCCCAAAGCAGTGATGGCACCAGAAACAATGCCGCAGGAAAATCAACACTGAGGCACTCAAGAACCCTGATAAGAGAGCCCTATTCAGCCAGCGGCTCACTGCCAACCTGGTGACTCCCGGTGACCCAGAGTCTCAGAGTGTCCACAGAGCCTGGTCTGTCCTCAAGGCCTCCATCATCAGCACCTGCAAAGAGACACTTGGTCACTCGACCAGGAAACACCAAGACTGTTCGATGAGAATTACCAAGAAATCCAGGAGCTGATTAGCTGCAAGCGCAAGGCATTTCTGAACCTGAAACAGCAACCCAACGCGAGAGCAAGAAAGCAGTTCTACAGGTGGCTGAAGGCTGAGGTCCAGCAAAAACTCCACGACCTGAAGAACAGATGGTGAGTGGAGAAAGTGCAGGAGATACAACCGGTAACCAGAAACCATGATGTAGGGGCTTTTTTTAGCGCAGTCAAAACCACCTACGGCCCAAGCACACAAGACTCCACTCCACTGCTCCTCCCAGAGTCTCAATGCAGATTTCGCCCACTAAGGAACACAGCGGACATGATCTCCACCATGCAGCGACTGCAAGAGAAATGCAGGGAACATCACCAGCCCTTGTACATGGCCTTCTTTGACCTCACAAAAGCCTTTGTCACTGTCAACCATGAAGGATTATGGAGCATCCTCCTCCATTTCAGCTGCCCCCAAAAGTTTGTCACCATCCTCTACCCGCTCCATGATGACATGCAAGCTGTGATCCTGACCAACGGATCCATCACTGACCAATGGATCCACCACTGACCTAATCCATGTTCGGACCGGGGTCAAGCAAGGCTGTGTCATCGCACTGACACTATTCTCGAACTTCCTTGCTCCAATGCTCTATCTCACCCTCAGCAAGCTCCCTGCTGGAGTGGAGCTAAACGACAGAACAAACAGGAACCTGTTCAGCCTCAACTGCCTGCAGGCCACATCCAAGGTCGTCCCATCCTCTGTCATTGAACTACAGTATGCAGAAACTCAGAGGCCGAACTCGAACGAGCTCCAAGCCATCGTTAACACCTTCACCGAGGTGTATGAAAGCATGGGCCTTACACTAAACATCCGTAAGATAAAGGTCCTCTACCAGCCTGCCCCCTCCACACCACACTGCCCCTCAGTTATCAAAATCCATGACAAGCCCTTGGACAGCGTGGACCACTTTCCATACCTTGGGACCCTACCATCAACAAGGGCAGATGATGAGGTGCAGCAAAGCTTTCAGTGTGCCAGTGCAGCCTTGATTGCCTGAGGAAGAGAGTGTTTGAAGACCAGGGCCTCAAACCCAGCACCAAGCTCATGGTCTAAAGCATAGTGAGACCTGTCCTCCTATATGGCTCAGAGACGTGGGCTATGTACAGCAGGCACCTCAAAACTCTGGGGAAGTGCCACCAGCGCTGCCTCTGCAAGATCCTGCAAATCCATTGGCAGGATAGGTGCACCAACATCAGTGTTCTCGCTTAGGCCAACATCCCCAACATCGAAGCATTGGCCACACTCGATCAGCTCCGCTGGGTGGCCACATCGTCTGCATGCCTGATATGACACCCCTGAAACAAGCGCTCTAATTGGAGCTTTGACACTGCAAGCGAGCCCCAGGAGGGCAGAAGAAACACTTTAAGGGCACCCTTAAAGCCTCCTTGAAAAAATGCACCATCCTCACCAACATCTGGGAATCCCTGGCCCAAGACTACTCAAAGTGGAGGGAAAGCATCTGGGAAGGAGCTGAACACCTTGCCAAAGGCTAGCTGAAGCCAAGCGTCAGCAGCGAAAAGAATGCATGGCAACCTGGGCACCCCACCCACCCATTCCCCCTACCATCATCTGTCCCACCTGTAACAGAGACTGTAAGTCATGCATTGGACTGTTCAGTCACCCAAGAACTCATTTTTAGTGTGGAAGCAAGTCATCCTTGACGCCAAGGGACTGCTTAAGAAGAGGAAGAGGGGAGCACCAATATCAGCTAAAGCAGAACTTTGTTGCAATGAACTGCCAACATTTAAATGATCTTCAGCTTCTTTATATTTAAGTTGCTGCAAGCCCAGTGTGGTGCACTTCTAAACCAAACACACCTGAAAGTTCCACACTTCCAGTCTGTGGTGAGGTGGCTGAGTTCTACAGCGACTGCAGTGAGAGTGTTAAAGTTGGGCTCAGCATCACTGGAGTAACATTGTGGCAGGAGATGGAATCAAAAAGATGTGAAGGAAACCAATTCAACTGAGAATTCCTTAATTCTTTGAAGGTCTTTTTATTTGCCATTTGCATTCTGAACCCAGTGCATAGAGAGATCAGCATAATTCTGGCTCAGAATGGGTTTTAATTGGCTACATTGCCCTGGACCAGTGATAAAAATCAGCCTGACCAGCACCCAACATTCCCAGCTGGAAAGTCCATGTCCATATGGTATCTTGGGAACAAACATGCTGAGGTGAAAGACTGTGGTGGCTGAGCCTGTGTGTCTGACTGGCACAGAGCTGCTCCTGCAGTGGAGAAACTGGAGGAAGGAATGGTGGGTACAGTTAAAGATCACTGAGGAATGGAATGACATTTTTGTGTTCAATGGATTCATTTTTACTCAAGACAGTTAAGTGGTTTCTTAGCGACAATTAAACTTCATTAGAGGAGCTAACGAGAAGAAATTAATTTCACACAGGCAGCTCCAGTCAATGCAAATGCATAGCAAATATGGTCTGTTAACATCAGTAACACAAGGCACTGGAAGGGGGGGCGGATGACAGACAAGTGTGAGGGAGCTGGATTAACCTCAGCTACAGTCAGTAATACAGTGTGCTGAGGGGAGGAGCTACTAAGTATAAGTGTAAGGGAACTTTCCAAAGGGTTTTGAGTACCATTATCATTATTACATAGCCTGAACCTATGGCAGATGATGACAGAACCAATAGAAAGGAAAAACCTACTTGGCCTTGCCCTCACCAATCTAACTGACACAGATGCATTTGCCCATGACAAAAATTGGTAGGAATGATCTCCACAAAGCCCTTGAGGAGATAAAGTCCCACCTTCACATGGAAGACACCCTCTATCATGTTGTGTGGCATTGTCACCATGCAAAACAGGATAGAGTCAGAATACAACTCAAAACTGGACATCCATGAAGCACTGTGGGCCTTCAGAGGATGCAGAATTCTACTCAGCCAAAATCTGTAAACTCTTGGCCCAGATTATACCTCACTCTACCATGTCCAAAGCAGGACAAATTCATTCTGGCCAAGTACTGCCCCACCAGTCTGCTCTCAATCATCAGCAAAGTGATGGAAAGAGTTGTCGACAGTGCTTTCAAGTGGCAATTGCACAATCTGCTCACTTAAATGCCTAGGCAGTATTTAACTGAGTGTAGCATCAAGGAGTCCTGGTAAAATTAAAAGTTAATGGGAGTCAGGGGGAAAACTCTCCACTGGTTGGCGTCAAACCTAGCACAAAGGATTGTGGTTGTTGGAGACAATCATCTCAGCCCCAGGATATCGTTGCAGGCATTCCTCAGGGAAGAGCTCCAGGCCCAATCATCCTCAGGTGCTGCAATGACTTTCCCTCCACCGCAAGGTCAGAAGTAGGAAAGTTTGGTGATGATTTCACAGTGTTCAGTTCCATTCGTAACTCCTCAGATATTGAAGCAGTCCATGTCCCAATGCAGCAAGACCTGGACAACATTCAGCATAGGCTGGTAAGTGGCAAATAACATTTATGCTACACAAGTGCCAGGCAATAACTATCTTCAACAAGGGAGAATCTAAAATTCTACCTTTGATATTCAACAGCATTACCATCGCTGAATCTCCCACCACCAACATCCTGGGGGTTACCATTGACCAGAAACTGAACTGGATCAGCCATATAAATAATGTGATTATAAACGCAGATTAAATGCTGGAAATTATGCATCAGTGACTCACCTCTTGTTTCCCCAGAGCTTGCCCATCACCTACAAGGCAAAGGAATGTGATGGAAGGCTCCCCACTACCAGCTTCAACAATATTCAAGAACCACGACATCATTCAGGCCTAAACAATTCGCTTTACTGGCACCTCATCTACCACCGTAAACATTCACTCCCTCCGCCACCAGCACACAGTGGCAGCAAATCACCAAGGCTTCTTCCACAGCACCTTCTAACCCCACGATCTCTACCACTTAGAAGATCAAGGGTAGCAGGTGCATGGGAACACCACCATGTGTAAAATCCCCTCCAAGACACATATCATCCTGACTTGGAACTATATTGCTGTTCCTTCACTATTACTGGATTAAAATTCTCAAATTTCCTCCCAAACAGCACTGCAGACGTATCTACAACACATGGACTGCAACAGTTGAAGAAGGAAGCTTACCACCATGTTCTTGATGGCAATTGGGGTGGGCAATAAATGCCAAAATCATAAACATCCCATAAACAAATTTTAAAAATAAGCAAACATGGCAGCTATCATCAGCCAAGAAGACCTCACAAACAGCAATAAGATCAATGACCAGATAAGCTGTCTTCCAGTCATGTTGTTTGAAGGGCCAGGATGTCAAGAACTCTCCCTGCTCTTCAACGGAGTATGATGCAGGATCTATACTAGTTGTCTTAATGCTGATATCATAGCTGTGCACAGGTGTTTCTTTTAAGAAACACAACAGCACTAGATAGCGGGTAACTGAGTGATGGGCTGACACAGTGAGATAGTGCTGGTGTGGTGGTAAGGCTCCAAGGGGACACAGTCTCTGCACAAGCTTTCAACAGAAAAGAGAATGCTGCAATTTGACAATAATCATTTATTAAATACTAATATAGGGGATGATATTCCCTGAACTTGCATGCAGGCTGCAAATTAGAATTTGCTTGAATATGTCTCTATAGCAATATATAAAATAATTACATTTCTCCATAATGGAGGAGGCCGCATATTAAAATTTGCTAGAATTCATCTCACTAGAGCTGAGACACTTTATTGTGCTAGTCCTTAGTATTACAGGCACTGAGGCTCCACTCAGGTACAACTTGTATTTTCTTGAGCATCGATGAATATTCATCAAAGTAATTGGAGGATTAGCACTCTGAATGCTTCTTGTTTAATTGGCAGGAAAAGAAAGTTGACATAGTCTTAGGGAGACTAACTTTGCAATTTTTTTATTGTTTAATAAGACTGACCTGAAATTAAAGGGAATTTGTATCTAACTGTTGGAAAACTGAACCCCTTCAAACAGCAGAAGTCACCAATTTCTGTGAGATCCCTTTGTTCCCATGAACCTGGAACAGCTACAATTCATGGAAACTATGGCCCAGAGGTTTCCTGGTATGCCTATAACCTCTAGAGGGAATTTACAGCAAATAATTAAGAAGGCAAATTGAATGTTGTCCTTTATTTCTAGGGGAATGGAATGAAATAGTAGGGAAGTCTGTACAGGGCATTGGAGAGACTGCACCTGGAGTACTATGTGGTTTTGGTCTCCTTACTTAAAGGAGGGATACAATTGCATTGGAAGCCATTCAGAGAAGGTTCACTAGACTGATCCCTGTGACAGAGGAGTTGTTTTATGAGGAAAGGTTGAATCTATACTCATTGGAGTTTAGAAGAATGTGAGATGACTTTATTGAATGATATTGGATTCTTGAGGGGGCCTGACAGGGCAGATGCTGAGAGCATGTTTCCTCTAATGGGGGAATCTAGAATGGGGCGGGGGGCTACGGTTTAAAAATGTAGGGTCTCCCATTTAGATGGACATGAGGAGGATCATTAGTCTGCGGAATTCTTATTGCCAGAGAGCAGTGGAGGCTGGGTCATTGAATATATTCAGGGCTGAAATAGACAGATTTTTGATTGACAAGGGTGTTACCCGTTATGGGGGATAGGCAGGAAAGTGAAGTTAAGACCACAATCATAATCTTCTTGAATGGAGGAGCAGACTCAATGGGCTGAATGGCCTACTCCTGCTCCTATTTCTTATGATCCTTGATGCTGGTTTCCCGGGTCAACTTATTTGCATTCCTAACGGTGCAGGCATTCGTGTAAAACTGGTTTGAAACGGCTATACGCAGCTAAACTGCTTGGAAACTCCTGCGCAACATTCAAAAATTAATCTAGCCTGCCCTCTTCAGCAGTAGGCTGGGACACAAATAGGTAAGGGAGCAAGAACGCTGAACTCTCTCACTTCACTGCATGTCTCAGCAATGATTCTGTTACATTTGTACGGTATTATAAACGTTTGAATACTAGTTATGCCCAGAGAACACCAAACCAAAGGAGAAATATGTGCAACCTCACTGATTCAGACCTCCGAGCCCTGCAGCTGAAGGCAAGATGATACGTCTGGATGGGTGGGATGAAGAAGTCTACAAGCACATCACTCTATCGTCAATTTGACTCTGTGAGCAACACTCAGATGCAGCTAGGTGCCTGTGGGAAGAATAACAACAAAAATAACTTTAAAAATCATTTGCCACCCGCAGAAAGTTGTGTCGGGAACTCCTCTCTTCCACTTCAATTAGTTGATTCTGATAGCTGCTGAGTGACTCATCCTGGGAGCGGCAAAGGTCTCAATCCAGGAAACTCGAGAACTCCCTATTGACATATGCAAATGTAGGGCTCGGTGAATGGGCAGGTCGGTCGCGGAAAGCTGGGGAAGCTGTCGAAAGGCAAAAGATTGTAGAAACAGATTCCACCCTTGTTTACTAACAAAAAATAAATTGACGGCATTCTTGCATGGTAAGTGAGTCAGAAACAGGAAGGCAATTCACTAACCCATCATCCGGAAATTCATCCCTCTAAATCACCTTCAGGAAATCCCCCCAGCAAAATCACCCATCATAACTTTCACCCTGTCTAAAATTCACCAGCAGAGAATTGGGAACTACATAAATCAACAACATTAAGAAATTCAGAAATACATAAAATCGCTAATATAAGGAAATAAACCACCATCACAAATTGCGGATTCTGTAAATAGAGCACATAAAGTTAGAGCTTACATTTATATTGTGCCTATTACAACCTAAATCACAAACTTTTTAAAACAAAAGCTTTATCAATTAGAAAATTTACAAATCATAAATGCCATAAGCTCAATAACTATTGAATCATTAACATTGTAAATCAACAGCTTCAGAAATCATTAGCCTACTAAATCAAGCATTTTATATCAGCAACTTTAGAAAGCAATTTACACCAGTAAGAATAATGTTAATCATCAAATTTATAAATCAAGAAGTTTATATCAGAAACTCTATAAATGAAGAATTGTATAGGTACAAACAGTCACTTGGTAGTACGGAACTTGAATATTGTTGAAAAGAGAAACATATTGCTGAAGCTTTATGTCTTGCATCATCTGGACAAATACAAGAATGTCAAATTTCAAGCAATCACAACAATTTATACTACTGGAGAAAAGAGTGCAGCTGATTGGTTGGCAAATCGACTCTAATTAGCTGAGGCATTGCTGTGGAAAAAGCAACGGGGCACTATAGACTCCCCAAGCTCCCAAGTAATTCAAAAAAAGGTGCAAGGTTTCAAAATATTCCTTCTGTTTGCAAAGAATGTGTCTGAATGTATGTCACTTCTAGGAAGCGTAAATGAACCATATTACGAGCTTGACTTATTATCTTAAATTGGTTGTTAGTGTAGCTATTAGCACACTTAGGATTGATCAGCAAATACTGTGCAATTGCAGAATCACATGTAACAATAGACATTTTGTTTTGGGATTTGTAAGTGCAGGCTTGTTGAGTATGGTCTGTACTCTGCCTATTACAAACAACTGAAGGAGCATTGTTGTTTGATTCAATCAGCCAATCAGTGGGATGTATAGGCAATGTACCTGACATTGCACCAGCACTGAAATTTATACATGACATTGCTTAATCGTATGGTAGGCAGAACATCTTTTTGGACTGACAACAACATCCTGTTAATGGAAAATACCAATTGTGTAGCCATTGCATAGTAGCAGCGTAAAACAGTTTGCTTAACCTGATGCCCAAATTTTTGAGATACGTTTTCTTTCCAAAGTAATTTGAGGTAGACTGGGCACTTATCAGGTCTGAAAGTGGCAGGCTTTGGGCCATTTGCAAATTTGTGCAATATAGAATCAGGATAGCCATTGTCTTGGAGGAGAGCTTTGACGTGCTCTATTTCTCTATCAAGCTTGAAAGGTGGACAAATGGCTAGGGCCCTACTTACAGGATTACTGATAAGACCAGTCTTATAGCGCATGGAGCTTTATGAATCCCAATGTGTATATTGACTGGTGAAGGTAGGCATGTGGTAGACAGTAATGGAGAACCCTTTCCTCAATGTGCTGGTTGAGAAATCTGCTAAAATTTGAACAGGTTAAGCAAGCTATTTCACACTGCTACTAGGCAGTGGCTTTGTGAGTGGTATTCTCCACCAACAGGATGCTGCCATCAGTCCAAAAGATTAATACAATTGAGCACCATCATGTATGAATTTCAGTGCTGTTGTGATGCCAGGTAGACCATTCATCCCAGTGATTGGCTGATCAAATCAAACAGCATGTTCGTAATAAGCAGAGTATAGACCATACTCAACCAGCCTGCACTTACAAAACCCAAAACAAAACACCTCCTGTTAGGTGTGATTCTGCAATCGGGCAGCACTTGCTGAACAATCCTACATGTGCTAATAGCTACACTAACATTTAATTTAAGATAATCAGTTGAGCTCATAGCATGCTTGTTTATACTTTCTAGTAGTGACATACATTCATACACAGGGACTCATTCTCTGCAAAAGAAAAGAAATATGTTCAAGCCTTGTGCCTTTTTTGAATTACCCAGGGCCTTAGAGTTGCCAAGAGCCTATAGTTCCTCATTGCTTTCTCTATGGTCATGCCTCAGCCAATCAGATTCAATTTGCTAACCAATCAGCATTTTTTTCTCCTACAGTATAAATTGTTGTGATCGTTTGGAATTTGGCATTCTTGCATTTGTCCTGATGAATGCAAGACAAGAAGCTTCGGCAACATGTTTCCCTTTTCAGCAATATTCAACTTTATAGATCAACAACTTTATAAATCAAGAACATTAAATGAAGAAACTTATTAATGATCAAATTTACAAATGAGCAACTTTATATATCATTAATTTTATAAATCAGGAACTTTATGGGTAATCAACATTTATTACAATCCCAGCTGATGTTGCAACTGGACAAGTCTGATCCCAGGGTGGAACCCAGCTTCACAGATCCTAACTTTTATTTTTTTTATTTAGATATGTGGAGAGGGGCTACTGAACAGTCACTGGAGTTAGCTAATGAACTTTTAACAAAAGCATAAAACATTTATTGAACAAAAAAAGAATTATATTACAATATTCCTTCATCCATAACTATACCTTTACAGATATATACAGATTTGTAAGGCTAACACAAGTCACAAAAGCTATCTTATACTCCAATGTTCACAGTAAGTGCAGTCCATGTAAACCAACAAGTGACCTGTGGTCAGACACACCACACTCTAAAACCAAGTGACAGATGCCACCCCAGACAGATGCTATGGATCTCTCCTCAAATCCAACTGAGGCTTGTTACATTGTGAGCCAACCAGTCTTACTGAACTTCGTCTTTTACATGAGGGTTTTCAATCCCCACTCTCCAAGAACTTACCTTGGAATCTTCTCCCAAACTGATGCTTTCTCTCGGGTGCCTTCCGCAAGGGGTCCCCCTCCAGGGTTTTGAACACTCCTTCCGATGTTCCTCTCCCCTGGGTTACCACATGCATTCAAGCTTTCTTCCACAACTCTGTCTCATTGACTCAGCTGTCAACAGTACACTACTGCTCCACATGCCCATAGCAAAGACCTTCAGTTGCCTCTTAGGATCTTCTGATTTCTCAGAAGCCTTTATATCACTCTGACTCTGCTTCCTTCAGCTTGAAGCTTGAAGCTTGAAGCTTGGAGCCTGTTCTGCCCCTCGCTCTTAAATTCACTTAACAGGACCTTTTCAAGATCCCTGTCCTTCCTTTGACGAAAAGGTCTGCTTGGGACTTTCTCCTGGCCCTCCCCTGGATTCTTGGGGACTTTCTTCTTTAGCTTGGGACTGGCTATCTGTCCTTTTTGCTCCAGTCTCTCCCTGGCAGCTACTTTCAGCCAACTTTAATTTTGGGACTGGCTATCTGCCCCTTCTAGGCTGCTTCAGCCTGGCAGTTGTCTTTAAAACTGAACTCAAGGACTGCTGTTTCTAGTTTCTTCTGCATGCCTGTGGGAAGGACCTGGTTCTCTGGACCCATGTTGCTAGGCAACAGCCCAGTTTTTCTACTCTTGTATTTACTTGACTTCTTACAATTGTAAACTCTCATTAGAAATGCAGGCACATTTTAAAGTGAAACTAAAGCTCAACTTGACCTTTTCTTAACACACAAATACCGAAATACAAATCAAATTTAAACATTAAAGATAAAACTCATTCCTAACACTCTCAAACCTTAAACTATCTCTATTTCCTAACACATTATTGTCACAAGCATAAGTCAGAAAGTTTAAAATTCAGGAACATTATAAATGAGGAATTTTGTGAATCTTAAATGGTATAATTCATACCCATTTCAGAGTAAGAATTACATTGAGACTCACATGATACATGATGTTATCATTGGAAGAACTTGTTTCAAGGTCGTGATGTGTGATGTAGCTGGAAAATAAAGAAAATATAAAGTAAACACTCACATGGCAGATACAGTTCAGGTTAGATACAGTGTAAAGAGGAGGAGAGGAGAGAACACAGGAGAGAGGAGAGGAGAGCAGATCTGGGGATGCAGAATCAGTAAATTTACCCTCCATGTGGAAAAATAAATTCACAAGGTGGGTCGATCTTGACTTTGTGTGGCAGTGCAGAATGAGGGATAGCAAGTCAGCCATCTGTTTTTCCTCTCTCCTAATTTTGCTTTCCATTGACTTCAGTCAGTTACATACAGGATGCAGAGGGCTTCAATCCCCAATTTGCACACATCTCCCTTCCCTAGGCACTGCTTTATGACCTGGTGAGAAGGTTTGTGTGCTCCCATGACCCTAAGAGCTATGCCAACAGGAGTCTAACTCTTGGTAGGATAACCAAAGCCAGGGTTGTGGAAAGGCAGGGGACAGTCTAAAGGCAGAACATTGTCTTCCCTCTGGCGGCTGTAAATCAGGATGATGAAGGCCTGTCCATGGAAAAAATGTCTTTCATTACAGAAACAGACCTTGACAAAACAATACTCCACTGGCCAAGGCCAATCTGATGGGTGTGAAGCACTATGATACTCCAACTGGAGGTAAATGTTCTGCTCTGGGCAGACTGGCACCGGAAGAAATGGGTTGCTTCATGTGCTAATACAGGAAAATTCATCATTAGAATGCACAAGAAACTCAGTTATGAATTAACAACACAGCAATAACTAAAAGTTAAATAATCCTGAGCAAACTCACCCTTAGGACATTGATGTTTGGACATCCATTCACCAGTATTGAGGGGCAAATCCTGAACAACTGAGGAAATGCACAGAGCATGGCAGCTACAATACTTTAACACTGAGATGGAACCTAGAGGTTTCAGCATCCTAGTGCTGTATCTTTTGAGAGAAATTTTGGGAGGGGAGTGAAGGGGAGAGAGGATGGAGAACAAATTATTCTACAGTTCAAGAGAAAAATTGCTAGGAGTGTTGAGACCACAGTCTGAATTCTAACAAGGCTACAATTTTGTTTGTTTCAAAAACAGATATTTATCTTGAGCAGAATTTATCTTTAGAGTTGTGCAGAAGAATTGAGTACTGAGCTCACTGAGAACATAGACTTTTCAGATTCTGAGTAATTAATTAATTCTGGTACTTGGACTAATTAATTGCTCTCTTATTCGACAGATCTCTATCCTTTTCTGGTCGCTCCTTGCTATCTTTCCAGGTGTCTGCCATTTCGCAAACTGTGTCAGCAGTGTCACTACAGTTAGACTCTGAACGTGTATGGTCGTGCAGAGATAGAAAGGTGGGTTATGAGAGCTTGAGATTCCCTGATTGCAGGGAGAAAGACTCCAAAATTGCAGTGTGCGCCTGACTCATGCCTTGGAATATTGTGGAGCTAATCTCCCTAGATTTGTTGAGCTCACCCCATTTATAGAATCATAATACACCCCCTTGTGCATTTGTCATATGTATAGGGAGTATTATGGCAGAAAGTGAGTAGAAAATGTGGAGTTCAGCAGCTTATTTCTTTTGATGCTGACTTTGGTAAAGAGCATGCCAAAACTGTTTCGTTCCACAAGGAGCATTTGATGCTCTGTTGGAGCAAGTGCAGCAAAGGAAGCCCTTCTGAGGCGTTGTGCAGCAAACCTGACAGCAGGTAGAGAAGGGACTATGCAGTTGTCCACTTTCTGGGAGCAGATAAGGGAGTGGTAACTCAGTCAAAGTACAGTTGACTAGAGTATGCTAACTCAAAGTAGCTGCCTGTAATTTGCATGTACCAAAAGCTGATACCACAAAATGGCCTCATATCAAAATCGTAGGCATACACACATGCCCAATGATACATCGCACCAGCTCTCCCTGACAGCTCTTTCTTTAAAATGTACCCACTGTTTCCCTTGCAATGAAAGTCTCAGCTAGTCTCACCAGCCTAAACTCGAAAATCAACCCCTCTGTTTAAAACAACATTACAGGAGACTGGATCTTTCATCTTAGGGTTTAAAAATGGTGAAAGTCTGCCTGCTGGCTGCAAGAATGCTTTGCGATGTGAGTTTGGTCAGTCTCAATCCAATGATCATTTGGCACCAATTTAAAACCTCACTCTGAAGCCACGGGATGATTGGTGTGGGAAAGAGAAAAATGTCACATTGGTGACATCAAGGGTGAGGTACATTGCTGAGGCAGACTAGATAACCTTTGTTTAATGGGCAGTGAGGGAGGCTTCTCTCTCAGTAGGGCCTCAAGAGATGAACATGAACCGCAGAGTGATAATACTATGGGTGGAATTTTACAGCCCCTCTTACCAGTGGGATTTTCCAGTCTCACTGATGTCAGTGGACCTTAGAATGGCTCACCGCATTTTACAGCCCCACTCTTGCCAGGTCCATAAAATTCATCCCTATGGACGGAATTTTCCATTAATGAGACTAAGTGCGGTGGTGGGCTTTCAGCAGCGCCCACCCTGCTGGCCAGAATGGCGGGAACTTACGTTCGATTCTGCACTTGGAGGGTCATTAATTATTCACAGGCGCGTACCAGTCCGAATCATCTGGCAGATTGAGAACTGATTTGTCTGCCCGCTGTCAGATGGTGGGTTTGGAGGTCCGGGTGCCATATTTAAAGGCAAGTCCAACACATAATTTCACTCTCTCCAGCCCACCGAAGATGCCTTGCAGCCAGAAGAAGGCCGAAAGTCTCAAGAAGAAGGCAGCACCCCGCTTCACCCACCAGGCCCTCCAGGCCGTGATCAGAGGAGTGCCGGTACGCAGGCACTATTTCAGGGATGGCTGCAGGAAGCGCAGCAGCCTCACCCCTCCGGCATAGTAGGCTGTCTCAGAGCAGGTCAGAGTGGCTGGCAACCGTGCCAAAAATGCCATCCAGTGCAGGAAGAAGATGAATGATCTTATCTGCTTCGCCAGGGTAAGTCATTCTTCAACTCCCTCCAATGTCAAACTCTCATCATGGCATCATGCACTCAAATGACTAATGTCTTCAGGGATCTCACACAACCATTAACTGGGGACACATATCAACACTCATTCTCTCACCGAGACTTTCACATCACCACTAACCCATCTAACATTCTCTAGCCCTTCTGAGGAGGGCTCACCACGCACAGGGGACATGCATCTCGTCCAACCTCTGCTGCATCCCTTCTCTTCACATGCCTTTCTGTCTTACTCATACAGACCAAGCTGGCACACAACAGGCGTGAGAGGCCGCAGACTGAGGGAGGGATGGCCGACATCATTGCCCTTAGTGACTTTGAGGAGACTACAGCTGAGCTGGCTGGGGAGGACAGAAATCACTCCTGTAGGGAAGGCCAGTTTGGCCTCTCCCAGCAACCTAGTACGATTACAGCTTCATCACCTCATCAAACCCTGACATTCAGAGTGAGTCACATGGAGTCTTATTTAGCTCATGCTCATTAAATGAAACTCTATTTTCTATTTTCTAGGCACCAGCAGATCAAGGCCTCCAAGCCAGGCGAGCACCAGGCCGAGCCCCCAGACAAAGCCTGAAGAGAAAGCTCTGGAAGAACCATCGCAGCGCACACACGCACCTTCCACCAGCTCAGAGACACACATTGGTGGGGCGCAGCTGTAGATTAGACTCACTTTCTAGGGAACACCTCTCTGACACGTCCCTGCTGCAGTTGGAGGCAGGGACAGCCCAGATTTCTTGTACTCAGAGGGCTGCTGGAGACCAGCCACCCGCTCAGTCCCAGTCAGATGATGAGCCTCTGGAAGTGCCTGCCAATTCATTGCTGGAGATGCAACGACAGATGGCAGGACATCAGGCAGAGATCTGACAGTCACTCAGCAGACTAGAGCAAATGATGGAGGAGTCCATCCACGTTCTGTCTGAAGTCATGACTACGACATGCGAGAGCCTTGAGGTGACCATGGGAAGGCTGGCAACCACCATGGAGACCTTGGTCCAGCAAGTCTTGCCAGATTAGTGCTCAGCCCTGCACTCCATGGCCACACACCCTGGTGGACACCATCAGGATGTAGGCGACATAGGGATGAGTCACCTTGACCTCCCTCCAGGTGCACCATTTCCTGCAGGAGTCAGGGTGGGGCCCTCGGGCACCCACAGGAAGAATGAGCGTCAGCTGGACACCCCAGGGGTCTCCTCTCAGGACACTTCAAGGGTGTGCATCTGTTCACAGCCCCATCTGCCTGTGACCCCATCCACTGCAGCTTCCCAGGCTGTTGAGGGCGCTTCTGCACCTGAGCAGGTGACCCATATCACCCTGGGGTCCTCCAGGCCTCGGGCCTGCAGATTTGCCAAGATCTTCACAGACATCAGAACATAGCAGTCAGCAGGCTGCCTCCGCCTCTGCTGCGGATGTCGGGGCTGCACCCAGGCGTAATGCTAGAGTTAGGCAACGTATGAAAAGTTGGCATCACTTTTGGGCCACAGCTGTGCTATACATTTAAAGAACTTGCACTTTTGTTAATACATTTGATGGTTATGTGAATGTTTTTGGCAACTGAAGGCATTGTGAGTTTGTACTTTGGAATCCTCTTATTTTGAGGTTTAGCCCTCCCCCGTTTAGTGATAGTGTCCCACTGTGAGATTCACATTTCTGTGATGTCAGCCTCAATTGAACTAGCCTCTGCACCCTTGCATGATATCACAGAGATGTGCTTAAATCTTTATTGGAAGTGTGTGATGTAAACATTTCTAACCATTCTTTCTCAAGGAACACCATTGAGTGAGGGCAGCTTATTAGCAGATGGAGTATTAATTCCCCCTTGGCAGGTTTCTTCCAGGCTACTCCTGTTTTAGTAGTTTGAGTGCTCTATTAAAAGAGATTTCAAAAATGGTTATTCTAGTCACATGACCTCTCTCCCCATAATGATTTCAGAAGGCATTTGCTTAGCTGACATCTGAACAGACTGAGGTTATTGTCCCATGGCCCATAATGTCCCAGCCATTAGCTTCTGAATGATTCATTATCAATCTTGATGAGATAGGAAAACACCTTTCCATATAATTATTGTCCTGATAGATTTTCTGACTCTGCTCGAGAGGTAGCCTTATAAAAATGTAAATGTGAGGTCCAGTACAGTTCCAATAAATCCTTTTTAAGTAGTTCTTGACATCAGCAGCTGTGAAATTCCATGAGGGTGTCTATGTCGTAATTGCATTCCACATTGGAACCTTCCAGAAAACTGGTCAACTGGTAATACGAGACACTAGGTGACTTGTGGCAGCCATCTTAAGTCAGTGCCTTTGCTTGCTTTTTCAAAAGTCCTTTTTAAACAGTTCAATATACATTTGATCAGCTGATTTACCTACACCACATGAACTATAGCGGTTCAAGAAGGCAGTTCACCATAATTTTCTCAAGGGCAATTAGGGATGGGCAATAAATACTGGCCTAGCCAGTGAAGCCCACATCTGTAAATGAATAATAAAAAAAACTTGTGCATAAGTCACACGGAGCAGCCTCAGGGAGATTAAGTACATATTGAGAATTTTTAAAAAAGAAAGATAAAAATTATTTACACATGCCCCCTCATGATAGTGTCACATGAGCTGGGACATGTTAATGAATTGAGCAAAATATATTTATTTATTTAATAAAATCTTCAGGAAACCTCATCCCACCCGTGGATGAGGTTTCCTGAAAAACACAAAGGCCGCCTGGGCTCTTTGCCTGCCCGCCAACCTGAAGGTTGGACAGGCAGCGTTGATCAGTTCTCTAATTGGTTTTTTAATGGCCTTAACAGGCCTTTGACAGAAGCGGCTGCGTGCGCGCTGAACAAGAGATCTGAGTGACACGCGATGACACACATGCCCAATGTCACTGTGCATCATTTTATGCGTCCGCATGCTGGGCCCACCCCCACAAGCCGACGTGAAAATTCTGGCCATTATTGTAATAATGGATAGAGGATTGGATAGCTTACAGGAAGCAGAGAGTAGGGATAAATAGATCATTTTCGGGCTGGCAAGTTGTGTGAGTGGGGTACCAGCGGGATCAGTTTTGGTCCTTCAATTATTTATAATCTATATCAATGACTTGAATGAAAGGATTGAATGTATGGTAGCTAAATTTGCTGATGAAACATAGATAGATGGAAAAGTAAGTTGCCAAGAGGACACAAAGAGCTTACAGAGGGATTTAGATAGGATAAGTAAGTGGGCAAAAAGTTGACAGATGGAGTACAATGTGGGAAAATATAAACTTGTCCACTTTGGCAGGAAGATTAGAAAAGTAGTATATTATTTGAATGAAGAGAGGCTGTAGAATACTACAGTACAGAAGGATCTAGTTGTCCTGGTACATGAATCACAAAAAGTTGGTATGTAGGTGCAGCAAGTGATTAGAAAGGCAAATGGAATGTTGTCATTTATTGCAAGGGTAAAGAATATAAAAGTAGAGAAAGTTTGCTACAGTTATACAGGATGTTGGTGAGACCACATCTGGAGTGCTGTATGCAGTTTTGGTCTCCTTACTTAGGAAAGGATATAATTGCTTAGAAGCAGTTCAGAGAAAGTTTGCTCAACTGATTTATGAAATGAAGGGATTACCTTAAGAGGAAAGGTTAAGCAGGTTGGGCATTTCCTATTGGGGTTTAGAAAATGTGAGGGCATCTGATTGAAACATATAAGATCCTGAGGGGACTTGACAGGGTGAATGCTGAAAGGATGTTTCCTCTTGTGGGGGAGTCTAGATCCAGGGGTTGCAGTTTAAAAATTAGTTGTCTCCCAATTACGATTGAGATAAGGAGATTTTATTTTCTCTCAGAAGGTCATTAGTCTGTGAATTCTCTTCCCCATTGAGCAGTGAAGGCTGGGTCATTGAATATATTCAAGGCTGAGTTAGATAGATTTTTGATTATCAAGAGAGTCAAGGTTTATGTGGGGGTGGGGGTGGGTGGGGAGTGAGGGCGGTAATGGTTGCTGGCAAGAAAGTAGAGTTGAGGCCACAATCAGATCAACCATCTTATCGAATGGTGGAGCAGGCTCAATGGGCCAAAATGGCATATTCTGGCTGTTAATTCTTGTGTTCTTGAGTTCTGGTTTTGCCAGGACAGTCCAGGTGTTTCATTAAACATCCCAGTGTCCCGACCAGTTCCTCAAAATGGTTCAAATGTCTTGGTTTTCAGCTCTCCCACTTATTCTGCAGGAGTGGAACGAGTTCAAATTGAATTTAGGTTTGTGCATGCGTCCTAGATCTGCTGCTTTGCCCTGCAGTTGGCACAGTTTGCAAGCCATTTTGCCTTGCAGCACAACATTACATTCCTGGGTAGCACTTCTGGGTGGAAGGGTAGAAAATGGGCATAGGAAGGCAGGAGGTGGTTGTCCGAGTTGTTTGCATTGGCTGAGCATGCTTTCCTTGGGACTTGGTGGAGAATCGACTTTGAAAAGTAGAAAAGGCACCAATTTATGGCCACTTCACTTGTTTCCAGTAGCACAATAATAAATACGGAGAGAAGCTGCACCTAAAGGAGCTGCAAAGGGAAATTGGTCCCTGTTGTGAGGGAGCATTACCTCAAGGAGTCCTTCACTTTTGAAAATCTGGTCACCCTATCCTGAGGTCCGGAAAAATGCTATATAAATGCAAGTTTTTAAAATTCATTCTAATATTCTGACCAGCGATTGCACTGCTCTACCAGTGCTGCCTGGCTGAACTTACTTTCTGGCAATTTAATTGTGCTTGATTCTGAAATCATGTTCGAGCAACCTTGGCATCAATGAGTACAAAAGTTACCACAAAATACAGATTGAAGTGATTTTTTTAAAATTAAATATGCCTGAAAAGAACTAGACTCTGAGCTCCAGGGTAAACTGCAAGTTCATCAAGCAGTGAAAGGAATGAGAAATGAAAGGTGGTCATCAGCACACAATATATAAGTCAACTCTTTGAAGATGAGAAGTTCTGATTATATTACCATATTCCTTTTCACCCAGAAGTTAGCAGAAGTTTAAATCCATCAGGAGCGTAGAAGGTGAGGGAGATGACACTAGGGAGCTCTATGCTGATTTAAGGAATTTTGCAACCAATCAAAAAGTAGCCAGTTTGGCATAAATATACTGGCCTGTGCCCTTTGCCTGGAATTGAATTGAAATCCTCAAGATATCAATATAACTTTGAACTGAGAAATGAGAAACATAAAATAGATCATTAACACACTTCTTCAACTGTGGTGTAGATAAAACCTGATGTTCCTTTGTTTTAAAAACAAAATTTTGCACTTGCATTTTAAACTTAATTCTTGGATATAAGCATCTTTGGCAAGACTGCCAGTTATTGCCAATGCCTAGTTTTCCAAGTTTTGATATGACTGTACTGTCAACTACATTGGTGAGAGACTGGAGTCACTAGGCGAGACTAGGTAAGGACAAAAAGTTTTCTTCACTAAAAGACATTAGTAAAGCAATTGGACTTTTAACAACAATCCCAGCAGTTTCATTTTTACTGAGACCAGATTTTTTATTTCCAGACTGTTTTAAAAACTGAATTCAAATTAGGGTGACATGGCTCACTTCACTTGACAGAAAAATTAGAGTTTTACACCCAAAGACTTAAAGTCTAGGTAAAGTAGGCTTCAACTGTTGATTCTGTTCACTTCCCACAGTCTTTCTCTCCTTCTATAACCTATACGGTCTTAAACACAAGATTGCATCACCTACTTTTCAATTCCATTACTCTTTCGGGTTTAGACTGCCCTTCAAATGGAGTCTCAGCACTTTACTTGGGTTTCTGGATAATAACATAAAAACTGAAGGGAGAGATACTCTGGGTCTGCAATGATGGAAAGGATTGGTGAGGTGGAAATGCACAAGCAGTTTAACTTGGAAAGCGAGCACAGACCAGAGCGCACAAGTCCAAAGTTCAAAATCTCTGACTGGGGTTGCAGTCTGGAAAAGCCCCTCTTTCCATAGGACCATGATATGGGACAGGAATTTGAGGAGGCAGTGGCCTAGTGATATTGTCACTGGACTAATTCTCTAGAGACTCTGGGGACCTGGGTTCAAATCCCACCACAGCAGATGGTGAAATTTGAATCCAATAAAATCTGGAAATAAAAGACTAATGATGACCATGAAAACCTTGTCAAATATAGTTCATTGTTAAATATAGTTCTGAAGAAGAGTCATAAAGATTTGAAACATTAACTCTGTCTTTCTCTCCACAGATGCTATCAGACCTGCTGAATTTTTCCAGCAGTTTTTGTTTTTGTTTCAGATTTCCAGCATCCACAATATTTTGCCTTTATGAAAGCATTGTCGATTGTCGTAAAAACCCATCTGGTTCACTAATGTCCTTCAGGGAAAGAAATCCGCTGTCCTTACCTGGCCTGGTGTACATGTGATTCCAGATCCATAGCAATATGGTTGACTCTTAAATGGCCTAGGAAGCCACTCAGTTTCTCAAGGGCAATTAGGGATGAGCAATAAATGCTTGCCTAGCCAGTGACGCCCACATCCTGTGAATTAATAAAAAAAATTCAGGGGCACCTGAACCTTTAAGATGACAAGTTGACATTTCTTGAGAAAAAGGATTGCGGCTTAGAGATACACGCCCCAGATTAGAAAGAGTCATGGGGAACGATGGTGTCGGGGGTTGAGGGGGTGAGGTTGGCATTATGAGGGAGGAGGGTGTAATGGGGAGAATGTGGCAACTGAGGAGATAGGTGTAAGGGAAAGGAATGTGTAAGGGAAGGAGGTTGGGGGTGGGTGGGTGGAAGGGGTTCAGATGGAGAAAGGAGTTCGGAGGTGGAGGAAAGAGTCCAGAGGGGAACAGGAGCCCAGGGGGAGGAAGGAAATTCAGAGGGGGGATGGAGTCTGAAGGAATGAGGGAGTTCAGAGGGTGGAAGGAGTCTGGGGGAAGGAGTAAGAGTGGAGAAATGAGTAAGGGTGAACATGTCCTGTGGAGTCGATGAGTGCCTCCTGGGGAGCAACATGAGGGTGGGTGTGGTAGGAGGGAACAGTGAGAATGAGAGAGGGCAGAGTGAGCTGGTAGAGTGGGAGGGTGAGCATGCGACAATAGCGGTAGAAGGGACGGCAAGGGCGGTTGGCATGTACTCGGAGGTAGGAGGAAGGTGGAGGTTGGGGAAGTCAATGTGGATGAGGGTGGGATTCTTGGGAAGATAAGGAATGTGTATGTTCACCTGGACATCCCGGAAAGAAAAGGGTTTTGGCTGGTAGGTCATGGTGGGGAGGTGGTAGGTGATGCTGCGGGGGTCAACAGTAATGGGGGGAAAGGACATGGGCTGCTGGGGGAGAGGAAAAGACGGGAAAGTTGAAAACATTCTTAACAACCACCATGCTTCTGAAATCGAAAATGAGCCTCGTGTTGGACGGGCACAGGTGCTGCATGGGAGTGCGATCAGTGGGTGGGCAGAGATGCAGGTCAGCTCAGATGGCAACTGAAAGAGAATCCCAGCAGGCAACACTGAAAATGCTCGGGACATTGAGATTAGTGTGATGGAGGAAGACTCTGTGCATGGGAGAGTGCTTGCATGAGGCTCCGAAAGGCCCTGTCTCCCACACACTTCTCCCTCCAGAATCTCTCGTGGTTCAGCTGCATGCAGCTGAGCTGCTAACTGGGGTGGGGAATTGTTGTGGTGTCTTTGATGAATGGACCACAGGAGACTCAGGTACAGGTTACAATCATTTTTCGAGCAATTGCAAGGAGGGCACCATCTCAATGCAGCTTGAGACAGTACTCTGCTAAACTACAAGTGTTCATCATATTTATACATTATTGGTCACGTACAAGAACAGTTCCCAGATTTCGATCTTGTCAACGCATAGGTTTACATTAAACAGACAAGTCTCTGGTATAAAGGTACATGCATCATCTGGCCCCACCTACACCCAGGCAGAGACCTGCCTTCCTATCTAAGCTGGGACCATCTTCCCCTATCTGTTGAAGAGCACACTTAATCTATGTTATTGCCATTCTCTGCCTCTATCATATTTACATTCTCCTTCGTCCAATATGGTCTTGCTGATGCTCGCAAGCCCTGAGAATTTGCAAGGTTCAGCATTCTCTCTGTTCCAGCCTGAACTTTAAATGTTAACTACTTAGCAATTGTGGTTTTGCATGCTGGGATATTTTAAGTCAAGTCCCTTGACCATTACTGTATTCCTTTATTCCCCCCTAACAGTCCCCCCTTTTGGCCCTTGGCTTAGCCCAAGGTAGCCAACTACAGTGGTGTCCGCTCCCTCCCTGCTTTATGCACCGCCACCCATCGATGCCGGCCAGCCATCCAACTTTGGCACGTAAAGGGTACTGATACTGGTCAATCATTTAATCCGAAACTCTGGCTTACCAGATTCCTACTCCATCTACTAAAACTCCCCCAACACCACCTTTTTTGTGACTTCCGGGTGCGGTGAATCAAGTATGTTAGATCCATAATCAGTATCAGCTGAAGTATAACTAGGGCATGGGAGATAATCTGAATCCAGGGGTGTATCTGTACATTCGAGCCCCAGTTCCACAGGTCCTCCCACCATGTGGAAGAATCTATTTGTTCAATATCCATGTTTAAGGCTCTAATCTGTTGCTGCAGTGTATAGTAAGTTCTGTATATCTGCTGAGCCTGTCCCTGAATCGTGGTAAGAAGCTCTGGTAATAGGGGAATTTCATAGGAGAACTGGTTCAAATACTGTGTCAGGTTATCCTTAAGGCTTTCCTTAACCTGAATAGTAGTCGTTCCTCTGTTGTATATTTCGACCAGTTGCACTTTCCCCACCCTTGCTGGCACCTGTGGGTGTAGCCACACTGAATGATTGTGGATGGGGCATATCTGGTTACCCCCATACTGGATTCTTTCCTGCCACATGGTGATACAATATCTTCCATTCCCTGTATGTGCAACATGGGTCGGTTCTTTTGCAGCCCATATAGTTTCCATTGTACAGTTTGCGGCTGCTTTAAATCCACACCTCGCTTCCTCCATCTCATATATCGGATGTGCACATAATACTGCAGTGACTTCTATGCTACACCCTTCTAATGTGGTGCTAACTATATTTCCTTCTATGTCTACTGCATATGGTGGAATATCATGATACTTAATATAGTGATCCCCCCCCCGTATAACCCCAATATTTTCTACTCTATATAATGTCCTGCTGGGTGTTGACATAGGTATGACAGATATTACTAATACAATACCTATTAGCATAATACCTATTCACTATACATTCAACATTCATTCTATGTACGCATGTTAAACTTCTGAGCTGGCAACTGGTCAATTCATGATTCTTGTGTCGTGAGAGATTCAGTAAATGCTCATTAGTTACCCATAAAGGAACTATCCCTTCATTCTGTCCCTTCTGTCTTAAATTCTCTCGGGCTTGTTCCAACGCCCAAGATCCATAGGTACTGCAAACATTATTTCTGCTCACTTCATCTGAAATATTTTTCCCTATTCCAATTAATTTATTGATAGTCCCCGCATGACTTTCGAGCATGGTAGCCAGGCTTTGAATTAACCGAGTAACATCCTGGTCCGTATCTAATTGTGTATCCTGGATTCCCTGTCCCCGCCCTAAAATCTTCTTAAGCTTAAAGCTCAGGGTACGGACCTTCTGATCTACAGTTGCTAGGTCGATGGAATTAACTATTGATATCCCTGTATTGAATAACGTGGCAGCGTCATTTATCAGGCTGCGCATAGTGTGGTTCCCTCCCAAGCCTGGTCACATCTCGCTGTAGAATTGAGATGCTTCAGTCATCAGTTGGCGCATTCGATCCATATATGGTGCTCGAATATGGGTTGAGCATCACTGGGGCAGGGCAATTCTGGATATGTTCAAGACTACGGGTACCAGCTCATGGTATACATTATCATACAAAACTTCTGATTAACCAAACCATTCATCAGTCCTGGATGCATAGTCAGACAAGGTGGGTCAGTCGGTGTGGTTTGAGGGGTTTCAAATATCTACTCGGACTATGAAAGTAGAGGTGGGAGGTGGCTGGATAGTGAGGGACCTCCCATGCCCGATCTGAAGCAAACCCTTACTACAATTCGAAAGCATTTGTTCTCCTACTGTTACATTTATTATTGCATTGCGTGTTGTATTCAGCACTGTCCGTGCTGTTCCAAAGTCCCTCCTGCGGTGTGGGATGAGTAGTGATGATCCCCGACCTTATTGCCAGTACTGATACGCCCACAACCAAGATAGTAGATCAGTGGAGACATTAACATCGGCTCCTGTTCTCCGGGTTACTGCTTGGTCAATTTTCATGTATCTTTAACTGTGTGTAATGCCTCCATTTACTTCCTGTTCTCATATCTACAAGTGCGCATGTATCACCTGTCATAATTACCTTGTATGGTCCATTGTTGCTCTTTGGATTTGCCTGTTTCCATATCCTTATTCGCCTGTCGGTCTCTGACTTCCTTCCTTAACTCATGCAATTGCTTACTTATTTCCCTCACATAGTCTCGCATCCTTCCTTTTAGTAGTCCTACATCTCCCACTTCTACTATGATTCCCTTGGGTAACTGCATTGGTCTCCTTGTCATTATTTCAAATGGGGTGAACCTGGTGGTTCTGCTTGGGGTAGCCCCAAAGCGCATCAGGGCTGTTCCCTGTATCTTGAATTGCTTTTGTGATTGATTTTTTTAAAAAAGTTCAGTTCATCCTTTCCACCATCCCTGAGCTCTGTGGCTGGTAGGGAATGTGGAGTTTCTGTTTATATTTAAATGTCTTTGATGACTGTTCCAGTGAAATGAGTTCCCTGATCTGAATCCATCTGGATCCATCCCTCCACTCCTTCCCATCTACTATCTCCTGCTGCTGTCCCACATCGGACCTCAATTCCTTAAACCGCCTATACAACTCTACAATGCACCTTCTTATCCTATCTTTCAATGGCTCAGTATCTTCCTTCCAGTGACGGTTCTCTCTGGGAGTTGCTTAACTGTCTGTCATCATAGTGTTAATCCTGTCGCCTTACTTTTTGTAGCCCACAGGCACATTAATACAATCAGTAATACATCTATTTAGCCTTTTTCCAGCTTTCCCTTTACCTATATACATCTTGTGGTAAATTGTTGTTAAGAATTATTTCTCCGTACATTTCAATTCCTGAACTAGAGATTCCACATAGTTTTACCTCTACCATTTTTTTGTCGCCTGACCATGATCATCCTAAGATTCTCTTGAGTTCAGTTTTTTTATTGTCAACGAGGATCTCTGTCTCTAGATCTTTGGTTATCTCCCTCTGTGCATTTCCAATGTCTCAGTCGATGGCCAGATTATCAAATTCACTTCCCTTAAAAAGTTTGTGTATTATGTCCTCTTTCCCTAACTCATTCTCCTAATTGCCTCATACCATTTCAAACATGCAACAGCTACCATCTTATCTTGTTCAGGTTGTCTGGAGAGACTTTACAGTCCAATAAAGTGTTCGCATAACAGTTTTAAAAACAGAAATCAGGTATTGACATGTTTTGCTTCTTCATCTTCTTCTCAAACATTTATTGTCTCAAAAGCAATCCTCTAAATTGTGTCTGACCCGTTTCTTTTAGAATTATCCCAGATTCATTAACTCGGCCAAAAATTGGATTTCTGCCAAACTTTGTCAAGGTCTTGAGCTTAGCTTCATATTTTGAGAACAGACTTACAAATATAAAAGCTTGCAGCATTTGAATTAGTGCCAATTGTTGTCAAACCTTTTAAAATGAAAATTCCCTTTTGAGAACTTTATCACGAACCAAACCTCAAATTTTATACTTTGTAAGAAATGTAATTTACAGTATCAAAATTAAAATTACCTCTTTCTTACATGTATTGATTTGTATCCAAGTTATAATTCCCATATGTTTATCGACACATTCTTTATCTTAGATAGCATCCTAGCGATTCAAAAGTAACCTTCTAAACTACACTACACTTTACACCTCAAGATTGTCCCAAATTCAAATTACAGTGCTGTTGGGATGCAGATTTCCTTTCATATTTAATTCATCTCTTCATAAGAAACCCCTTTTTATCCATTAGAACCACCTTGGCCTGTGTTTATGTCTTTTGGTTTTCCTAGAATCCCTTGAACTTCAGATAATTTTTCCCCTCAGAATTTTAGAATACTAACTCGTATGAGTTAATGTAACTCGTATGTATCAATCCCAATCAGCTTGGAAGCTGGTGATGCTAGTCTGCGAAGGGGGTGGTACGAAGGTTGGTTCATCTAACCCTGTTTAGCTTTATGATACTTTCAAATTGCGATTTTTTTTGCCAGAAATCTCAACTCTAGAATGTATGAGTATAATTTTCCTTTAATCTAACATGGGGCTTTCAACCCTAAAGTGCTGAACTGCACACACAAATAACAATTTACAAAAGAAAACACATTAAAGCTCACATACGAATGCTTCCTTGCACACAAACAAACATACATTTAGAAGTAAGTATTTATATTCCTGTATCCTTAACTTAACGACTTAAAACCCTCATATTCTAAATGAAACTTCAAATAGCAGTGGGGGAAATAAAGGGATCTCGAAGGCTCCACCTATAGGGACAATCAAACTGATGAAAGCTCACATTTCCCCTGCCTGTCAGTGCTTATTAACTCCCCTTGGGGTACGCCCCTTTTCTCTCTTCCTCTCTCTCTCTCCAGCACAAGCAGCTCTTGTAACTTAGACCAATTCATTTTTTCAAGTTACAGAAAATTGAGCAGCAGACCTTTTGGGTCCCAATCATCCTTCCACATTTTCAGGAAAATCTCACGGGACATTTTACATCCCCAATTCGTTTCTCCCTCCCCCAAGGCTTCCTTGACTGCCCTCTCAAACTCCCTGTGCAGGGCTGTCACCTTCTCCCGGTCCGGGACGTCCTCAGGTTTCACCCAGTCTCCACTCCTAAACTGTTGGGATAATCTTCCCAAATATCCGCTGGGCATTTAGCCTTCACCAGTATGTGATTATTAAGGGGGTGCATTGCATGGAAATCTTACATTTCCTACAGTTTGGTCCAAAAATTTGGGTTGCTATGCTGAGTTTTAAGTGTCAGCAGTTCTTTAAACAAAACCTGTTTCTCCCCCGGGCTGAATAGTACGTACTTAACTTTCTCCGTAACCCTTTCAATCTCTTCATCCTCCCCCCTATCCCTCAGCCCCCTTTCTCCCTTCGGGTTTCAATTCGCCTTTCCTGACTTTACTTTTCCTAACGGTTATTGCCATAGGGGCCATGGGATTCAATGGGCACAGTGGGGTGGTTGGTTAATATGAGGATGGAACTGCCTCAGCTCCTTCATAGGTTTCTCCTTCGGAGCCTTCCCCCTCTTGATCAGTGTCACTGCAGGCTGCTGCAACCACTGTCCTGATCTGTTCTGGATCTGACTTTGTTTCTCTCTCTCTAATCGACTGGAATTTAGTATTAACCCTTCTGCACAACATGATAATAATAACCATCATCCCTTTCTTTTCCTTATTTTTTTTTTGCTCTAACCATCACCTTTTTTGTTCTCCGGAGGTTTCCTGTGGGTTCCACCCCTCCTTCTGCATTTTAGTGATTAATTTTGACTGTTGTTCCACTATGAACCTTGTAATGGAGTCGCGGTTCCCCAGTCGAATTCCATAGGGCTATTTTGTTTCCCTGACGGCATTTGATTCCTATTTTCTCATCTATCTCTGCGCGATACATTCGCATGGTCCTAACAACTTAGTTATCTGAGGTATATGTATATGGGGTTTAACAGGGGTCTGACCTTCCTGCACAGCTTCGGCTAAGGTTATATTTCAAACTCTAACCACGCCAGCATGGCTCTGCCTCCTCTCAACTGGGTAATGACCTGGCCTTCCTGCGTGGCTTTGGCCTCGCTAGCCCATCTGCACTGCTCCGCCTATTACCCCTGGCGCCTCCTATCTCCTGTCCTGAGTCCTCCTCTTGATTCTTTGGTACTTGACCGAACCATTCTCGGGTAGGCCTATTGCAATAACTAGAGGTGGTAAATGACTGTACTCATCCAGTTTGCAGATCCATCCCGAGGATCCGGTCCAAGTCTCCTGCTCGCAGCGCCAAATTGTTGTGGTGTCTTTGATGAACGGACCACAGGAGACTCAGGTACTGGTTACGATCATTTATTCGAGCAATTGCAAGGAGTGTTAAGAGAGTGTTAAGAGGCACCAAAGGAGCCCAAATACCCAACGGACAAGCCCTTAAAGATGGCATTCCTCCCCTTTTCCTCCAATGCTGTTAGTTTTTATCCTATACCAGACAGTACTCTGCTAAACTACGTGTTCATCATATTTATACATTATTGGTCACGTACAAGAACAGTTTCCAGATTTCAATCTTGTCAACACATAGGTTTACATTAAACAGACAAGTCTCTGGTATAAAGGTACATGCATCATCTGGCCCCACCTACACCCAGGCAGAGACCTGCCTTCCTATCTAAGCTGGGACCATCTGTTCTTCCCCTATCTGTTGAAGAGCACACTTAATCTATGTTATTGCCATTCTCTGACTCTAGTCTAACTCTTCTATCATATTTACATTCTCCTTCGTCCAATATGGCCTTGCTGATGCTCACAGTACCTGAGAATGTGCAAGGTTCAGCATTCTCTCTGTCCCAGTCTGAACTTTAAATGTTAACTACTTAGCAATTGTGGTTTTGCATGCTGGGGTATTTTAAGTCAAGTCCCTTGACCATTACTGTATTCCTTTATTTCCCCGTAACAAGAATGCAGGGGAGGACTTGCAAGGCCTGTAAATGAATTTGAAAGACACCATTGCTCATTATTCAGTGAAAGTGAATATATTTTCAGATTATAAAAATGTGTTCACCCATGCAACCACTGTGGTCAGAAATTAACTTTTCTAGGCCTACCACTTCTTCTAGGTGCTGCCCTGACATCCACAGCAGGGGTGGAGACAGCCTGAGCAATGGTTGGCCCTGAGTCTCTGATGACTTTGGCGTGTGCCCTCTGGAGAGCTGAGGCCTTGAGGGTACCTGCTTGCGTTGGCTGTCCTGTAGGCCAGCTGCTCCCTCTGCGATGATGGAGGATGAGATTGAGGGGCTCACAGGCTAAGGGGACACAGAGGGAGAGGACAGCCTCTGAGCTTCCTGAGTGGATCACCCAGGGGTATCCAGCTGCCACTCCTCCTCACTTTGGGTGCCCAACAGTCCCTGTCTGAATCCTTGTGGGGAGGGAACACCTGGAGGGAAGTTGAGGTGCCCTGTTTCCCTTTCGCGTTGCCACTGGAGGAACTCACCCATGGCTATTGCAATGGAGTGCAGTTCTGCGCGCACCTCTGTGTTCTGCTGGACCAGGATCTCCATGGCGTCCACCATCCTTCCCCTGGAGACCTCCATATGTGCACATGTGAGCATTACTTCATCAGAGATCAGGCAGATGCACTCCTCTGACTCGCATGCCACTCTGATGAGAACTTCCGCCAGCTCTGCGTGTTGTTCCCTCACCTTCTGCTCACTGTCTATGATGAGTTGGAAGGCCGAACCCAGAGGCTTATCATCTGACTCGGACCCTCACAGATGCCTCATCCCCAGCAATCCTTTGCATGCCAGGGAGCTCGGCTGAACCTGCCTCCTCCTGTTTCAGATACATGTCCATGCGGTGACCACCAGATTGTGAACTTGAGCCTGCTCTAGATCTAGGTCCCACCAAAGTGTGTGTCTCTGCACTTGTGGAGGGTGTGGGTAAACATTGTGACGGGTCTTCCAGTTAGCTGATTTCCAGCTCTTTGATGGAGTAGGTGTTTTCTTCGCTGGAGGTGCAGACCTGGATGGAGCCGAAGGACTGTGTAGCTGAGGGTGTTGGTCACTTGGCAGAGCCTCCTGTGAACCAAAGTAGAAATAATGAGTGTATTGCAACAGAGTCAAAAGCTGGAGAGAGGGCACTCATGGGTGTGTTGAGAGAAGGATGATGTAGTGCAGCCAACCTCACAGTTGTCACAGGCAGGGTCCATGTCTGCACCAGTCAGCACGATGGCATGTTCCTCAAAGTGAGCGAGAGGACTAATGTGGGCCACTCCACCCCCGGTCTGGGACCTCTCCCTGCTGTTGTGAGCCAGCTTCTCCTGCATGAAAACAGATGGAGAGAGTGTGAGCAGGATGCATGGCACTGTGTGGAATGTTTGTGTGGTGAGTGGGCAGGATAAGGCCACAAGCTCCAGAGTTCGTGGTGTTGTTCCTTGAGGTGTGAGATCCCTGTGGATGTGTGATGGGTTTGAGAGTGTGTGAGTTGAGGGTGATGGGAAAAGTGACTTATCCTGGCGGAACAGATGAGACTATTCATCCTGCACTGGGTGGCTGTCCTCTTTTGCAGGGCGTTGGTGTTGACCACCACTGATACCACATCCCATGCCGGATTGGTGACCTTGCTTGCTGATTTTCGCCCAGACTGAGGGTAGAGGACTTCATGACCTTCCTCCATTGCATCCAGTAGGTGCTCGAGGGAGGCATGGCTAAATCTGAGGGCACCATGTTTTCTCCCTGTGGCAGTGCTCAGTTCCCAGAAGCTTCCTAACCCTTGACAGGTGCTAGCTCTGTGCAGGGACTCACTTTAATTATGGCACTTGGTTTACTAAAAGTCTAAGGTGACGGTGGGGCGAGCGCATCAGAGGCTGCCCCACCAGTGACCCGGTATGTTTCCCAGGAATGCATAATTAAAGAGGCGGGAATGGGATGATACAGTGTAAAAAGCCACCATTGCGGCCAGTGGGTAAAATGTCCTTTTTCCTGCCTGCTTCCACATGTAGCACAAACCTGGGACGATTCTGCCCTTAGACTTATCGTGGCTCCATTACAGACTGTCGCCTCAAGATTGGGGGCTGGAATTTATGTGCCTCTTCCAGGCATGTTTTCAGCAGGGGTCACCAAGTGCCCACCCCATCACCTTCTTGCCTACCCCTCAGCTCACCTCCCATAACACGCTAGGTGGGTGAATGCTGAAATCGGCAGCCTGTCCATCATATTTAAATAAATAATTAAGGATCAATTGAGCTTGTTAACAAACCAATTGACCATGATAATATGCTGCCCGTGCTATAATACAGTGGCATAGCAGCCAGGCGGGAGTGGGTAGCCTTTTTTAAAAAAATTAACAGTGCAGGATGAAAGGTGGAGGGTACTATCTTCAGGGGGTGCCCTTTGTGCATCAGGGGTAGCCCTCCTAAGATAGTACCCCCCCTTACTTCCTACCCACCTACTCACCAAAACCCACCACCCATCCCTAAACTGGCCAAACCCACCCCGCCCAATACCCCATATGTCGGGATCCATCGGGCCTTCTTGGGACTGATTGCAGTCCCAGCAGCACCCACTACATAGCTCTTGGCATTGATTGGCCGGCAGCTCCCAAGGGCAGGACTTCCTCCCCAGTGAGTGGCAGAAGTCCCACTGGCAGGCCCAATTTAGCCTACCCGCAGCACATTATGGCTCCACGGCGGGCTGCTGTGGAACAACTTCCTGCTGACTTTGCTTCTGCGGAGGTGGGTGGGTGGGTGGACTGAAAGCTGTTCTAACTCTATATTGGAGGCCTTTTAGCAGAATTACTTTGAATTTGGGAGCTATATTAGACTAATTCTTAATGGAAGATCACCACTAAAGGATGTTTGGCTGCTTTAAAGTGCCTCAAGGGGCAGGAGAAAGACCAGTAACTTATCCTAATGTATGAGGACCATAGCAACATAAAGTCCACAAACTTGAATCTCAAAACCTTTGCAAGATAAAGCAAACACACTTATGCACAAAAATGAGACTAACTGCTGATACAATTGTCATGTGCCTTGAAAGAAAAATTAAGTAATTAATGTTCCTTACCAACCTAATTAACCACCTGTAGTCCCATTGTGAAGTTTTCCTCAGTTAAAATAAAAAATACAAAGGCTTCATATTTAATGTAGCTTATATTTAGTTGATAATTAGTCTCAGCATTTTCACACTGACAACCAATTAGAGAGTGTTAAGAGGCACCAAAGAAGCCCAAATACCCAATGGACAAGCCCTTAAAGATAGCATTCCTACCCTTTTGCTCCAATGCTGATAGTTTTTATCCTATACCAAG
Source organism: Carcharodon carcharias (assembly GCF_017639515.1). Classification (NCBI taxonomy): domain Eukaryota; kingdom Metazoa; phylum Chordata; class Chondrichthyes; order Lamniformes; family Lamnidae; genus Carcharodon; species Carcharodon carcharias. The sequence goes on along the minus strand of NC_054481.1, from coordinate 62,658,581 downwards.
CATTAATAGCTTTACTGTATTTATTTATAAGACCTTTTCAAGATGAATAACCATGTAGAAATTTGTAGAGCTGTGAAGGTCTGTGTTTGCAGACCCTGTAAATTAAATGTAATTGCACTCTGGGATCAAGCACACTCTCTTTGTCTAATGAGGGATTTCTCCCTGACATGCAACAATAACCAACTATCTTATTCCCTCTTAATTGACAATCCCAACAAGCAAAATAAGTGTTTATCATCATTCAGTGTAAAGCTTTGCCTCATTATAGTACTGAAGACACTGAAGCAGAGTTTTATCATATATAAGCAAGCAGATTTTTAAACATGGAAGATGTCCAAGAGTTCAGTCTTACATTCAGCGAGTCAAGTGAATGGTCCACAGCATTCAGATAACCTCAGCCTGTTTTGAAAATGCAGTCAACTGTCACAATAATCCATAGATGTGACAGGATCTCACCATGTCTTCTTCCCTATGCTATCTGTCAGTTTTCATTCTTCCAATGAGTTATTCCCATATCTATGTACACTTTATCTTGGCTCTCCATGTGCAGTTCTCCATCAGGAGCCCATTCCAACATCTTCACCACACTTGGTTGTCACCTAGCTATCTTTTACAGAGTTGGGAAAGTCTGCATATCTTTTCATGGTACCACATGCAGACTCCTTCCTCTCATCACTTTAGACCATGGCTGCTGACTCAATCACCTAACACCCATGTATAAAGGGGCTGCGTCTTCATTATACCAAAAGCTGGCAGTCCTGTGTTGAAGTATTCTTTGATACTGGTCTCAAATATGTATTTTGTATTAACTTTTCTCATATCGTTTACTACCTCGTGAACCTATATAAGTTTAGTTCACAGGTATCTGCGTTCCAGGCTGAAAGGCCAGGGAATCATTTTCAACTTTGGTGCCAAATTCCTAAGAAGAGTCATACGGACTTGAAAACTAACTGTGTTTATCTCTCCACAGGGGCTGCCAGACCTGCTGAGTTTTTCCAGCACTTTGTTTTTATTTCTAATGAGGCAGGTTCGACAATAGGTGGGTGATCTTCTGCCAGCTCGAGATCCAGGCAATATAATTGAAAATGACACCTGCCAAGTCCTTCCTCATAACTCTGGGAATTAGTGCTGAAACAGCCTTTATCAGAATCACAAGTGACAACTCACATGAGTGTGACAACGCTAAACTATCCCCCCTCATCCTGCTCAACCTGTCTGCAGCCTTTGAAACTCCAGTCTCCTCTAACACCTCTCCTTTCTCATTCAGCTGGATGGAACTGCACTCAGTTCCATTCTTATCTATCCAATTGTAGCCAGAAAGTCAATTGCAATTATTTCTCTTTCCACTTCTGCACTGTTACATCCTGAGTACTCCAAGGATCTATTTGGTGATTTCCTCCTATTTCTCACTTGTGTGTTGTTCCTCTGCAGTATCATCTGAAAACATGTAGAACATCAGTTTATAGAACATCAAGTACCTGATGACACCCAGCCCTACCTCACCATCTCCCTTGATCGCTCCACTGTCTCTGATTTGTCAGATTGCTTGTCCAACATGTAATAATGAATGAGCAGACTGTTTGCAATTTTGATGCTGTATTTGACACCAAGTGGAGCTTCAGACCACATATCAGCTCCATCACCAAGACTACCTATTTCCCCATAACATCACCCAGGTCTTCCCGTATCTCAACTCATCTGCTGCTGAAACCCTTACCTATTACCCTGTTACCTCTAGACATGACTGTTCAAATGCTCTTCTGGCTGGCCTCACACCCTCCACCCTCATACACTTGACATCATTCCAAAACTCTGCTGCCTGTATTCTAATATTTCCTGTGTGCCTTGGTGTCACAGTTGTGGAATTATGCTCCTATCAAGCACTTTTGGACATTTTACTATGTCAAAGGTGTTGTAGCAATGCCAGTTGTTGTTGATCACACTAAAGGTCTCCCAGTGCTTGAATTTCTCCCAATTTTCTATGTCCTGCTTACCTTCTTCAGTGAATCATGCTTTCTGCTGTTACTACGCTGACTCACTTTTTGAGTGCTACAGCTGGGGAGCACTACTTATATCAGTGAGGTGGCTGATTCCCATTGCTTTAGACATTTCCTACAAAATTGTCTATTACTTTGAGTGCACTCAGAAAATCAGAGTGAGGTTATGCTGCACAGATGTACTAAAAAAAGGGATAAATTTAACATACTTATCCAACGCACTGTATATGCTTCACTTTGAGATGAGTGCGATAGTCACTCTGTTGCTGAACGGTATTACAAACAACCGCCATCTTCCAAAAGTTCAGAGCAGCAGTTTAAAAGGGCTCATGTAGTCAATTGACATCTGGTCTGGCAGGATTAAAGCACAGCCTCAAGGGCCACATGCCCAAGACTAATTCTGCAGACTCCAGTTGAATGGTTTATTTGACTGGCCCTGTTCTGTGAATATGTTTATCATTTTACTCATTGTTGAAACTAAGTCCCGTTTTATCTCTTATTGGAATAAAAATTTAATAAAAGTTATTTACTATATATTATTGAAGGCTTGTTAAATAAAACATTGTTTTTCATCACTTGTGCCTGAAGGCCCTTTCCTTCAGTGCTTTTAATCATTTACTATTTCTGTACCATAAAGGATGCAAAAGAAATAAGAACATTGTCTGAAGTGGGGGGCAGCTCACAAAACTTTAACGTTATATTGTACACTAAAATGTGCACTGCCTGCTGTAGAACACACATCCAGAAGATCCCCAAGGTTGTTCCCTGGCTTGCGTTGGCTTCTTCAACCCATCCAAGGCAAATGACATATGTTCCAATTCGTCTGGGTTCTTGGGGGGTAAATTAACCAAGGTTAAGGCTTTTCAACATTATCCAACAGTAAAAAATGCACCAGCCTGATAGTTTGATAAGGACAAAGTTGGATTGGGGGGTTGGCGGGGGGGCAGGTGGGGGGTGTCGGTGGTGGTCAGTGCTGAAATTATTCCTTCTGAGCCAGTAGGCAGTATGTTCAATCCTCACTCCCAAGACTTGAGAATAGAATCGCAAGTTATTGTCATGTTTCTACTGACCCCATAATTCAGGTTGGCATACTATTGCAGTACTGAGGGAGAACTGCACTGTCAGAGGTGACACCTTTCAGATGAGATGTTAAACTGTGGCCCCATCCCCCTCAGCATGATGTAAAAGATCCCATGGTAACATTCGTGCAGAGAGGTTCTCCCAATGCCCTCGCCAATATTCTTCTCCCACCCGACATAAATGAAAACAGATTAACTAGTAACTTTTTTCATTGCTTCGTGTGGGATTCTGCTGTCTGCAGATTGATGCTGTGTTTCTCCAAATGACAACAGTGACTACATTTCAAAAACATTTCATTGATGATGAAGCACTTTGGGAAGTCCTGGGGATATAATAACATTATACAATCAGATGTTTTTTTCTTATCACAGCTGAGTTCCCTGCAGAGAGTCATAATCTGTGGTAATGCATGAAGAAAGGCTAACGGTTATGTACCAGAGGTTGACAGCCTTCCATCTCATGAGATTTTTGCGCTTGGTGGTCAACTCTGTGTTATGTATCATCTGGTGTGCATCAGGAGACCCACTTTGGCATGGCAGCCTCTGCTGCATTTTCTGCAGAGGAAGACAATGGGCTGAGAAGGTGCAGGATATGCTGGCCTCTGATTTCTCTGGGCCCTCTTCTTGGCCAGCTAAGTATTCCATTTCTGCTTGCCTCTTCTGATCCTCCTCCAAACAGTCAGCCCCCAAAGATCACGGTCATTGGTGACTGTGCCCCAGTTGTCAGTGTCAATGTCAGCCATCTTCACATCTCACTTTCAGGCGTCCTGGCAGCAAGAGTATGTATGCCCAGGAGGTTGTGATCCAGTGGCCAGTTCATTGCAGTGAAGGTCTTTGGGTTGTTTATGCAATGAAAGTAACTGAGTCAGCGCAGATACAAAAACACAAGAATTAGGAGCAGGAGTAAACCTTATGGCCCGCTGAGCTTGCTCCGTCATTCAGTATGATCCTGGCTGATCTTGAGCTTCAACTCCATTTTCCTGCCCACTCCCCATTTCCCTTAATTCCCTGAGAGACAAAAAAATCTGTCTATCCCAGCCTTAAATGTATTCAATAATGGAACATCTACAACTCTCTGGAGTAGAGAATTCAAAAGATTCAAAGCCTTTGTATGAAGCAATTTCTCCTCATCTCAATCCCAAGTGATTTGCCCCTTATCCTGAGACTGTATCCCCATGATTTAGACTCCCCAACCAGCAGAAACAATCTCTCAGCATCTACCTTATCAAGCCCCTTCAGAATTTTGTAGGTTTCAATAAGATCACTTCTTGTTCTTCTAAACTCCGAGAATATAAGCCAATTTACTTAGCCTCTCATCATAGGACAACCCCCTCATCCAGGGACCAATTAAGTGAACCTTCGCTGTACCGCCTCTAATGCATATATATCCCTTCTCAAATGTGAAGACCAAAACTGCACACAGTATCGTAGATGTGGCCTCACCAAAACTCTATACAATTGCAGCAAGACTTATTTATTCTAGCACTCCAATCCCTTTGCAATAAAGGCCAACATGCCATTTGTCATCCTAATTGCTTGCTGCACCTGCATGCTAACTTTCTGCGTTCATCGTACAAGCATACCCAAATCTCTTTGAACATCAAAACTTACAAGTTCCACACATTTTAAAAAAAAACTCTGCTTTTCTATTCTTATGACCAAAGCGAATAACTTCACACTTCCCTACATTATACTCCATCTGCCAACTTGATGCTCACTCACTTAACCTGTCTATATCTCTTTGTAGCCCCTCTGTGTCCTCCCCACAGCTTACCTTTCCACCTAGCTTGGTATCATCAGCATACTTAGATATATTACTCTCTGTTTCTTCATCTAAGTCATTAATATAGATCATAAATAGCTGAGGCTCCCAGCACTGATCCTTGCGGCACTCCACTAGTCACCGCCTGCCAACCTGAAAAGGCCTCGTTTATGCCCCCGCTCTGCTTTCTATCTGTTAACCAATCCTCTATGCATGCTAAAATATCACCCCAACTCTATGAGCCTTACCTTGCCTATTAACCTTTTGTGTGACAACTTATCAAATGCCTTTTGGAAGTCCAGGTAAACTACCCCTTTATTTACCCTAGTAGTTATATCCTCAAAAAACTCTAATAAATTTGTCACAGGATTTTCCTTTAGTAAAACCATGTTGACTTGTTCTGATCATACTAAGCTTTTCTAAATGCTTTGTTAAGACTTTCTTCATAATAGATTCCAGCATTCCCAACAACTGACCAGGACACTGGGATAACATTGCTAATCCCAAGATAAAAGCAAAAAACTGCGGATGCTGGAAATCCAAAACAAAAATAAAAATACCTGGAAAAACTCAGCAGGTCTGACAGCATCTGCGGAGAGGAACATAGTTAATTTTTTGAGTCCATATCTAATCCCATGCTGTCATATATGATCAGTGATTCAAGGAAGTACAGATCAAAGAAACAGGACTGCTTCAATGATGGCTACCTGCACTCTCTGAGTCTGTGGCCCTCTGTTTAGTTGGATAATAACTTTGGGTGAATCAGTTGATTTAATAACACCGGGATTCAGGACCAGTGAGTTTACCTGCTTGTGAATCTACTGGAACAGTAATTAGTGTATTGCATTGACAGTAAATGGACTGCAGTATATCGTGTGTTGCTGTCTTGACATTAAATGGTGTTAGGTTACAATGACACTCAGCAAACGTACAGACCTTCAATAAAATATCTAATTGGGTCACAATGTTAAATGAGGATAATATATATGGCAAGCTGAAGAGTAAACATTTCAGCAATAAAGATCAGTGTAACCGGGTTATATTTTAAATGTTTCATCGGCAGTTTTATGAATAAATAACACATCTTACATGGTCTTATCAAACATTTATGTACTGGTAATTATACTTTATTTGTGGGTTTACAGAAATATTTCTAATTAATTATTACAGCAATAATTGTTTATTATTTCATACGTTGTCATAATTTATAGAAAATGTATTAAACAACATTCACATAGCCAGTTTCATGATACCATTATCTTTAAATCCAAAAAAATGCTTTAGTGATTAATTTTTGTGTTCAGCAATCTGGAAAATGATACTCAGGGATGAAATACAGAGCCGTGATTGATGTCAAATGCTTGCAGCATGGGTACAACATGGGTTAGATACGAAGCTCCCTCCACACTGTTCCGTCAAATGTTTCCAAGGCTGCAGCATGGGTTAGATATAGAGAAAAGCTCTCTTTACACTATTCCATCATTATGGCTTAACCCTAATGACCTAAGAGCTCTAGTTTCTGTACCTTGCAACATTTCCACTCCACTAAGATTAAAGCAAAATACTACAGATGCTGGAAATCTGAAACAAAAGCAGAAAATGCTGGAAAAACTCAGCAGTTCTAGCAGCATCTGTGGAAAAAGAAACAGAGCTAATGTTTTGAGTCTGTATGACCCTTCTTCAGAGCTGAAGAGAAGTGGAAATGTGATGAAATTGATACTGCTGAAGGGGGGTGGGGCAGGTGGAGCTGGATAGAAGGCCAGCGATAGGTGGGGACAAAGGAGGGATTGACAAAGATGTCTTGAGCTAAAGAACAAAAGGAATGTTGATGGTGGTGGTTAATGCTAAAAATGTGCTAATAGTGGCATAAAGATAAGAAAGCAGAATGTAATAATAGCAGGGGTAGAATAATGTGAAAGAACAACATGGAACAAGTAACGATGGCCCTGCGGGGAATGGGGCAGGGGGAGGGGCGGTGGTGGGAAAAAAAGGATAGAAAATGGGATAAAAAAGGGGATAAAACCACGGAAAATTAATAAAATTAAAAATAAGTGGATAAAAAATAAAAATGAATGTAGAAAAAAGGAATTAAAAAGGGGGTGAGGATGGGGTAGGGAGTTCATGGTCTGAAGTTGTTGAACTCAGTGTTAAGCCCAGAAGGCTGTAAGGTGCCTATTTGGAAGATGAGGTGCTGTTCCTCCAGTTTGTGTTGGGCTTCACTGGAATATTGCAGCAGGCCAAGGAAAGACATGTGGGCATGAAAGCAGGATGGGGTGTAGAAATGGCAAGCAACAGGGCAGTCTGGGTCATGCTTGCGGAAAGACCAGATATATTCTGCAAAGCAGTTATCCAGTCTGCATTTGATCTCTCCAATGTAGAGGAAACCGCATTGGGAGCAGCCGGTGCAATAGACCAAACTGAAGGAGATGCAAGTGAAGTGCAGCTTCAGCTGAAAGGAGTGTTTGGGCCCTTGGATGGTGAGGAGAGAGGAGGTAAAGGTGCAGGTGTTCCACCTTCTGCGATTGCAAGGGAAAGTGCCATGGGAGCGGCATGAGGTGTTGGGGGTGATGGAGGAGTGGACCAGGGTGTCCCAGAGAGAATGGTCCCTATGAAATGCTGATGCGGGGACTGAGGAGAAGATGTGTTTGGTGGTGGCATTATGCTGGAGTTGGCGGAACTGGCAGAGGATGATCCTTTGAATGCGGAAGCTGGTGGAGTGAAAAGTGAGGACAAGGGGGACTACTATCATGGTCCTGGGAGGGAAGGGATGGTGTGAGGACAGAGGCGTGGGAGATACGTTGGACATGTTTGAGGGCCTTGTCAACCACAGTGGTGGGGAAAAACATGAAGCCATTGTTTCCAGGACTGTCACTGACCTTATCTGCTCTGGAGATTTTCCTTCCACAGCTTCCAACTTCATAGCCTCCCAAACTCGGACAGCCCGCTTCTACCTCCTTTCCAAAATCCACAAACAGGACTGTCCCGGTAGACCGATCATGTCAGCCTATTCCTGCCCCACGGAACTCATTTCTTCCTACCTTGGCTCCATTCTCTCTCCCCTTGTCCAGTCTCTTCCCACCTATATCTGCGATTCCTCTGACGCCCTACGTCATATCAACAATTACCAGTTCCCAGGACCTAACCGCCTCCTCTTCATCATGGATGTCCAATCCCGCTACACCTCCATCCCCCACCGGGATGGTCTAAGGGCTCTCCACTTCTTCCTTGAACAGAGGCCTGAACAATCACTATCCACCACTACTCTCCTCCATCTGGCTGCACTTGTTCTCTCACTGAAAAATTTCTCCTTAAACTTGCCTCACTTTCTCCAAATAAAAGGTGTGGCTATGGGTACCCACATGGGTCCCAGTTATGCCTGTCTCTTTATGGGCTATGTGGAACATTCCTTGTTCCACACCTAGTCAGGCCCCCTCTTTTTTCGGTAGATTGATGACTGATTTGGTGCTGCTTCGTGCTCTCGTCTGGACCTGGAAAAATTTATCAATTTTGCTTCCAATTTCCACCCCTCTATCACCTCCACATGGTCCATCTCTGACACTTCTCTTCCCTTCCTTGACCTCTCAGTCTCAATCTCTGGTGATAGACTGTCCACCAATATTCATTACAAGCCCACCGACGTCCACAGCTACCTCGACTACAGCTCCTCAAACCCTGCTTCCTGTAAGGACTCCATCCCATTCTCTCAGTTCCTTCACCTCCATAGCATCTGTTCCAATGGTGCCACTTTTCAAAACGGTGCTTCTGGCATGCCTTCCTTCTTCCTTAACCGAGGCTTGCCACCCACTGTGGTTGACAGTGCTCTCAACCGTGTCTGATCCATCTCGGCCCTCACACCTTCCCTTCCCTCCCAGAACCATGATAGGTTCCCCTTGTCCTCACTTTTCACCCAACCAGCCTCCGCATTCAAAAGATCATCCTCCACCATTTCTACCAACTCCAGCATGATACCACCACCACCAAACACACCTTCCTCTCACCCCTCCTGTTAACATTCCATAGGGACCGTTCCCTTCGGGAGACCCTGGTCCACTCCTTCATCACCCCCAACACCTCATCCCCTTCCCACGGCACCTTCCCTTGCAATCGCAAAAAGTGCAACACCTGCCCCTTTACCTCCTCCCTCCTCCCTGTCCAAGGGCCCAAACGCTCCTTTCAGGTGAAGCAGCGCTTCACTTGCACCTCCTTCAATTTGGTCTACTGCTCCCAATGCGGTCTCCTCTATATTGGAAAGACCAAACATAGACCAGGCAACTGCTTTGCAGAACACCTCTGGTCTGTCTGCAAGCATGACCCAGACCTTCCTGTCACTTGCCATTTACACCATCCTGCTCTCGTGCCCACATGTCTTTCCTTGGCCTGCTGCAATATTCCAGTGAAGCCCAACACAAACTGGAGGAACAGCACCTCATCTTCCAAATAGGCACCTTACAGCCTTCTGGGCTTAACACTGAGTTCAACAACTTCAGACCATGAACTCCCTCCTCCATCCTCACCCCCTTTTTAATTCCCTTTTTTTTACATTCATTTTTATTTTTTATCTGCTTACTTTTATTTTTATTAATTTTCCGTGGTTTTATCCCCTTTTTTATCCCATTTTCTATCTTTTTTTCCCCACTACCGCCCCTCCCCCTGCCCCATTCCCCACAGGGCCATCGTTACTTGTTCCATGTTGTTCTTTCATATTATTCTACCCCTGTTATTATCACATTCTGCTTTCTTATCTTTATGCCACTATTAGCACATTTTTAGCACTAATCACCACCATCAACACTCCTCTTGTTCTTTAGCTCATGACATCTTTGTCAATCCCTCCTTTGTCCCCACCTACCGCTGGCCTTCTATCCAGCTCCACCTGCCTCACACCCCCTTCAACAGTATAAATTTCATCACATTTCCACTTCTCTTCAGCTCTGAAGAAGGGTCATACAGACTCTAAACGTTAACTTGTTTCTCTCTCCTCAGATGCTGCTAGAACTGCTGAGTTTTTCCAGCATTTTCTGTTTTTATTTCCACTCCACTGTTGTTCTTGCTCTAAGTGAGATGGTCAATCCATTTTCAAATTGTGCTGAGTTATGGAAGGGTTGGTGCTGTTGTTGCAACCCTTGAAGAGACTGATAACTTTTAGAAGGAAGGAATCCCTAAATTACCCCAACGGAAAGAAACCTATGGACAAGATTTCACTTTTTAAAACAATCACTGTAACAATCAAACAAAAATCAACATAATTCAAACATTAATTAACAGATAAATGACACTTCAAACAGAAACGCAAATCTCACTTTAAACAGGTACCGTGAGCACCACTGGCACACAGTCCCAAAGTTTCTCTCAGCTCTTCAGCAGAGTTGGACATCTCCTCACCATGCTAGATTGAATCTCCCAAGGATCTTCTCCAATGCCTCCGCTCCGTCTGAATTTTCTGGTACGATTATCATCAGTAAGGCACACTTTGATGAACCCTCTCTCCCTCTGGTCACCTCAGTCCTGACTCCCAGACTCCCAGAGACTCACTTGGTCACCCTTGAACCAAAGTCTCATAGGCTCTGGTAAATCTGTCTTTTCTCCAGAGAGATCTGATTCTTCTACCAACAAGAGATTTTTTCTGTGAGAGTGTCTTTGTTTTTCTGCAACTATGTCCTGCTACAGCAGAACACCAGCTGTAATTCAATATCCCAAATTTGTTGTTTGTTTGCTTTTCCTTTAGCTAATTCTCATTTCCTTAGCCTTGGGTTATCCATATGATCTCCAACAGACATTTGCCCCTACCCTTCACCCTGCTGGCCACTGTCTTGCATCTTACAATCTGTTCTATCGTTTGTTCAGGTACTACTGGGGGAGACAATATTTTGGCATGAACAATTATTGTAAAGCGTCTGAGTTTGTTGATTGGTTTACCTTGTATGTTATAAGAGACACCCTCCCATTTCAGTCTCAATTTTTGCACACCCTTTCACCCCAAATCCAGCTCAATCTAATTTGTTGGAAATTTTCCTTTTCAGTTGGTTGTAATGGTCCTGTTTAAGTGAGCACGGAGCAGCCCCAAACCCAAAGAGTCATGAACGCTGAACTATGCAAGATGTTTATGTTTTGAAATGTCCCTTTAAATTCAAAGTGAAATTAAGTTGACTTCTGGGAGAAGTTAAAGTGATTCCTAACAAAGTTGTCCTTAAATTTCTGGGAAAGAAGAGATGGAGAGTAGCTCATGAACTGAAAGAAAGGAAGGTAACCTAGACCCCAATTCTCTATATGAGAAAGAAAGCAGGAAACTGGGATAGGGATGGATAGGAAGGTCCTGTTGATAACACAGGCACAATAGGCCAAAAGACCGTCCTTCTGTGTTGTAATTTCTGTGCCCTGCATTGATACAGTGTCTTCTCACAAACTCCAGAAAGGTCAAGGTACTTTGCGTAGAATAGCTTGCTTTGAAATGTAGTACAATTATGTAGAAAAACGCAGCAACTATTTTTAAGCTTCATTGAGATGCTAACCAGTTGTTGTGTTTTTGGTGTTGCTGGTCAAGAAAATAATGTAGGGAGCTAATGGCTCTTTGTATTTCCATTATTTCTGATATGCCTGTTGTCATGTTTCCAGTTTCTTTTATAGAAATATGTAACTTTAGTAATTTAACTTTTTATAATGTACTGACAGCCCAAATTGAGTATTTGCGAAGTATTTGTGCATGATGTTATATTTGTCTTACTCAGTGTTCTGTATGTCTTCGGTGACTGTAATCAAGTACTCAATGTCCCTGATGATTCATCTCTGCCTTCAGTATCCGGAACCATGGGCTACCACGACTAGATTGCCCTGAAGAGTGAGCTTGTATTATTAATGGGCCAAATTTAATTGCCTAAAATTTGAAATGCTAATAAGCTTCATTAAGCTTCTTCCCCTGTCTTTTGTTCTCTTCTTCTGGCAATTTTATGCATGTCTTTCCTGAAGGTGTTGTCTCCTTGCAAGTGTACGGTCCCATGGATGCTGAATGTGCCCCTGTACTTCACAGGGGTGAGTTGATCCCCATGTGTGTGTCTAGATAAGCAGGATTAGCAGGCTAATACTGTAAGAGGGCACAAGGGCCATCATACCTGAGCATTATCAGCTGCTGCCCATACATTTACAAAGCAGGATCAAGCAGAGAGTGAAAAAATGACGATGATTCCCCTCCTGGTTAGTCGTGAGCTCTCTGGGTTGGGACTTTCTCCTGTGAGGGACAGAAATACCATCTCCAGGCAATTATTAAATGACTGTGGGGCTGCCGTGATTGGCAGCCCAGGCTAATGCCCTAGGGGCACTGGTACAAATCCCACTATAGCATCTGTTGGAATTTAAATTCAATCAATTAATAAATTCAATTGATTGAATTTAATTGATTTACAAAATAAAATCTGGAATTGAAAATCAGTTTCAGTAATGGTGTCATGAAACTACCATCAATTGTCGCAAAAACACACCTAGTTCATGAATGTCCTTTAGGGAAGGCCCTTACCTGATCTGGCCTACATGTGACTCCAGACCTGCAGCAATGTAGTTGACTCTTAACTGTCCCCTGAAATGGCCTTTGTTGTACCACACCATTACAGAAAAGTCAAAAAGGAATAAAACCGGATGAATCATCTGACACCGGCTTATTTCTCGGAAACGTCAAGGGCACACCCAGCTTTGTGGAAGCTGTAAAGCCTTCCTTATTAACATCTGGGGCATGTGACAAAATTGGAAAATCTATCCCACAGACTAGTCAAGCAACAGCCTGCTACATAGTCATGGTCGCAGAATTATACCTTATAGCCAATGTCCCAGAAAACACAATCACCATCCTTGGATATGTCCTGATCCCGATCGGCACAGTGAAATACAGTCAGGAGGAAGTTGTCCTGGAAGTCCTAAACTTTGACTCCAGATCCCATGAAGTCTCATGGCATCAGGTCAAAATTAGCATGGAAACCTCATGCTGATTACCACCTACTACTCTCCTTCAGCTGATGCATCAATTCTCCTCCATATTGAACACCACTTGGAGGAAGCACTGTGAGTGGCAGGGGCAGAGGGATACTCTGAGTGGGGGTCTCCAATGTCCATCACTAAGAGTTGCTTGGTAGCACCATTACTGACCGAGTTGGCCAATCCTGAAGGACATATCTTTCAGATTGGGCCTGTGGTTGGTGGTGAGGGAACCAACAAGGGGGAAAACCTACCAGGTCTGGTCCTCTACCTGCCAACGATACATCTGTTCATGAAAGTGTACATAGGATTGACCACCGCACAGTCCTTGTGAAGACGAAGTCCCAACTTCACACTGTGCATACATTTCATAATTCTGTGTGGCACAGCCACTGTTCTAAATGGGTTAGATTCAAAACAGATCTAGCAGCTCAAAACCATGCATTCATGAAGTGCTGTCGGCCATCAGCAGCAGCAGAACTGTAGTCGACCACAATCTGTAACCTTATGCCCTGGCATATCCCTCAATTCACCATTACCATCAACCCAAAGGATCAACCCTGGCTTAATGGAGAATGCAAGAGAAGTATGGGAGAAGTGTGAGGTGATACAATTTGGTACAAAGTACCTGGAGAGACAGTATGAAATAAAGGATACTATTGTAAGAGTGTGGAGGAGCAGCGAGACTTGGATGTATATGTACACAGTCATTAAAGGTGGAGAGAGCTGTTACAAAAGCATACGGTATTCTAGGCTTCATTAATAGGAGCACAGAGTACAAGAGCAGGAAGGTTATGATAAACTTATATAAAACACTGGTGAGACCTCAGCTGGTGTATTGTGTACAGTTCTGGGTGCCATATTATAGGCGGGATGTGAACGCATTGGAGAGAGTGCAGAAGAGGTTTATGAGAATGGTTCCAGGGATAAGACACTTCAGTTATGAGGAAAGATTGGAGAAGTTGGGACTGTTTTCCTTGGAGAGGAGAAGTCTAAGAAGGGACTTGATGGAAGTTTTAAAAATCATGAAGCGCCTGGTTAGAGTAGGTAGGGAGAAACCATTCCTGCTTATAAATGGATCAAGAACTAGAGGGCACAGTTTTAAAGTGTTTTGCAAAAGAAGCAAATGTGAGGTGAGGTAAAGCTTTTTCACAAGTGAGTAGTTAGGGTCTGGAATGCACTGCCTGTGAGTGTGGTGGAGGCAGGTTTAACTGAAGCATTCAAGAGGGCATTGGATGATTATTTAAATAGAAACAATGTGCAGGGTTATGGGGAAAAGGCAGGAGATTGGCACTAAGTTAAAATGCTCAGAGAGCTGGGGCAGACATGATGGGCCAAATGGCCTCCTTCTACATTTAACAATTCTGCGATCCTGTGATTCTATGATGTCAGCAGCAGCACCAGGCATATCTAAAAAAAAAAAGAGGTGGTAACCTGGTGAAGCTTCAACATAGGTCTACTTGTGGCCAAATAGCAGAAGCAGCATGCGATAGACAGTGCTAAATGATCCCAAAGACAACAGATCAGATCAAAGGTTTGCAGTCCTGTCGCATTCAGTTGTGAATGGTGGTAAACAATTATACAACTAACAGGATGAGGAAATATCTCTATCCTCAATGATGGGGGACCCCAGAACATCAGTGCAAAAGACAAGGATGCAGCATTTGCAAACATCTTCAGTCAGAAGTGCGAAGTGGATGGTCCATCTCGGCCTCCTCCAGAAGTCTCCAACACCACAGATGTCAGTCTTTGGCCAATTCAATTCACTTCACAAGATATCAAGAAATGGCTGAAGGCACTGGATACTGCAAAGGCTATGGGCCCTGACAACACCCGACAATAGCACTGAAGACTTGTTCTCCAGAACTAGCTGTGCCCCTAGCCAAGTTGTTCCAATACAACGACAATGCTGGCATCTACCTGACAATATGGAAAAATGCCAAAGTATGTCCTGTCCATGAAAAACAGGACATCCTATCCAGCCAATTACCATCTAATCAGCTTCTTCTCGATCATCAGCAGAGTGAAGGAAGGTGTTATCAAGCAACAATTACACAGCAATAACCTGCTCACTGATGCTGAGCTTGGTTTCTGGTAGGGCTGCCAGGCTCCTAACCTCATTACAACTTTGGTCCAAGCATGGACAAAAGTGTTGAATTCCAGTGGGGAGGTGAGAGTGACTGCCCTTGTCATCAAGGCAGTATTTGACTGAGTGTGACATCAAGAAGGCCTTGCAAAATTGAAGTCAATGGGAATAAGGGTGAAAATTCTCCATTGGTTAAAGTCATACATAGCAAAAAGGAAGATAGTTTTGGTTGTTGGAGGCCAATCATCTCAGTCCCAGGGCATTGCTGAAGGACTTGGTCAGGATAATGTCCGAGGCCCAAGCATCTTCAATATTTTTTTATATAAGTTCATGAGATGGCATCACAGGCCAGGCCAGCATTTATTACCCATCCTTAATTGCACCTGAAAAGGTGGTAGTGAGCTGCCTTCTTGAACTGCTGCAGTCCATGTATTGTAGGAACACCCACAGTGCTGTTAGGGAGTTCCAAGATTTTGACCCAGTGATAGTGAAGGAACGGCGATATAGTTCCAAGTCAAAATGGCATGTGGCTTACAGGGGAACTTGCAGGTAGTAGTGTTCCCATGCACCTGCCGCTCTTCCTCCTCAACCTGATAGAGGTCACGAGTTTGGAAGGTGCTGTCAAAGGAGCCTTGGTGAATTATGTCAAAAAGATATAATAATGTTATTGGAAATTATTTTTTAAAATAGAGTTCTAATGGTGTCTGTGTCTATGTGTGTGTCTGTGTGTGTCTTAATAGGATTAAAGCCAGATAGTCTGGATGCTTTGATGTAAAGTAGTTTTGAGATGTTAGTTAGATAAATGTAAGGATGGTAGAAGGTAAAGTATAAATTTGCATTTGTTAAAAGAAACCATTCAAGACTGCGGGTGAAATCTTACACTTATCTAGAAGATGCCAAGCAATGTGTTTATTTTTTTTATCATTTTACTGATAAAATTGGTGGGCTGAGAGGATGTTATTGTTAGAAGAGGTAAAGTTAAAAAGCCAAGTGATACAATGGAAAATTTACATTCAAAAGGAAAGATTTGTATAAAGGAGAAAGGAAATTGTGTGTAAGGTAGAGGCATTTTAAGATTCAACAAGTGTGAGAAGCCTCCAGCCTATAAGCCTCAAGTCTGTCTGTAAGGACTCAGAGCTGAAAGAAACTCATTTTGAATGCAACTGTCCAGGATATGCTTTGCCAGATGTCTGTTGAATCCAGGAGTTTTACTGTTGCTTTATGGGGGTGTAATTGAGAGTCAGATTAATTAGGGGATTTTTGTAGTTATTATGGTAGTAATTTTGCAGACATATGTATGTGTTTACAATCTTTCTTGTATTAATAAATGTTTAGTTTTATAAAAAAAAACCTTGAGACTCAATGATCTTATTATTACTGAATTCGAAATGTACGTCTCAAAACATACAAATTGCAAAAATGGGTTATGACAGTTGTTTCAAGTTTACCTTTGGGATTTGGACAATTCAGCTTTTACTATCAACTGTGACATAATAATTGGGGTCTCGTCCGGGATATATTTGCAATTTCTTGATTTTTTTTTGGAATTGGTGAATCTTAAGGTTATGAGTATGAGAAGCACTATGAATTCAGGTGGTGGTGAGGTTTTTTTAATGTGGCAAGACTTCAAGATGGCTTTGGTAATTGCTAAGACTTGCCTGGGAGTGGAAGATATAACTCTGATCAGGTTACAACAAGTATCCAAGAATAAGTTAACAGAGTTGGTGGATAAGTTGCAATTGGGGTTACCTGCAGGAGCTAGAAAATCAGAAATAATTGCAGTGATAGCACAGCATTTGAAATTGGAAGGAATACCTGAGAGACAGAGTTCTCCAAGGTATGGTTCATTGGAATGGGTTCAAATTCCATTGCAAATGAAAACAATTGAACTGGAAGAAAAGGAAAGAGAAAGGGCATTCAAAAGGGAACAGGCAAAAAGGCAGTAGAGAGAAAAAAGCAGGAAAGGGAGTTAGAAATTGTGAAGATAGAGAAAGAGGAAAGAGAGAGAGAGAGAGCGAGAGGGAGAGAATTCCAACTGAAAATATTGGAGTCAAAAAAGAGACACCAGGAGGTGAGGAAGGGCTTACCTCCAGAGTAGAACCCAGTGGAGAAATGTTTAAATTCACACAAGCTCTTCCAAAGTTTGAGGAATGGGATGTTGAAGCATTCTTTATTTCATTTGAGAAGATAGCTAAACAAATGAAATGGCCACAAGAGAACTGGACAATATTGTTACAATCCAGGTTGGTGAATAGAGTGCATGAGGTATATGCTTCATTGTCTGAAGAAATGTTGGTGAATTATGATATGGTGAAAAAGGCTATTTTGAGTGCATATGAGTTAGTTCCTGAAGCATACAGGCAGAAATATAAGAATGTGAGAAAACACCCTGGGCAAACTAATATTTAGTTTGAGAGAGTAAAACAAAGTAATTTTGACCAGTGGATACGGGCATTAAAAATAGAGACAACTTTTGCAGCTCTTAAAGAAGTAATTCTTTTGGAAGAATTTAAATTTTCAATTCCTTTGGTAGTGAGAACTCATTTGGAGGAACAGAGGTTAATTCTATAAGGCAATCAGCAGACATAGCTGATGATTATGAGTCAGTGCATAGAACTAAACCTTTTTTTGTCATCCTTTTAAATCCAAAAAGGATAGAAGGTGGGAAGGTGAAAGGAAGGTGGGTGGCTGGGGAAGAGAAGGACTAGCTAGAAATTCCCCAGAAGTTTTTTCTTAGAATAAAAAGGAAGGTGCTGAGGGTGGAAGTGACAATCGAAAGTTGAGGTGTTTTCATTGTAATAAAGTAGTACACCAAAGTTAGTGTGTTGGAAATTGCAGAGAAAATCTGTTGGAATTATTGGGGTGCAGAAAAATTCTGGAAGTAAAAGTACTATGGGTTCTGAGGTTCAGACACAGGATAAAACAAAGAATCAGTGAGAGGTAAAGAAGTAGGAATGTTTTCACAGTTTATGCAAGATAATTCTGAGGAGCAGGTTGCAGAAATGTTTAAAGATTTTGAGTGTGAAGGGAAAGTCTTTCCACATACAGGATGGAGTAGCTAAAGATGTTAAAATTTTAAGAGATGCAGTGACTAGTCAATCCTTAATATTGTGGGTTAGTGGGTTTGTTGTTCAGAGGGAGTATTGCAGGAACAGGTGATAACAAGTGGGGTTCATGGAGATGCTAAATCTATTACCTTGCGGTAAGTAAATTTAAAGAGTATGTGGAAAACTGGTAAAGCAACTGTTGGGGTGGTGGGAAAATTGCCCATTGCAGGGGTTCAATTTATTCTGTGTAATGATATAGCTGGATCACAAATGTGGGTGATGCCTATGGTAGTTGAGCGGCCTACAGAAGTGTTTTCAACAGATCTGATACAAGAGGAGCATTCTAGATTGTTTCCAGATTGTGTGTTAACAGGCACACAGGTTGAAGCAAGACAAACAGGTACTGTGTTTGACAACATTGTCCAGAAAGACACAAGAGAAAACCACTCAGCTGAAGTGTTTAACTCAAAGCAGTTAATTGATTTGCAATTTTTAAAATTCATTCATGGGATGTGGGTGTCACTGCATAAGCCAGCATTTATTGCCCATTCCTAATTGCCCTCATTCAGAGGGTATTTTTAAGAGTCAACCACATCACTGTGGGTCTGGAATCACATACAGGCCAGGTAAGGGTGACAGATTCCCTTCCCTAAAGGGGCATTAGTGAATCAGGTAGGTTTTTGTAACAATGGTTCATGGTCATCATCAGACTTTTAATTTTTCACTGCATTCAGATTTCACCATCTGCCATGGTGGGATTTGAACCCAGGTCCCCACAGCATTATCCTGGGTCACCTAGAAGTTAGTCTAGTGATAATACCACTATGCCACCACCTCTTATCAGACAGCTTACTCAGAAACAGAGGCAAAATGTTATTGCAGAATGTTATTACCTTAAGTGTGATATTTTAATGAGAAAATGGAGGCCAGATCATGACTCAGCAAATGAAAGCTGGAGGGAGGGACACCAGATTGTTATCCCAATAGGGAATAGAAATGTGATTCTGAGGATTGCTCATGAAATTCCAGTGGAGGGACATTTAGGAATTAGAAAGACACAGGAAAAAGTACAGAAACATTTTTTATTGGCCAGGATTGCATAGGGATGTAGTCAAATTCTGTAGAACATGTTACACATGTCAGGTGATAGGGAAACCACAAGCAATGATTAAGCTGACACCTTTAATCCCAATACCAGCATTTGAAGAACCTTTAACTAGGTCATGATTGATTGTGTAGGACCCCTCCCTAAGACTAAAAGTGGAAATCAATGCTTACTGACAACAATGGATGTGTCTACCAGGCTTCCTGAAGTAATACCTTCAAGAAATATTACAATTAAGAAGATTGTGGAAGAGTTAACTATTTTTTTTTACAAGATATGGTTTACTTAAGGAAATACAATCAGATCAGTGTTCAAATTTTATGCCACAGCTGTTTAAGGAAATAATGAGCAGTTTGGGGATAAAACAGTTTAAGTCATCAGCTTATCATCTGGAGTCACAAGGAGCTTTGGAAAGAAGGCATCAAACTTTAAAAAATATGGTGAGATCATACTGTCAGGATTATCCACAGGATTGGGATAAGGGAGTTCTATTCTTGTTATTTGCTATTAGAGACACTCCTAATGCATCAACTGGTCTTAGTCCTTTGGAACCAATTTAGAGTCATGAGGTAAGGGGACCACTGAAACTGATTTATGAGAAATTGGTGGGTCAAAATCCGGAAACTATTCGCCTGGATTATGTATCAAACATCAGAAGGAGATTAGACAGAGCATGTGAGTTGGCTGGGGAACATTTAAAGATATCACTGCAAGTGATAAAAGTGAAAGCAGACAGGAAGGCTACAGCTTGGAATTTTATTGCTGGAGAGAAAGTGCTGGTTCTGTTACCAGTACTGGAGGGGGCTTAATAAAGACAAGGTTTAATGAGCCTTACAGGATTGAAAAGAAATTGAGTGAAGTAATTATTTAGTAAATACTCCAGATAGAAGAAAGAAGCAGGGGGTGTGTCATGTGAGTATGCATAAAAAGTACTTTGACAGGGAAGAAGAACAAAAAGAAGTATTAGTGATGGTAGATAATGAGAAAGAGGTAGAAATGCAGGATTCTGAAATTGATTTTCCTCTAATTAAATTGGATAATGAGGGGTACTTGAAAACCTAAATGTAATATTGAATTACCTTCCAGACAAGTGTCAAAGTGATTTGGAAAATCTATTGCAGTCATACAAAGGTATTTGTGGAAATAAGTTGGGAGGACAGACTTAGTTATACATGATGTCTCTGTAACAGTTTCAGCTTTCGTAAGGCAACATCCTTATAGATTAAATCCAACAAAGTTTTCACAAGTACAGAAAGAAATTGATTTCATGCTTCAAAATGATATTATTGAGTCTAGTTGCAGTAACTGGAGTTCGCCTATTGTACTGGTACCGAAACCGGATGGAACACAAAGACTATGTGTGGACTATCAAAAGGTGAATGTGGTGACAAAAGTGAATTCATATCCCATACCATGGTTGGAGGATTGCATTGAGAAAGTGGGACAATCAAAATTTATCACAAAGATTAACTTACTAGAAGGATATTGGTAAGTACCGTTATTGGGGAGAGCAAAGGAGACATCGGCTTTTGTGATGCCAAATGGACTATATCAGTTTAAATTCATGTCATTTGGTATGAAAAATGCACTTGTAACATTTCAAAGACTGACGAAGAAGGTAGTTGCAGGTCTAAACAATTGTGCTGTTTATATTGATGACTTAATAGTTTTCAGTCAGATGTGGGAGGAGCATTTACAATATCTGGAAGAATTACTTATTTGATTACAAGAAGTTAATTTAGTGATGAACATGGCAAAATTGAATTTACAAAAATATAAGTTATGCATCTAGGCCAAGGTAAGGTGGCTCCAAGAGATATGAAAGTCAAAGCTATTGTGGATTTCCCAGTGCCTACACCAAAATGAGAAGTTTTGAGATTTCTGGGCATTATTGGCTTATACGGGAAATTTGTACCAAATTTTAGCCGTGTGGTTGCTCCACTGACTGAACTATTAAAAAAGAACAAGAAGTTTCAATGGACACTGGAATGTCAGAAGACATTTGATAATTTGAAAACAGTATTAACTACGACACCAGTTTTGGCAGTAGCCAATTATGGCAAGCAATTTAATTTGGCTGTTGACGCAAGCGATATAGGCATTGGGGCCATACTGTTACAAGAAGATGACAGTGGAATTGAAAAATCGATAGGGTATTTTTGATGGAAGTTGAATGCACAACAGAGAAGATATTCAATGATTGAAAAGGAGACATTGGGTTTGGTGTTAGCATTGCAGCATTTTGAAATCTATGTGACAAACAATTCATCAGAAACAATGGTTTATATAGACCACAATTCTTTAAAGTTTCTGGACAAATTTCAAGATAGAGGTGCAAAGCTATTCAGGTGGAGTTTATTACTGCAACCGTTTAATCTGTGGATAATTCATGTCGCTGGACAAGATAATCTGATTGCAGATATGTTATCAAGAGTTTGAAGCTTAAAGGGGAAATTGGACATTTTTTAAAACGTGGACACTGAACTGGAATGATTTCTGATGATACCAAGGAATTGTATATGTAATGTTAATGCATGCATTGGTAATGTAATAGTGTAAGCATATAGTTAAGTATAGGAGATAGTGTAAAATGGGTTAATAAAAAATGAAGCCATCTTTTCGAATTATGACAGTTCATTTTTCGACAAGGAGGAGGATGTCAAGAAGATATAATAATGTCATTGGAAATTATTTTTAAGAATAGAGTTCTAACAGGTTCTGTGTCTATGTGTGTGTCTGCGTGTGTCTTAACTGGATTAAAGCCAGCTAGCCTGGGTGCTTTGATGTATAGTAGTTTTGAGATGTTAATTAGATAAATATAAGGAGGATAGAAGGTAAAGTGTAAATTTGCATTTGTTAAAAGATACCATTCAAGACTGTGGGTGAAATCTTACTCCTAGCTAAAAGAGGCCAAGCAATGTGGTTTTTTTTACTAATAAAATTGGTGGGATGAAAGGATGTTATTGTTAGAAGAGGTAAAGTTAAAAGCTGAGTGATATAATGGAAAATTTACATTCAAAGAGAAAGATATGTATAAAGGAGAAAGGAGATCGTGTGTAAAGGAGAGACATTTTAAGATTTAACAAGTGTGAGAAGCCTCCAGCCTGTAAGCCTCAAGTCTGTCTGCATGGATTCAGAGCTGAAATAAACTCATTTTGAATGCAACTGTCCAGGGTGTGCTTTGCCAGAGGTCTGTTAAATCTATGAGTTTTACTGTTGCCTTACCAGGGGTATAATTGAGAGTCAGATTAATTAGGGGAATTTTGTAGTTATTATGGTAGTAATTTTGTAGACATATGTATGTGTTTACAATCTTACTTGTATTAATAAATGTTTAATTTAGTTTTATAAAAAACTTCTTAAGACTCGGTTGTCTTATTACTGCTGCATTCAAAGCCTGCATCCCGAAACATTCAAATTGCAAAAATGGATTATGACAATTGTTTCAAGTTTCCCTTTGGGATTTGAACAACTCAGCCTTTAGCATTGGCTGTGTCACAAAAGTTACTGCAGTGCATCTTCTAGACGGTACACACTGCTGCCACTGTACATTGTTGGTGGAGGGAATGGATGTTTGTTGTAGTGGATGGGGTGCCAATCAAGTGGGCTGCTTTGTCCTTGATAGTGTTGAGCTTCTTGAGTTGTTGGAGCTGCAAGTGGAAAGTATTCCATCACACTCCTGACTTGTGCCTTGCAGATGGTGGGCAGGCTTTGGGGTGACTTACTCTATGTAGAATTCCCAGACTCTAACCTCCTCTTGTAGCCACAGTATTTATGTGACCCGTCCAGTTCAATTTCTGGTCAATGGTAACCCTCTGGATGTTGATAATGGGGGATTCAGCAATGGTAATGCCATTGAACGTCAAGGACAATGGTTAGATTCTGTCTAGTTGGACATGACCATTGTTTGGCATTTGTGTGGCATGAGTGTTACTTGCCAGTTATCAGCCCAAGCCTGGATATTTTCAGGCCTTGCTGTATTTGGACATGAAGTGCTTCAGTATCTGAAGAGTTGTGAATGATGCTGAACATTGTGCAATCATCAGTGAACATCCCCACTTCTGACCTTATGATGGAAGGAAGGTTATTGATGAAACAGCTGAAGATGGTTGGGCCTAGGACACTACCCTGAGGAACTCTGTAGTGAAGTCCTGGAACTGAGATGATTGACTTCCAACAATCACAACCATCTTCCTTTGTGCTAGGTATGACTCCAACTAGTGAAGAGTTTTCCTCCATATTCCTATTGATTTCAGTTTTGCTAGGGCTCCTTGATACCACAAAATTGCTTCATCAATGATCTCCTCTCCATCATGAGGTCAGAAGTGGGGATGTTTGCTGATGATTGCACAATGCTCAGTACCTTTGACAGCTCCTGGAGGTTACAGAGATCTGCCTCCACGCCCTCGGTATTCTCCTCACCATGCTCCTCCCCGAGTCACTACTTGATTCATCCTCTGTGGCCTGTGGAGCTGTGTCAAGATCCTCTTCCTGCAGTGGATTTCCCCCCTTGCCAGTGCCAGATTGTGGAGAGTGCAGCATGCAACCCTGATCAGTGACACCCGCTCTGGGGTATATTACAGTGCTCCCCCTGAGTGGTCCGTGCATCTTCAGAAGGCCTATGGTCCTCTCTATCACTGCCTTGTGCAGGCATGACACCTATTATAACGCTGCTCTGCCTCTGTTCTTGGAGAGGCGACACAAGCCATCTTTGCAATGGATAGCCCTTGTCCCCCAGCAGCCATCCATTCGGCCGGGCTGGAGCACTAAAGAGCCTCAGCACCTGGGAGTCTCTCAGGATTTAAGTGTCATGGGAGCTCCCAGAGTACCTTGCACAGACTTGCAGAATCTGCATCCTGTGGTCACACACTATCTGCACGTTCATGGAATGGAATCTGTTGCTGTTGACAAAGGCACCAGGCTGACCTCTTGGTGCCCTGATGGTCACATATTGCACCCTGGATGCGGGGATCCCAGCAATCACTGCAAAGTCTCTGGCTTGCTCAGCCTGGTTGGCCTCGTCTGTACAGAAATCAATAAATGTCATTACCCGCCTGAACAGAGCATCAGTTACCAGCTTGAAGCAACTGTGGACAGCTGATTGGGAGACTCCACACAGATCTCCCACTGACCCCTGAAAAGAGCCAGAGGCTTAGAAGTCGAGGGCCAATATGTCCTTCAGAGCCACTGTCATGGGGAGTCCACCCACACAATTGGAGGTGATCTCAGGCCCAATCACTTGACAAATGGAGATCACAGTTTCCCTGGAGAGGCAGAGCCTCCTTCGGCATTGCACTTCAGACATATTGAGGTAGCTGCATTGCCGCCTATAAACTCTGGCAGCAGGATAGTACCATATTCTGCGGCCCCTTCCACCTTGGCCTACCTACTGAACCTGCGCCTCTCCTCCCACAGGTCCCTCCCCTGGAAGCTGCATTGGGACACCTGAGCTCCTCTCCATTCTGCCCCTCTCTTCCTCCTCAGAAGAGGTGCCTCCAGTGGAGACCACAATCCCCACTTACCAGGGCTACTGAAGGCTGCCTGATACCTGGAAGGGTCCACATGGTCTGAATCCTCCGGAGGCCTTGGAGTCCTGAAATGAAGCCTAGAAATGCTAACAATTGAAGTCCCAAGCAGAGATGAATCTGCTAAGTATCAATAAGCAACCAGCAGCGTGCTATCTCCAAAACTACTCACTACTCACACTGGCAATGGTGCCAACCCTTTTTATGCTGCCCTTGATTAGGTTTTTCAAAGTATCGGCTACCTGCCTGCCAGTTTTGCCATGTGGCCAGCACGAAATTGCACAGGCAATATGAAATCTTGGTCAATTGCCTTTTAATTGATGGCCTCTTAATTGTTGGCGGGCGCTGTTCCAACACTGCGTGCACCCCCTGACTGAAATATTGCGCGAGCGTGGGATGACGTCAGGACACTCACCTGACGTCACCTCACGCAATTTCACGTCTGATCAGTTCAGGCACACGCCTGCCCGATCAGTGTAAAATTCTGCCCTATGTCTGTGCATATGTACTTTATGGCAGAAAGTGTGTTATTATATCATATATACAGGGGTATTATACACAATAACACACTGCATGGTACTGTATAACATATGCAGGAGAGCCATACTCACTAATGCATAGGTCATTGGTGCCAGCACTACAGCCCCAAAGTGGAATAATGGCAGCTGTAATGCTTCCTGCTGCTTCTGGCACAGCCCATACAGCACAGCCTGGTTGACAGGGCACTAGTATGGGCATGTCATGCCTGTACCACAAGCAAGCAAAGTGGATGAATGTGACATCGAACCGCCCCCAACATTTATTTGACATATGACCATGTAGGTCCAATTAACACCCTCTGTTAGACACTCTCATCCGAACTCAACTGCATGAGGGCCCCCCTCCCACCCCTAGTGTTATTGAAAGGGCCCATGATCCATATTCCAGGTAGTGTGCTTTTGACTTTCTTCTACTTGTGAAGACTTAATGAAAGTACAGTGTTGATTGTTATTACAGGTGTTTTGCAACTTTTTTGAATTTTCAAAGGAATGGTGCTGGACTTTGACAAGGTGGTCAGAGTAGTTGGGAGGCCCATCAATAGAAAGCCTGCTTCAGTAATGGGGGCTTTCGTCGCAGCCCCTTTTGGGCTGCAGCATGTCTTGAAAATGGAGCACAGACAGCAGAGAGGGGAAACTACCATGCACAGAGAGAGGAAGAGGATGATGAAAAAGAGGCATCCTGGATCCTTTTGATTCAGATGAGCTATTTGTGAATCAATACTGAGGAGGTGCATAAGATCAAAATGTACTGTCATCCTGAATGTTCTCAGTGACACCAGATGCAACAGCCTCAATAATAACCAGCAATGACGTGGAGCACTGACTCTCTCCACTGGCTTAGGAAATGCTAGCTTCGCTGTCCCTTTCCAGTTCTGCTCTGCTCCTACCTGTTATGGTTCACTTTGTCCTGCAAGAGAGAAAGATGAATGTCAGTGATTATATTGTATTGTGTTTGGGTGATGTGCTTGCCATAACTAAATAGTTGTATGTACGTGGAAGTAGCAGAAATGGGTGTGAGGCTGGCCAAATTAATAGGTTTGTGAAGGTGAGGTGAAGTTTCTGAATGTTAGGCCTGAGTCCTGAATGTTAGAGATGGCCATGTGGTGCATTGAGCAGTTTGAGATGTTGCTGAACAGTGGGTAGGAGATGTCGTGAGAAGAAGCATTTACTGACCTTGCCCACCTGGGTGAGATCCTTGAATTTCTTGCAGCACTGCTGCCATCTTCTCAGAACCAGACTCTAAGAATTGAGCTTCCTGGCCATTTCTCCCATTTCCTTCTCAGGGCGTGTCTCGAGGACCTTCTAGTGCCCTATGGAAACATTGCATCTCTCCTCATTTGCACCTCCTGTGCTAATGCTTTCAGTGCCACTTTGGAAATCCTGGAAGCCTTCTCTCTTGTTGCTCCATTTTCTGTGCTTTTGCTTCTCTCGAAGATCTCAGCAGTCTTCAATAACCTCTGTACAATGAGTTCAGCTTCCCTTTAAGAGGGGCTGATTGTCTTTAAGGAGTACAGTCTAGCTGAAACACATACTAACCATGCACGCTACTAGGCCCCCTGTTAAGCATGCAACTAGTCAGCAGTGTGATTCATGCTGAGTTGCACACTGAAATTATTTGGATGTGGAGGCAGCAAACTATTTGTGTGCTGCCTACCTCAACAGATCAGGGCACAGGGTGATCACACATCACTATCCCCACACCCAAAAATGGGCCTAAATGAATTATTCCCCCACTGTATGCTATTAAATTACATATACAAGACTGCAATATATGCAGTAACATATGGTGCATTATTATGTAATGTACACAGGAGTATAATACCCAGTAACACACTGGAAACAAAACTCGATAGCCCCTAAAAACAAGTGCAGGGATTGTGTTGTGCGATTAACCCCCACCTCTTCAATAATGGAAACATGCTGTGTGCTGCCTGCCCATTTCAATTATAAAGTCATGCAGGCAATGCTAAATGCTCTGCTTAGTGACTGCACACCTTAGCAGGGGACCCAAGTTCACGGAAGCGGCAGCAACACTTAAAATTCATCTGCAATACTTAAAGCCAGCCTCTTGAAGTGGGGGTGTAATCAGGCTGGAGCAGGTGCTGGCAGTGATAGGGAGGAGGCTCTGAGCTCCAAGAAGACCGACAGAGCAGAGAGTGTGCTCCAAGGCTTTCAGATGTAGCACCAATAGCCTTGGTGCTGGGGCTGAAGAAGAAGAGAAATGTCCTTTATCAGCAATGGGGTCAGGAGGCCCTCTAGCTAACTCTGAGAAGGCAATGCAAGCAGATTATAGACCTCACGAGAGTGGTCAATGTTGGTGAATTGATCTTCAAATGCCATAATCCCACTAACTGAACCATTATCCTCAGAAACTGCTCAATTCACAACCCCACTTCACTTAACTACCAACAACTTCTTTCAATCATAACTCATGCCTTCCATTCATGGATTCACTTCACTCTCACTCACTTAGCATTGCTGCACTCTTCACACCCTCATCTAATAGCATTCACACACTGCCAGCTATTCAACCATGACAGGCACATCACCAAGACAGTCTGCACTACACTCACTGACACGTTTCCCTCTCTCTTGCAGGACAAGGTGTCATATGACCCAAGGCAGCAGCATATTAACCAAAAAATACTGCAGATGCAGGAAATCTGAAATAAAAACAGGAAGTGCTGGAAATACTCAGCAGGTCTGGCAGCATCTGTGGAGAGAGAAACAGAGTTAATGGGCTGAATTTTGCGTTTGTTGGGCGGGTGGGCCTGACCAAATTGGCGGCAGTCAGGGAGCCGATCCCTGCCGGCGAAAAGGCTGCGCCGCCAGTTTACGTGTTTCAGACTCCTGTGTTCAGTGGAAAATTCAAATCGGTGGCAGGCGTATTCAGACTGTTGGTTCCAATGGGGAACCGGCAGTCTGTATAAAGAGTGGCCAGGCAGCCTCCTTTAGGCTGTTCACCCTAGCCAGCGACTGGGCACCAGAAGAGGTGAAGGGAGAGGAGGAGGAGGGGGTCAGGCTGCAGGGTAGGCCAGCAGGGGGCCAATGTGCCCCTTGGTTCTTTGATGCCTGCCCTCCTGAAAGAGGTGTCAAACCATCGGGAGGTGTTGTTTCCGGAGGTTGGGAAGAGGAGGGCCCCCCACGTCACCAGGCAGGCGTGACAGGAGAACAATAGCTGAGAACAATAGCTGGGAGCATTTGTGGGCTGGTGGTGGGCACGCTGTGCTGCAGCACCTCACCACCCATAAGGAGCAGGCCATGGAGCTGGGCAGGAGGCAGGCGGCCAGGTCGGCAGAGGTTGGCGAGGCTGGGGCCCAAAGTTCCATGCGCTCTGTCTCCCCACCATCCAAAGCACTGATGGTTGCTGCAATCATTAATGCAGCAACACTGCTCATTCACAGACTGATACACTCAGACATGTGGGTCATACACAAAGATCCCTCGGCCCCTTTCAAAGTCACCTTATGCCATTTGTGACCACTGTCCCCATGGCCTAACAAGCCATGGCATCGTTGCTGCATATCCGAATACTTATTGCATCTTAGGAGGGTTTGTGCCTCCACCACCCTTTCAGCCAGTGCGTCCCACATTACTCTGTCCAAAAGGTCCTCAGCACCTCACCTGTAAACCTCATGGCACTCAACTTAAATAAATGCCACCATGTTAGTCATCCCTGTGCCAAGGGGAAATGTTGCCTTCTGTACATCCATTCTATGTCCCTTAAAACGGTATGAAGGTCAATAATGTGACCTGTTAATCTCCTGTGCTCCACAGTAAATGTTGCAAGTGTTTGCAATGTTTCCTCATAACTCCATCTCTCCAGGCCAGCATGCATCCAGGTCAGGAACCTCTGCACTCTCCCCACTCCATTGCCATCCATCCCATGAAGTGCAGGTCACAACTGAGCGCAGAAGTGTAGGTGTGGCCTCGACAGCGTTTTCTGTATTTGCAACATGACCTTCCGTTTCCTACATTCTATTCCTCGGCTAATGAAGGCAAGTCTGGCTTTGAACTTGTTAAACACCTTATGTTCCTGTTCTGTTACCTTAATGGGTCTGCCCAGCAAGGTCCCTGTAATCGTCGTGACTTTCCACAGTCCTATCATTACTCATGTATTCCTGAACCTTGCTTGTCTTGCTCAAGTGCTTAACCGCACACTTATCCACATAACATTCCATGCGGCATTCCTTATGTCATCTGACCAGCCTGTCTGTATACACGTGTAATGTTTGGGCCTCCTCTTAACTATTTACTACCCCACCAATGTTCGTCTCCTTAGGTTCTTGAAGGGTGAGCGCATTATGAGGTTTGGGAGGGAAAGGGATGAAAGGTGTTACTGACTGAACGCTAACTGATGCACTGTCCTTGTTGTTAATTTCAGCATCACCACTGCGTGGCCGCCACCAACAAGCCCAGAGCCCCCCCTCCACACCTGAGGGCCAACACCTGCAACTTGCGTCACATCCTTTCAGTGAGCCAGGCACCAGCGCAGCGACAAACACTTCGGTGGGGATTATGACGTTGGCTAGTGTCCCGGGGCACAGTGGAGAGGGCACTTCACAATTGCTGGAGGAGATGGCACGGACAGAGAGTGCCGATGGTGCCAGCAGCCAGAGGACTGCAGGGGACCAGGCACGTGCTGAGTCTGGCAGTGATGATGTGCCTTTGGAGATGTCAGCCATGCAGCAGCTGCAGGACAAGCGGCAGGATGCGTGGGAGCATCTGGCAGGGTTGTATGAAAGTGTGCTTCACTTGGTGTCTGTGGTGGAGGAATCCAGGCAGAGTGTCAGTGATGGCAGGAACCTCAAGACAGAGCTTCAGGCTTCCTCCATTGAGAGATTGGCGACTCTTAAGGAGAGGGGCTTCGATTGGATTGAGACTCGTCTGATGGGGTTACGCTCTGACCTGTAAGTCCCCACAGCACTAAAGGCCATGGGTGGTCATTCGCAATGTTCTGGGTGCCAAGTGTCGCCGTTCGGTGCCCATCCATCTGCGGTGAGCAGGGAGGTCCAAAGTGACCTCACATTGGCGCATGAGCTGCCTGTCATCGCTGCGAGCTCCTCTCAGTGCGTTCCGGTTGAGGGCAGCAGCTCCTCTGCCCCTCTGCCAGTGCCCGTTTCATCCGTTGAGGCTGCGACAACTGGGGAGGTGCCAGTTCTGGAACTGGCTGCTCCCTCCCAGGCGGGGCCAGCACAGGCTCCACGGGCCAGATGACGGCCACCAAGCTCATCGAGGCCAACAGTACAGCAGAGTTAGCGGCTGTCTCACAAACCACTCCGAGTGAAGGGGCAGCACCAAGACATAGCACCCGCAAATGTAAGCATAAGACACGTTAGGCACTCCACGGGTTTGTCACTGGTGATTTTGTGTTGGCCTTAGATTAAGGAATATATCATTATGTACATCAGAGTGACGTTTATTGTTTATTTTGGTGGCAATAAAGTCCACTTTTCTGACCATGGCTGAGGGTGTTTCCTTTGTGCTGCATTTGTATGTTTCACAGACATATCATGAGTGTTTGAGTGGACATTGATGTTTCTGTACTAAGCCCTTAGTTGCAGCTGATGAAGTGGAAGATGTAGCACTTAAGTGCTATGTGTGGAAGTGCCAGGCAATGCTGGTCCTGCAGATCCATGTGTGTGGAGCGAGCTGAAGGTTCATTGGATTAAAGTGCCCTGGATGTCCCTGCCTCCTTGGTGTAGTAGCAGGTCGTTGTGTTGCCCTCATCATTGCCCTGTGCTTCCTCATCCTCTGAGCCACTGCTGGATTCATCATGTGCAGCCTCATCCACTGCATCATGGTCTTCGTCAACTGCATTCCCCCTTTCCAGCGCAAGATTGTGCAGGGCGCAACATGCTACCACTATCACAGAGATGCGATCTGGGGGGTACTGGAGTGCACCCCCTGAGCGGTCCAGCTAGAGGAAGCGCATCTTGAGAAGACTGATGACTCTCTCCACCACAGCCCTTGTGGTGCCGTGGCTCCTTTTGTACCGCTCCTCAGCTTCTGTTCTTGGATGGCGGAGAGGTGTCATGAGCCACCTTCTGAGGGGATAGCCCTTGTCACCCAGCAGCCATCCATCAAGCCGAGCCGGAGCACTGAAGAGCCCCGGCACCTGGGATTGTCTGAGGATGTAGGCGTCGTGGGAGCTGCCAGGGTACCTTGCACAGACTTGTAGAATCTGCATCCTGGGAGCACACACTATCTGCACGTTCATGGAGTGGAAGCCCTTCCTGTTGACGGAGGCACCCGGCTGACCTGCTGGCACCTTGATAGCCACGTGTGCACAGTCGATTGTGCCCTGGACGTGGGGGATGCCAGCAATGGCTGTGAAGCTTCTGGCTCACTGTGTCTGACTTGCCTGGTCACAGCGGAAGTGGATGAAGGTCAATGCCCATCTGAACAGAGCGTCTGTAACCTGCTTGACACAAGTATGGACAACTGATTGGGAGACACTGCAAAGATCACCCATCGAGCCCTGGAAGAAACCAGATGCATAGAAGTCCAGGGCAACTGTGACATTCAGAGTCACTGGCATGGGGTGTCCACCCACACAGTTAGGGGAGATCTCAGGGCTAATCATCTGACAGATATAGTTCACTATCCCCCTTGAGAGTTGGAGCATCCTTCGGCACTGCACCTCAGTCATATTGAGGTAGCTGTTTCACTGCCTGTATAGCCTGAGAGCAGGATAGTGGCATCTTCTGCGGCCCCTTCCACCTTGGACAACCTCTTGGCCCTGCACCCCTTGTGCCTGCGCTAGCCTCCCAAAGTTGGCTGCCCTGGTGGCTGATTGTCCACTCCTGGCCTCCTCCTTATTCTATCCCTCCTTTCCTCCTCAGAGGAGCTGCCTCCAGTGGAGATGTCAGAACCCATACCCCTCGGCTAAATGGAGGCCTCCGGAAAGCTGCAGGCCCGATAAAAATTACTGTCTGCAGAGTGCTGAGCTGACGCTTCCAAGTACAAAGAAAGCTATTGGAAATCGATCTGAACTGCTAACAATCACCCAGGCAAGTTGAAAACACGTTCTGCATTAAATACTTCAGATAAAACATGAACAACCCCTCTGAGCCCATATATCCCACCTGTGGATGAAATTTGTTAAAAAATCAGTTACCTGCCTGCCCATTGGGCCTGTGCGCCGAGGCGAAGATCGCACGGGGTCCTCAAAATCGGGGTCAATTGCCGAGTTAAGGGCCTTAACATGGCCTTTAATTAATGGCGGGCGCGCGTTGCACTTCATAGTGCACCCGCCCAGCTAAATATTGCGATGGCGTGTGCTGACGTCGGGATGCTCGCGCAATGTCAGCGCGTGACATTTTAATCGCTGACATATGGGCTCCACCACCCGCACGTCAGCCAGAAAATTCTGCCCAATGTTTCAAGTGGAATATGACTGCTTCAGAACACAGCAGCATCTAACTGGCAGGGAGCAAGCACAGTGTATGCCCTTACTAAATTGAGGAGCTGGTGCTCTCTACTGGAGCCGCCATAATTGAGGTCAGGACTGGACTGCAACCATTGAAGATGGTACAGTACAGTATCTCAAACCCAGCTGTCCAAAAACCAGAGTTATCCAAAAACTGGACATTTATAGAATGTGCCGTGCATCAATTTTAATTGAATAAAATAAAAAATCTTACCTGGACAATTCAGCTAGGCGTTGCATTGGTGAGGTGAGGTGCCTGATTAGTTAGCCTCTTCGCCACTTGCATGCCAGTCTATTCCTGCGCTCAGAGCAACAATTGACACCACTCAACCTGGTTTGACCCAAACTGCCCGACTCAAAATCTGGCAAGATCTGAAATCTAGCATGGTCTCAGTGCCGAGGTTGTTGGCTTTGAGACACTGTACCTGTATTCTCATTCTTAATTCCCCTTTTTGCATTCTCATCCCAAAGATTCTTCTGACTTGCAAGCCACATATGGTCTAAGCACGCACCCCTTGCTTTCTCTCACCCCTTCCCACCACGGCCCTATATCTGTGTCTTTCCCCTTTCAGATAACCAAGAACTGCAATATAGCCAGGCAGTGATGGGAGAGCAAGAGCAGGAAGAATATCTCACACTTGCTGCCACCAGATATTGGCACTAGCTTAGGGGCAGGAGCTGCACGTTGTGAGAAACTGGGCACACATGATTTAGCCAGGGCAGGGGACAAGTATAACACAGGTGCTAGCTCACTGGAGGGTGAGGTCACACCCAAGACCTGCTGAAGAGGACTGAGATAACAACTTTGATGGGATGGGGCAGGTACAGAAGAGGGCTCATAGGAATGCACAATGAAATGTTTGGTGCATTAACATTCCTGCCAGAAAACCTGCAATCACTGTCAAGGAGCATGGAAAAGTTATCACCAACTTGGCACAAGGATTTGCACAGAGCTTGGAGCCCATCCTTTCTAACACGGAAGTGGTGGCCAGCTCCATGAGAACACTTGTGGCCCCACCCATGATGCAGTGCCTGATGCCTGAAGCCTCAGCTTCCAATGCAGCACAAGCAGAAGCCACCCGATCATTGGGCGCTGCAGCGGCAGCTCAGGCTGAAATCATGCAGGGTCAACTTGCTGGCATCATAACCGTGGGTACTAGTGTTCAAGGATTTCAGGGTGTCCCAGCTTCCCAACAACATATTGCTTGGAATGCTGAGGTGCCAGCCCAGGGGACTGGCAGTGGCTCCGGCACTGTTACCTTTCAAATTGCAGCATTTATCTTCCCACCACTGCACTTCATCAATGTCTTTGCTTTTGCCAGTCAATCATCCAACACAGACTACTGCCAGCCATGCCAAGGTAGTGCAATCCAAAGCAGAGCCTTCTAGGGCCAGAGCTGGTCAAGGTCATCCTGCAAGGCCATCTGCAGTCTCCCCCATTGAAAGTCAGGAGCCTTCCACCATCATGCTGCAGTCACTGGCTTAGCATTGCCAAGAAGTGCTAGACAGATAAATACACATGGAAAACAGGCCCTAAGGGAATGCACAAGGGTGATTAGTTGAGTATTGTATATTTTGAAAATTGAGTAGTTTGATTTATAATGTTGTTTTGGAATGTTTGTTTCATGATGGCTTTTATTTCAGCATTGTGGGCAAGATAACACTGTGATGTTCAGCAACAGAGGGAAGGAAATATGTGGGACTGTTGGTGAATGGGGAATTGGGCTTGTATTCACTGGTACTGCAGTTGGATGGGTCAATTATGGACAGCAATGGCCAGTAACTTGGCATGTTGGTTGTCTCCTCCCTTCATCCTCCTTTCCTCCTCCTCAAATGCTCACTGCATACCTTGTGGGAAGGTCTGTGTCCTCATGATGATAAGATTGTCTACCACACAGCAGGCCACAAGGAATCTTGACATACACTTTGGTGAGTACTGCATGATTCCTCCAGTGTGGTCTAGTCAGCAGAAGCATTTTTAAGCACCCCAATAGTCTGCTTAATCACATTTTGTCTGGCAGCATGGCTTTCATTATGCTTCCCATGTGTACATAGGCTACACACTAGACTCATGAGCCAGAAGGTCACCAGATAGCACTTGATGCCTAGTCGCCACCTTCTGGTTTGTCATAGTGACTCAAATGCAGATGGTACAGAGACAGCCGCAGCATGAAGGCATCATGGCTGCTCCCAGGATACCAGGCATTGACCTACTTGATGCTCTGAATATGGTCACACACCAGCTGAACGTTAAGGGCATGGCTGCAGTACATCTCAGAATTTTATGCAGCAACTAGAAAACACCATGGGCAGAATTTTACCCCTTGCGGGTGGGTGCACACCTGATCTGATCAAGCGTAAAATAGCGCAAGAAGACGTCGGAGTGAGCATCATGATGTCATCCCACGTGCGCGCAATCTTCCGGTTGGTGGGCTCATGTGTGGGTGTCGGAGCCGTGCCCGCCATCAATTAAAAGGCCACTTAAGGGCATTAAAAACCCAACTGATCCTGATTTTACATTGCCTGTGCGATTTTGCGCTCGTCGCACAGGCAAAATGGGCAGACAGGCAGCATGCATTTTGCAAAACCTCATCCAAGGGTGGGATAAAAAGGGTCAGCAGCATAGCCAGTGTGAATAGTGAGGGCTTTATGAGATACTTTGCTGCTGGTTGCTTATTTAAACATGACAGCTTCTTCTCAGTTCTGAGTTTCATTCTTAGCATTTCTAGCCTTCAGGGCTCATTTGTCTCCAAAGCCCCCAGAGGATTTTGACCATGTGGACCCTTCCAGACATCAGACAGCCATTGGTAATCCTGGTAATCGAGATTGTGGTCTCCACTGGAGGCACCTCCTCTGAAGAGGAAGACAGGGGCAGAAGGGAGAGGAGGTCACATGTCCCTATGCAGCTTCCAGGAGAGCGACCTGTGGGAGGAGAGGCACAGACACAAGGGGCTCAGGGCCAGCAGGTAGTCCAAAGTGGAAGGGGCCGCAGAAGATGCCTCTATCCTGCTGCCAGGTTTTACAGGCGGCAATGCAGCTACCTCAATGTGTTGGACGTACAATACTGAAGGAGGCTACACCTCTCCAGGGAGACTGTGATCTCCATCTGTCAGATGATTGGGCCTGAGATCACCTCCAACTGTGTGGGTAGAAACCCCATGCCAGTGGCCCTGACTCTCAACTTCTATGCCTCCGGCTCTTTCCAGGGGTCAATGGAAGATCTTTGTGAAGTGTCCCAATCAGTTGTCCACAGTTGCTTCAAACTAGTGACAGAAGCTCTGTTAATGCAGGTAATGACATTTATTCATTTCTGTACAGACGAGGCCAGTCAGGCTGAGTGAGCCAGAGGGTTTGCAGCGATTGCTGGGCTCCCTCGCATCCAGGGTGCATTCGACTGTCCACATGTGGCCATCAAGGCACCAGCGGATCTGCCGGGTGCCTTCATCAACAGGAAGGGATTCCACTTGATGAACATTTGGATAGTGTGTGACCAGAGGACGGAGATTCTGCAAGTCTGTGCAAGGTACCCTGGCAGCTCCCATGACGCTTCTATCCTGAGACACTCCCAGGTGCCGAGGCTCTTCAGTGCTCCAGCCCAGCTGGATGGATGGCTGCTGGATGACAAGGGCTATCCATTGAAAAGGTGGCTTATGACGACTCTCTGCCACCCAAGAACAGAGGCAGAGCAGCGTTACAATAGGAGTCAAGCATCCACAAGGGCAGTGATAGAGAGGACCATAAGTTTCCTGAAGATGCACTTCCGATGCCTGGACCGTTCAGGGAGAGCACTACAAAAGCCTCCAGAGCAGGTGTCACTGATAGTGGTTGCAGGCTGCACTCTCCACAATCTGGCACTGGCAAGGGGGGATCCACTAGAGGAAAGCCTCTTGACACAGCTCCACAGGCCACAGAGGATGAATCCAGTATTGAGTCAGGGGAGCACGGTGAGGAGAACATTGAGGCCGGGGAGGTAGACCTCTGTATCCTTCGGGGAGGCAGGGACACCAGGAACACCTTGATCCAACGCTCCTTCAGCTAGGCTGCCAAATATCTGCTTCCGCCTCATGCCAGGGCTGCAGCCTCCATCCCAGATGTCTGTAATGACCTTTTCATTTGAACCCAAAGTCTACTCAGGGCCTGTGCAATAAAGTTTAGAGCCACTCACGTCCAGCATTAGATATTGGCGTACCCTGCACCAAAAAGAAAGGTGAAGCATACTTAAGCCATTATGACAAAAACAAAATTCATGTAATTTTCACAATTAAAACAAATTAGCATAAAAACAAATTCTTCGGTGTTCATTTCCACACAAGTAAACATAAACAAAACATTACAGAACAGAGGATTTCCCATGACCAGTCCCTCTTGTGCTCATGGTGCCTTAAACTTACGTTTACAAGTGCTACGTCCTGGTGCCCCTCTCACCAACAGCCTCACCAGCAATTAGAGACAGCCTGTTGACTCTGGTGTCTTCTTGGCCTTGATAAACTTGGCAGTTGTCCTCTAACCAGTGGAACCTGTGTTGGCCCCACCTGGGAGGGAACGGCCAGTGCCATGGTTGACATCTCCCCAGTCGTCGCAGACTCATCAGATGCTGGTCATTGGCAGAGGGGTGGAGGAGCTGCTGCCATCATCTAGAGCACCCTGAGAGGAGCCCGCTGAGATGACAGGCAGCTCAATGTGATGTTGCTCTGGACCTCCCTGCTCACCATTGATAGACGGGCACCTAGATGGGATCTCCCCCACTGGCAGTGACCAGCTGAGGCCATTGCTTGTGTGAAGGCTTGCAGGTCCTAGCACAACCCCAGGAACCCCTGATTCTGTCCCTAGAGCTGCCTCCCCATGAGAGTCATCACTCTCTCAATGGAGGAGGTGGTGTATCCGGCCATGAGGGTCAGCGCAGTGCTTGTGCTCCGCATGGACTCCTCCACAACAGAGACCATGGAACGCAGCCCCTCATGGGTCTCTGTCAAATCCTCCTGCACATCTGGCTGGACATCCAGCATCTGCTGCCTACTGGATGACTCCAGAGGCTCATCATCTGCCTTTGACTCAGCACTGTCTTAGTCTCTGGCAGTCCTCTGACTGCTAGCAGCCTGGGCACTCTCTGCCTTTGCCTGCTCCTCAAGCGGGTGTGAAGTGCCCTCACTGCTGTGCTCCGACATTCTAGCCGAGGTTCTAATGCCCACCGAGGTGCTGGTGCCTGATTCAGAGAGCGGGTGTGACGCAGGTGCTGTTGAAGGCCGGCAGTCCTTTGGTGTCAGGGGTGGCTCTTTGGGGTCCTGTGAATGAGTACCTGCTGGTGTATCTAAGGGAGAACAATGACATGTCATTAGTTTAAGGCATCACACTGTCATTGTGCATGCCGGACACCCTGGTGAGACTGTGAAGAACTGCATCATGGTGCCATCGTCTTTCAATGATTAATGGGACCTCCAATTTTGAGGCTCCCATCAATGAAGAGACTACACAAGAATGTTTGCACCATCTGAAACTCTCGCCTCTGTGCACTGTACTCTTACCTCTGCCTGACACCCCAGCCTCTCCACAGCTGGCTGATCAAGGAGCATGGCACCTCTCTAGCTCCAAGTCATCCTACTTAAATCTCATCAGGATTAGGAGGCTTGGCAGGCCTCCACTTATCCATGACCTCTCAATGTTACTATGGGTCGTCTTCTCCTGAAAGGACAGAGGAGCATTGATTAGTCCACTCACTATCTGCAGGGCCATTGCAGCCTGGCCAACCCCACTCAAGAAACACCTTGCAGAGCACATTCAAGTCGTGGCTCTCAAGCCACAAGGCACTCAGTCCAAGCAGCCAGGGCTCACCCCCTTGGCCAGCTCCGGAGTCATTGACAGTTGCTACCACCTCCTCCCAGGCTTTCTTTGTCAGGTGTGGTGGCATCCTCCTTCAGTCCCTTGGTACAAGGGTGTCCCTCCGGGCAGCCACCTCCTCCAGGAGCACGGGGAGGCACTCGTCTGAAAAGCGGGGGGCCAAGTGCCCACCTGACCTTCGTTCCCACCTGGCGTCTCCAGCTGAAGCCGAGGTCATAGGTACCCTCTCTGCAATGCAGGCGGTTTGTTTCTTCATCGGCAGCCTTCAAGGGCTGGCTAGTACTGTTTTTAAACTGGCCGCGTGGCTGCCATTGGACCTGGCACACGACATGGCCCCGCCTGTGCCTGGATCCTTCCCAACTATTGGGAAGCTGCATTTCACGCTGGGCAGGCCTTAATTGACCAGCCAGCGTGAAATTGCGGTCGTGGGCCGATCATGGGCGGCGGCCTGTTTCCTGGCTGATCCCAGGCCTGCCAATCATGCCCGCCTGCTGACCTGATAGTTCAGGCCATAGGGTGAGAACAGTTTTGTGCTGTTTACACCATCTTCCAAGTTCTTGCCTGCGGAAGTTCCTTCACGGCGTGAGTCCACATCTTCATTGTTTAAATTTGTGCTTGGTAAGTGAACTGCACTGTCAAGTTGTATTTATTGTCCAACCCTAGTTGCCTTTGGGCATAAAGTGTCTTCAGGAGGCAAAGAAATGAAAATTGGAAGGGTGAAGTGAATAAATGATTTTCCTTAGAAAATTCCTATTTTTCTTCTGGAAAAGGAGCCTGGTGTACTCTTGGCTACGCTTTCAAAGAATTTTCCACTGCATTTAATGTAACATGAAGCAGTTGGATCTGTATTCAGGAGGCAGTCAAACTCCTGGCACGCGAAAAAAAATTGAAAATTAAATTACTTCGGCTTAAATAAAAGATGAAATGAATTTTGAATCAAAGACAACTGTTTAGCACAAGGAAAAAAGGATTTCAGCACAATTGCACTCAGGTCTGCGTCATCTGAATTCACTCAGTGGCATCTCATCCTTAGATTTATGCGTATTTATTCGAGTGTCAATTTTGTTTGGCTATGCAGAGGCAGTATTTTGAATACAAATGCTGCCTCCAAATGAAGGACTACAAGACCTTTACCTCATGTTGCTGCGAAGAGATATATAGCACTGAATAGTTTTTGACCAGTGTCAGACTGGGAATGTTCTCAAGTCAGCCTAGCTAGAGATGAAAAATGCACTGATAAATAACATGGCAGAATGAATGTCGAAAGAACCAGCTGAATCGCAGGTGATTGAGAATTTAAAGGGAGATGAATTATCCGATTTCAAGAGAGGCTTTGTAATAAGAAGCTGCTACCGAGAGTGCAGAAGGGAATGCCAGAGTATTGTTTCATTAATAGCAAGAGAAGGAAGCTGCACAAGCTCCAAATGGCCAATTACATCCAAACATGCAATGTGCATATAGCATGAATACAAAATCAATTTGCAACCACACACACCAGATTTTATTGGTCGAAAAGTTGACAGCATCAGCTTAATTGAAAAGGTTTTTTTTCCTATTCAGTGCAGGTTATTTTAAAGACAAGTCTCTTACTACGTTTTGCTCATTTAAAATTTCAGTGGCTTCACTAGCACTATGGTTGGTCAAACATTGCAAACCATGTTCTTGTGTAATTGACGAACAGTCCACCTTATACAAATGTACTTTTCTTTTCAGACAACCAATGGAAGAGGAATGGGCCCTCCTTTGTGTGCAGTTCATTGTGAGAAGCATGTTATTGTTACTCATCGCTCTGTGGTCTCACTGCTCCTTCAACTCCAGACTTCTGTTTCTTTCTGAGCCCTTAGTTCCACAACTGGAGTTCAATCATTCAGTCACAATGCTCTTGTGCTGCACAATTATCCACCACAATCACTTCACCCCTTCACCTTCCTCCTTAATTCCAAACACATCCTATGTGACTCTCCTTTCTATCTCTTCATTCTCAATCCCCAAATGCCCTTTTACTTGCTCAGTGGCCACTTTCCACATCCTGCTTGGCTCCTGCTGCAATCCAGTTTTCAATCTCATCCCCCTTTCTGAAGGCTCGGTTAAACTCAACCTGACATTCCGGTGGGAGTTTTAAGCTGACCAGGATTTGTGAATAGGCGGCAGGTTCAAAGTGCTGAAACTGCAGGTGTGTGACAGACGGATTGGCAATTGAAATAAGTATAGTGGTAAGTGCTTCTTTAACGCTGAATTTTTGCTTTAATTATGGGCGGGATTTTCCATTTCTGTTAATGGTGGGATTAATGGCAGGCAGGAGGGGAAAATACCATGGGAGCACATAAGTCAGGTTTATGTTGACATGAAAACAGATCGCCATTGTCCTCTCCAGACTTCAATAGTGGCACTTATTTCCCGTTGCACCATGTCAGGAATTGCATTTGAAGACATTTGACTATCTGAATGCACATTATGAAGGCAGCTTCTGGGATGACGCCCCCACACTGGATCAAAAGGCCACACTGGCATCTAATTGGATGGGTGTCATTCATGACTAGATATAAGGGACATGTACCTGACGAACTGCACTTCACTCATGACTTTGAGGTATGTTTGCCTGCCTTACATTGCACATCATTTGTGTCTCCTCTGAATTGCACCAGACTGCACAGGGAACAGTACAACTATTTCAGGATAGTTTTAGAACCTAGACTTTACGTACGAGAGGGGTAAGGTCCACATGGGGTATAGGCATATCAAATGATTCAGGGGATAAGACAGGGATATCCACCACAATGACAATTGGATCAAGGATTGAAGGGGGAAGACTGAGAGTCATTGGAGAGAAGGAAACCTGTACATCATGTTCCTACAGGACGATGGGAGGGATTTCCACTGTCATGCAGGGAAGGTCTAGCCTGGTAGTAGAATCTCAGCACCACCACCTTGCAACCTGAACCTGTGGTGCAGTAGAAAATAAAACTATGGAAACACTCTGGTGGAGAGGGCTCTCAAGACTTCTTAGAGGTGTGGATCACAGCACTGGTGGGCTGACTTAAGGGGCACCCAACTGATATCTGTATCCCCAAATGCGGAGGAATGCACTGCTGAGTCATGTTAGGAGCATCTTAATAACAAAAGATGCAATCAGGAGGCTTAATTCATAAAGCGCATTCATGCGAGATTAATTCTGATTCCTGTCACTAATCGATCTCCTTGCAAAAACCCCTTGCCTCCAGTGTAGAAACTCCCCAGTGCAACAAAAATAAATAAATAAATGCAAAACTAAGTGGACTACTGGGCAAACTGCAGAAGGCTATTGGAAACTGCACCTTTGAACCTTGCACCTGGCAGGTTCAGAGATATGAAGCCCTAGCTCCACCTAAAATAATCTCATTCCCTCACTGAACATTTGCCCTCATGGGTATTCCAAAGGATGTAGTCGTAGAGGATGAGGATTCCAATGCCTGGGATAAAAGCAGCACATCCAGCTGCCTGAATAAAGCAACCTCAAGCATTAGGTTTTGGAATAGAGAGGGGAGTTCCTAAAAACTGTCATGCGTTGCCAAGGAATTCCATGGCACCGAGGTGCCTCAAGTGAAACTAACCTCTTGAAACCACAATCACTCGCTAGTCACCGACAGTAAGAGGAGCTTTGGAAGCTGATGCTCGTTCATGTTTTTCTTCAATTTTCCAGGAAAGAGGAGAATGTGAGGAAGATGAATGGTGCTTTTAATGCAGCTTTCATCATCACTGCAGGCAAGAGGATGGGAGAAGAGTGCAATATTGGCGCCAGGCTTGGCAAAGGGTGGTGCATCACCATGATGAGCAAGGGGCAGCAGTGTCCCCTCCAGACCCAGAAGATGAAGATCACAGGCCCGCTGATTGTAGGCGGCTCGCAAGGCTGAGGGTGTGCAGAAGATGCATGCCATTCCTCCAGATGAATGAAAATCAGTGTTGTTGATGCCTCTCCATGTCCAGGGATCTGGTTGGTCACATCTGCCACATTCTCCAGGGGTTGATGCCATGGGTACTGGGAGGACATCCATTGTCAATGGCTCTCAAAGTCACTGCAGCTCTTAACTTTTATGTGAGTGGCTCCTTCCAGGGCTCCACTGGGGACCTTTCTCAAGCTTCCACTCATAAGTGCATACAGGAGGTGGCAGACACCCCCTTTGTCAAGGAGTAAAATTACATGCACCTCGCTAGAAATCAAGCTAGTCAGGCAGCCTGAGCACTGGGATTTGCAGGTGCAGTTGCCATCGACTCCACTCACATGGCTATAAGAGCTCTCTGGCAAGAGCCAATGTAATGCATTAACAGGAAGGGGTTCCATTTGTCTGCAACCACTAGAAACACATCACGCAGATATGCACAAGATATTCAGGAAGCTGCCACGACTCCTACATCTTGAGTAACATAGATTTGGGACATCTTAGAGGGCCCACACCACATCCAGGGTTGGCTCCTTAGTGGCAAAGTCTACCTGCAAAGGCCATGGCTAATGATGCCCAACAGGCAGCCACAAACTCCATCTGAGGAAAGGTACAACAATGCTCATGTCACCACACAGACATGAGTAGAACAAACCATTGGCATATTAAAGACGCAATTCTGATGTCTCAACAGATCTGGCAGTGCCCTCCAGTACACTCCCCAGGGGTCTCATGGATCACTGTGGCTTGCTGAGCCCTGCATCACCTGGTGCTTCAAGGGGGAGGACTTGCCATATGGTGAGATGGAGGAGCTGCATGTCTCCTTCGAAGATGAGGACATTGAGAGGGCTGATGGCAATGAGGGTGAGGAAGTTGAGGCTGCAGGGGAAGAGGCCATAGCATGGGCCAGACAAGGCAGGCGTGCACATGACGCACTAATAGCCACTATATTCCAGGAGGATAATGATGAGATGCTGTGATTATGCTCTCGAGTCACTGGTCTCCATGATGAGCCCACATTACCACTTGTGTTGCTATCCTTCTCATTTCAACCATCCACTTCAATCTGAGAATGAGTAGTTACACACTGAGGTCACCATGTTCTCATCCTTTGAAGGATGAAGAAATCTCGGGAATATGTTGCCTTGCTGAAATGTGGTGCTAACTGCAGCAGGGCCTCCCTGTGTCACAAGTCAGATGGTGCAGCCTCTTCAAGCATCTCTCCAGCTTCCCAGTCACTACAGCAGCCCACATGAGGCAGGAGCTGGAATACCATCCTCAGTACGCTCATGGCTGTAACTCTTTTGAGTACAAACATGTTTCCATCTGTTTTCAGATGAAGTTACATTGTTTCATAGTTTGCCATTGAGAGATTTGAACCCTTGATCTTAGGGTTACAAACCCTGTACCATAACCACTTGGCCATTGGCCTTCAGTCTGACAAGGCACCTCAAGGAGATCAGTCTGCAGCTATGGGACAATGCCTTCCCTGTGACTTTGATGGTGAAAAAGCGAGGCAAGGTTTGGGGTAAGCCAGCTGAGGACATTCTCTAAGTGCTCATGCCTGTTAATTATACTGAGTCCTCAGCATTACTTCAATCCTCATAACATTGACATCCAGAACTCTCAGTGAGGAATGGGAGCTGCAGTCAACCTGACCTTTAATTGAGCATGGAGGACCTCATGTGGACCATGTTCAGACAACTGCGTAGCATGCAGGAACACGCCTCTTCTTTGACACATCTGCTGGATGCCATCAATGCATACAGTGAAGGAGTGCAACTGATGGCTGGCTGTGGCCCTGGATAGTCT
This sequence comes from Carcharodon carcharias, assembly GCF_017639515.1. Taxonomy (NCBI): domain Eukaryota; kingdom Metazoa; phylum Chordata; class Chondrichthyes; order Lamniformes; family Lamnidae; genus Carcharodon; species Carcharodon carcharias. The sequence goes on along the minus strand of NC_054481.1, from coordinate 62,614,486 downwards.
GACAATGTAGACAGACCATGGAGTCCTCAAGGTTCAGCATTGTTGATAATAAAGAGCACACATCAGCTGCATTCCACCCTCGGTCCTATCCCATTTCCGCACTTAGCATTATCATCCCATCTAGCTAACATATGTGCATTGAGATCAGGCGCAAAGGTTCAAGTGACCCCAGTACATCACCACATGAAATTAGCATCATAGAGCTTGCTGAGGATTTAGGTGAGTGGATGCATACCAGAACTTATGGCCCAGTGCTGCATCCCTACATGTCTACGTTAGACTTGTGGGTGCAATGCAGACAAATCCAAAGTTGCTAACAGTGAATGCTGTAGCTTTGAGTGCCAGGACAAAAATGTGTTGACAAGGGTCAGAGCTCAGGAGCATTGAGTTGGGAAGGTGCTCACTAATGTTGGGGAACTGTGCAGATTTTCACTTGTCGAGTCAACAACAATGATGGCAGACATGAGCGCACAGGAGCTCAGAGTGTGGGCTAATAGATTGAACACCATCTTGGCTGATGGAGAATTTATGGCGATAAAGGAAAGATTACCCATCTCCATGTGCATCTACATCTCTCCTTCGACACTACACCTTTACCTTTCCACAATGCAGATGAGTTGGAGGACTACATGAGCCTCCATCTTACACAGCCAGGAATGAACATCACTTGAACCTGCAAAGCATGTCTAAGAGATGCCTTGCACAAGCATATTTTACATTGAAGGTGATGCTTCACTGATGTCAGGAGTAAGCTGAGAACCAACACCCACTGCTATGAGATGGTTGTACACAACATTGACCTGAGCCACATGATGCGGCATCTGTGATAAGTGTGAGACCTGATCAACAACCACCCAGCTCAGCATACAGAGGAGGCATACACTATCGGAGATGTGGAATTGATGCAATTCTATTTACGTGGTTGGAAATGACATATATCTGGTGAACATCCATGCAACCATTGTGCTCCTAGTATTTCTTGATCTTTCTAACCCTATTGCTATGTCTTGGTGCATCCCTGACATCCACAGCAGAGGTGGAGGCAGCCTGCTGACTGTTATGCCCTGTTGTCTCTGATAATTTTGGTGGGCATCCTCTGGAGGACTGAAACCTGGAAGGCACTGCCCTGCTTTGGGTCTCCTACTGTGGGGCATGTGCACCCTCCTCTATCTGTGGAGCTGCAGTTGATGGGGTCACAAGCAGAAGGGGTTGGGATTGGCTGGACACTCCTGGTGTCACCTGGCCCCAGGGTGTCCAGCTGCTGGTCCTAGTCTCTATGGGTGACCAAGGGCCCCTGGCTGATTTCTGAGGAGAAAGGGTGCCTGAAGTGAGATCAGGGTGCCCTGGCCCTCTCTTGTGTGGCTACTGCTGGATGCCACCAATGCCTACAGCGAAGGAGTGCAACTCCTGCTGCAGCACAGGGGCTATGTCCTGGCAGCTGCCATCCTACCAGTGTTGACCTCGGTGCACTGGCATGCCGGCGCAATGACCTCAGACTGAGCACAGATGGATTCCTCCACCGTACGTTGCAATATGTGGTATGCATTGACAGCCCTGCCTGATATTCCCGTGACTGCAGCTCCAACATTTCAGTTAGGACCGAGTCCACAGACATATTATCTGACTGGGACTCAGCAGATACGTTGCCTCCAGCTGTGCTCTGTGTATCGCTGACCTTAGATTGGCCTGCTGCACAAGCCGTGGACCAGAATCAGCGCTGTGCTGACCAGGTTGTGATGCCAAGCCTGCTCTAGATCTAGATCCCACCGAGGTATGTGTCTGGTGGAGTGTGTAGGTGAGCGGTATGACGGGTTTTCCAGCAGCATGTCATCTGGATCCTCATACGAGGTGTCCTTGGGGCTGGAGATAAGGGGCTGGTTCCCAATGTCCCTGGGGTATTTGGCTGTGGTGCCTATTAAAGAGAGTGGAGATAATTTGTGCATGACAGCAGACCCAAAAACACAACAACGCACTCACAGTGTTGCTGTCTGAAGGAGCAGCTGTTGAAAGGTCCTCACCTGGGTCAGTGCCGCTGACGTCATCATGCTGAAGGAATGGTCCCAGTCCTCGCCGGCCAGCTCAACAGCACACTCCTTATAGAGAGCGAGGGCCTTGAGCTCAGGCATCCCACCACCGCTCTGGCAAGACTGTGATCAGGACACATGCTAAAGCAGATGATAAGGATGCCTGACTTGTGTGGGTACTGAGTGGAGCTGTGCTTGGGATGAGTATGCAAGCTGCACAGGGTGTGAGCCTTGGTGGAGATGTCAATGTGTGTATGAGACAGTGAGTGGTGATATTCCTTGAGCTGGCAGTGTGTGAAATCTCTGTGGAGACTCATCCTGCAAATGTCTGATTGGCTTGTGAAAGTCTGAGTTGAGAGTGATAAAATGGTTGAATTACCCTGGCGGAATGAATGAGATCTCTTCCTGCACTGGATCTCTGATCTCTTGTGGGCTGAATTGGTGTTCACCACCCTGGTCAGCTTCTCCCAAGCTGCGATTGAGAGGCTTTTGGACCTCCTTCTGCCATCACCGGGGTAGGGCACTTGCTGGTGATCCTTGACGGTGTCAAGAAGGTAATCCACCGATGCATTGCTGAACTTGGGGGCTGTAGTCTTCTTCCCTTTGGGGGCCATCTCTCTGTTGCAGCAGTCCTAGGCTGCAGACTTTGTGAAGGCTGTGCACAGTTTCAATTTAAATAAAGCACCCGCTGCGATGATCAGCTTAGGTCACAGCAGGGTGGGAGAATCACAGGCTGGCCGCCCACGATACAAAGTGTTTCCCGTTAATGCATATTTAATGAGGTGAGAAGTGTACAGTCAGGCTTGAAAATCATTTGTCTCAGTTCATTACCTCCACCACTGAAAGTGGGCGGAGGTAATGTTTTCACACCTGTTTGTTAGTCTATTTGTAAACAATATATCTCAAAAACTAATGGATGGATTTCAACAAAACTTGGTACACAGATAGGGCATGAGCCCAAGAAAGAACTGATTAGTTTTTGATGAAGATACAGATCCAGATTGGAATCCTGGATTTTTTTAAATAGACCTACTAACATTGGGAGCTGTGGGGGATGGGGGGAATTGACCTTTTCTTTTTATAACATGGTGGGGTTGTTTTATTTAGAATGTTGTCGATTGTTTTAGAATGCTGTTAATTGTCTCAGTTGCCGTGGTGGATTTTGTCACTGATGTCAAAATGTGAGCAGAGTTTTCAGAGCAGATTGTTGGATTTGGATTGACCTGAAGCCTTCTCAGTGAGATGGGGGCTCTGAACAAGAATGTTTATGTTTTCAGCTTTGTGGTTGCAGTGCATCAACCAGGCAGGGAAAAGCCTCGAGGGAGAGCTGCGTAATTGTAATAAATAACTTTGAGTTAACACAGCGTGGTGGAGTGCCCACTCTACTGAGTGCCCTCTTCACTTTTTTGCTGTTGAAATCCACATCCATGTTTTTGGGACTTCCAAACTTGACTATTCCAATGCTCTTCTGGCCACCCTAAATGCTCCTTAAATTTCAGCTTATCCATGAGTCTTCTGATGCTATTCTACCCGACAACATGTCTCACTTGCCCACCATACCTGTCTTCACTGGGAAATGCCAAAGTCTAGGCATCTTTCTTTGGTGATCTCATTTTCTCATCCCACCTACACCCCACCAAGCCTTGGCTGATATCAACTATAGTTCAAAGGCATTAAGGTGCGAAACAAACACCTACGCTGAGCAGAAAGCAATATTAAACTAAAGCAAATCTTTTGAAAGGTTTAGAATTCAGATTGCAAGGCACTATTAAGTTGGTTACTGTATTTCAAGGTGAAAGCACTGTTCTTTTTGAGACTGGGTGTGAGCAGTTTAGCATCAACCGTCTATCCCCATCACACTCACCATTTCTGTACCTTCACTTCACTGATGTCATTTTGTAATCAATTGTAAAATGGGCACCAAAAGTCCAAGTTTGACAATGTGGTCAACACTGGTTAGCTCGCAAAAGCTTTTAATAAACAATGCAGTTTAGCAAGGCCTCACTGTCTTTGGCTGCTGATGTTAAAACCTGATGTTTACAGCCAGTGAATTTAGTACGAACCTTGCCCCAGCCTACCACCATTACATGTGCGAGTGGGAAACTACACAGCATTCAAGTAGTTGGAGGTGCTTTTATTGTGGTGCAGGATTAGGTGGTGCAGGATTTGCAGGGCTGGGTGGTGCAGGATTTGGAGGTGCAGGGCTGGGTGGTGCAGGATTTGGAGGTGCAGGGCTGGGTGGTGCAGGATTTACAGGTGCAGGGCTGGGTGGTGCAGGATTTACAGGTGCAGGGCTGGGTGGTGCAGGATTTACAGGTGCAGGGCTGGGTAGTGCAGGATTTACAGGTGCAGGGCTGGGTGGTGCAGGATCTACAGGTGCAGGACTGGGTGGTGCAGGATTTACAGGTGCAGTGCTGGGTGGTGCAGTGTTTGGAGGTGCAGGGCTGGGTGGTGCAGGATCTACAGGTGCAGGGCTGGGTGGTGCAGGATTTACAGGTGCAGGGCTGGGTGGTGCAGGATTTACAGGTGCAGGACTGGGTGGTGCAGGATTTACAGGTGCAGGGCTGGGTGGTGCAGGATTTGGAGGTGCAGGGCTGGGTGGTGTAGGATTTACAGGTGCAGGGCTGGGTGGTGCAGGATCTACAGGTGCAGGGCTGGGTGGTGCAGGATCTACAGGTGCAGGACTGGGTGGTGCAGGGTTTGGAGGTGTGGGTCTGGGTGGTGCAGGATCTACAGGTGCAGGGCTGGGTGCTGCAGGATCTACAGGTGCAGGGCTGAGTGGTGCAGGATTTACAGGTGCAGGGCTGGGTGGTGTAGGATTTACAGGTGCAGGGCTGGGTGGTGCAGGATCTACAGATGCAGGGCTGGGTGGTGCAGGATCTACAGGTGCAGGGTTGGGTGGTGCAGGATTTACAGGTGCAGGGCTGGGTGGTGCAGAGTTTGGAGGTGTGGGTCTGGGTGGTGCAGGGTTTGGAGGTGTGGGTCTGGGTGGTGCAGGGTTTGGAGGTGTGGGTCTGGGTGGTGCAGGATCTACAGGTGCAGGGCTGGGTGGTGCAGGATTTACAGGTGCAGGGCTGGGTGGTGCAGGATCTACAGGTGCAGGGCTGGGTGGTGTAGGATTTACAGGTGCAGGGCTGGGTGGTGCAGGATTTACAGGTGCAGGGCTGGGTGGTGCAGGATTTACAGGTGCAGGGCTGGGTGGTGCAGGATTTACAGGTGCAGGGCTGGGTGGTGCAGGATTTACAGGTGCAGGGCTGGGTGGTGCAGGATTTACAGGTGCAGGGCTGGGTGGTGCAGTGTTTGGAGGTGCAGGGCTGGGTGGAGCAGGATCTACAGGTGCAGGGTTGGGTGGTGCAGGATTTACAGGTGCAGGGCTGGGTGCTGCAGGATTTACAGGTGCAGGGTTGGGTGGTGCAGGATTTACAGGTGCAGGGCTGGGTGCTGCAGGATCTACAGATGCAGGGCTGGGTGGTGCAGGATCTACAGGTGCAGGGTTGGGTGGTGCAGGATTTACAGGTGCAGGACTGGGTGGTGCAGGGTTTGGAGGTGTGGGTCCGGGTAGTGCAGGATTTACAGGTGCAGGGCTGGGTGTTGCAGGATTTACAGGTGCAGGGCTGGATGCTGCAGGATTTACAGGTGCAGGGCTGGGTGCTGCAGGATCTACAGGTGCAGGGCTGGGTGTTACAGGATCTACAGGTGCAGGGCTGGGTGGTGCAGGATCTACATGTGCAGGGCTGGGTGGTGCAGGATCTACAGGTGCAGGGCTGGGTGGTGTAGGATTTACAGGTGCAGGTCTGGGTGGTGCAGAGTTTGGAGGTGTGGGTCTGGGTGGTGCAGGGTTTGGAGGTGTGGGTCTGGGTGGTGCAGGATTTACAGGTGCAGGGCTGGGTGCTGCAGGATCTACAGGTGCAGGGCTGGGTGCTGCAGGATCTACAGGTGCAGGGCTGGGTGGTGCAGAGTTTGGAGGTGTGGGTCTGGGTGGTGCAGGATTTACAGGTGCAGGGCTGGGTGGTGCAGGGTTTGGAGGTGCAGGGCTGGGTGGTGCAGGATCTACAGGTGCAGGGCTGGGTGCTGCAGGATTTACAGGTGCAGGGCTGGGTGGTGCAGGATTTACAGGTGCAGGGCTGGGTGGTGCAGAGTTTGGAGGTGCTGGGCTGGGTGGTGCAGGATTTACAGGTGCAGGACTGGGTGTTGCAGGATTTACAGGTGCAGGGCTGGGTGCTGCAGAGTTTGGAGGTGTGGGTCTGGGTGGTGCAGGGTTTGGAGGTGCAGGGCTGGGTGGTGCAGGATTTACAGGTGCAGGACTGGGTGGTGCAGGGTTTGGAGGTGTGGGTCTGGGTGGTGCAGGGTTTGGAGGTGTGGGTCTGGGTGGTGCAGGGTTTGGAGGTGTGGGTCTGGGTGGTGCAGGATCTACAGGTGCAGGGCTGGGTGGTGCAGGATCTACAGGTGCAGGGCTGGGTGGTGCAGGATTTACAGGTGCAGGGCTGGGTGGTGCAGGATCTACAGGTGCAGGACTGGGTGGTGCAGGATCTACAGGTGCAGGACTGGGTGGTGCAGGATCTACAGGTGCAGGGCTGGGTGGTGCAGGATTTACAGGTGCAGGGCTGGGTGGTGCAGGATCTACAGGTGCAGGGCTGGGTGGTGCAGAGTTTGGAGGTGTGGGTCTGGGTGGTGCAGGGTTTGGAGGTGCAGGGCTGGGTGGTGCAGGATCTACAGGTGCAGGACTGGGTGTTGCAGGATTTACAGGTGCAGGGCTGGGTGGTGCAGGATCTACAGGTGCAGGACTGGGTGGTGCAGGATCTACAGGTGCAGGGTTGGGTGGTGCAGGATTTACAGGTGCAGGACTGGGTGGTGCAGGGTTTGGAGGTGTGGGTCCGGGTAGTGCAGGATTTACAGGTGCAGGGCTGGGTGTTGCAGGATTTACAGGTGCAGGGCTGGATGCTGCAGGATTTACAGGTGCAGGGCTGGGTGCTGCAGGATCTACAGGTGCAGGGCTGGGTGTTGCAGGATCTACAGGTGCAGGGCTGGGTGGTGCAGGATCTACAGGTGCAGGGCTGGGTGGTGCAGGGTTTGGAGGTGCAGGGCTGGGTGGTGCAGGATCTACAGGTGCAGGGCTGGGTGGTGCAGGATCTACAGGTGCAGGGCTGGGTGGTGTAGGATTTACAGGTGCAGGGCTGGGTGGTGCAGAGTTTGGAGGTGTGGGTCTGGGTGGTGCAGGGTTTGGAGGTGTGGGTCTGGGTGGTGCAGGATTTACAGGTGCAGGGCTGGGTGCTGCAGGATCTACAGGTGCAGGGCTGGGTGCTGCAGGATCTACAGGTGCAGGGCTGGGTGGTGCAGGATTTAAAGGTGCAGGGCTGGGTGTTGCAGAGTTTGGAGGTGTGGGTCTGGGTGGTGCAGGGTTTGGAGGTGTGGGTCTGGGTGGTGCAGGATTTGGAGGTGCAGGGCTGGGTGGTGCAGGATTTGGAGGTGCAGGGCTGGGTGGTGCAGGATCTACAGGTGCAGGGCTGGGTGGTGCAGGATCTACAGGTGCAGGGCTGGGTGGTGCAGGATCTACAGGTGCAGGGCTGGGTGGTGCAGGATCTACAGGTGCAGGGCTGGGTGGTGTAGGATTTACAGGTGCAGGGCTGGGTGGTGCAGGATTTACAGGTGCAGGGCTGGGTGGTGCAGGATTTACAGGTGCAGGGCTGGGTGGTGCAGGATTTACAGGTGCAGGGCTGGGTGGTGCAGGATTTACAGGTGCAGGGCTGGGTGGTGCAGGATTTACAGGTGCAGGGCTGGGTGGTGCAGTGTTTGGAGGTGCAGGGCTGGGTGGAGCAGGATCTACAGGTGCAGGGTTGGGTGGTGCAGGATTTACAGGTGCAGGGCTGGGTGCTGCAGGATTTACAGGTGCAGGGTTGGGTGGTGCAGGATTTACAGGTGCAGGGCTGGGTGCTGCAGGATCTACAGATGCAGGGCTGGGTGGTGCAGGATCTACAGGTGCAGGGTTGGGTGCTGCAGGATTTACAGGTGCAGGACTGGGTGGTGCAGGGTTTGGAGGTGTGGGTCCGGGTAGTGCAGGATTTACAGGTGCAGGGCTGGGTGTTGCAGGATTTACAGGTGCGGGGCTGGATGCTGCAGGATTTACAGGTGCAGGGCTGGGTGCTGCAGGATCTACAGGTGCAGGGCTGGGTGTTGCAGGATCTACAGGTGCAGGGCTGGGTGGTGCAGGATCTACAGGTGCAGGGCTGGGTGGTGCAGGGTTTGGAGGTGCAGGACTGGGTGGTGCAGGATCTACATGTGCAGGGCTGGGTGGTGCAGGATCTACAGGTGCAGGGCTGGGTGGTGTAGGATTTACAGGTGCAGGGCTGGGTGGTGCAGAGTTTGGAGGTGTGGGTCTGGGTGGTGCAGGGTTTGGAGGTGTGGGTCTGGGTGGTGCAGGATTTACAGGTGCAGGGCTGGGTGCTGCAGGATCTACAGGTGCAGGGCTGGGTGCTGCAGGATCTACAGGTGCAGGGCTGGGTGGTGCAGGATTTAAAGGTGCAGGGCTGGGTGGTGCAGAGTTTGGAGGTGTGGGTCTGGGTGGTGCAGGGTTTGGAGGTGTGGGTCTGGGTGGTGCAGGATTTGGAGGTGCAGGGCTGGGTGGTGCAGGATTTGGAGGTGCAGGGCTGGGTGGTGCAGGATCTACAGGTGCAGGGCTGGGTGGTGCAGGATCTACAGGTGCAGGGCTGGGTGGTGCAGGGTTTGGAGGTGCAGGGCTGGGTGGTGCAGGATCTACAGGTGCAGGGCTGGGTGGTGCAGGATTTACAGGTGCAGGGCTGGGTGGTGCAGGATTTACAGGTGCAGGGCTGGGTGGTGCAGGATTTACAGGTGCAGGGCTGGGTGGTGCAGAGTTTGGAGGTGTGGGTCTGGGTGGTGCCGGGTTTGGAGGTGCAGGGCTGGGTGGTGCAGGATTTACAGGTGCAGGACTGGGTGGTGCAGGGTTTGGAGGTGTGGGTCTGGGTGGTGCAGGGTTTGGAGGTGTGGGTCTGGGTGGTGCAGGGTTTGGAGGTGTGGGTCTGGGTGATGCAGGATCTACAGGTGCAGGGCTGGGTGGTGCAGGATCTACAGGTGCAGGGCTGGGTGGTGCAGGATTTACAGGTGCAGGGCTGGGTGGTGCAGGATTTACAGGTACAGGGCTGGGTGGTGCAGGATCTACAGGTGCAGGGCTGGGTGGTGCAGGATCTACAGGTGCAGGGCTGGGTGGTGCAGAGTTTGGAGGTGTGGGTCTGGGTGGTGCAGGGTTTGGAGGTGCAGGGCTGGGTGGTGCAGGATCTACAGGTGCAGGACTGGGTGTTGCAGGATTTACAGGTGCAGGGCTGGGTGGTGCAGGATCTACAGGTGCAGGACTGGGTGGTGCAGGATCTACAGGTGCAGGGTTGGGTGGTGCAGGATTCACAGGTGCAGGACTGGGTGGTGCAGGGTTTGGAGGTGTGGGTCCGGGTAGTGCAGGATTTACAGGTGCAGGGCTGGGTGTTGCAGGATTTACAGGTGCAGGGCTGGATGCTGCAGGATTTACAGGTGCAGGGCTGGGTGGTGCAGGATCTACAGGTGCAGGGCTGGGTGTTGCAGGATCTACAGGTGCAGGGCTGGGTGGTGCAGGATCTACAGGTGCAGGGCTGGGTGGTGCAGGGTTTGGAGGTGCAGGGCTGGGTGGTGCACGATCTACATGTGCAGGGCTGGGTGGTGCAGAGTTTGGAGGTGTGGGTCTGGGTGGTGCAGGGTTTGGAGGTGTGGGTCTGGGTGGTGCAGGATTTGGAGGTGCAGGGCTGGGTGGTGCAGGATTTGGAGGTGCAGGGCTGGGTGGTGCAGGATCTACAGGTGCAGGGCTGGGTGGTGCAGGATCTACAGGTGCAGGGCTGGGTGGTGCAGGGTTTGGAGGTGCAGGGCTGGGTGGTGCAGGATCTACAGGTGCAGGGCTGGGTGGTGCAGGATTTACAGGTGCAGGGCTGGGTGGTGCAGGATTTACAGGTGCAGGGCTGGGTGGTGCAGGATTTACAGGTGCAGGGCTGGGTGGTGCAGAGTTTGGAGGTGTGGGTCTGGGTGGTGCCGGGTTTGGAGGTGCAGGGCTGGGTGGTGCAGGATTTACAGGTGCAGGACTGGGTGGTGCAGGGTTTGGAGGTGTGGGTCTGGGTGGTGCAGGGTTTGGAGGTGTGGGTCTGGGTGGTGCAGGGTTTGGAGGTGTGGGTCTGGGTGATGCAGGATCTACAGGTGCAGGGCTGGGTGGTGCAGGATCTACAGGTGCAGGGCTGGGTGGTGCAGGATTTACAGGTGCAGGGCTGGGTGGTGCAGGATTTACAGGTACAGGGCTGGGTGGTGCAGGATCTACAGGTGCAGGGCTGGGTGGTGCAGGATCTACAGGTGCAGGGCTGGGTGGTGCAGAGTTTGGAGGTGTGGGTCTGGGTGGTGCAGGGTTTGGAGGTGCAGGGCTGGGTGGTGCAGGATCTACAGGTGCAGGACTGGGTGTTGCAGGATTTACAGGTGCAGGGCTGGGTGGTGCAGGATCTACAGGTGCAGGACTGGGTGGTGCAGGATCTACAGGTGCAGGGTTGGGTGGTGCAGGATACACAGGTGCAGGACTGGGTGGTGCAGGGTTTGGAGGTGTGGGTCCGGGTAGTGCAGGATTTACAGGTGCAGGGCTGGGTGTTGCAGGATTTACAGGTGCAGGGCTGGATGCTGCAGGATTTACAGGTGCAGGGCTGGGTGGTGCAGGATCTACAGGTGCAGGGCTGGGTGTTGCAGGATCTACAGGTGCAGGGCTGGGTGGTGCAGGATCTACAGGTGCAGGGCTGGGTGGTGCAGGGTTTGGAGGTGCAGGGCTGGGTGGTGCACGATCTACATGTGCAGGGCTGGGTGGTGCAGGATTTGGAGGTGCAGGGCTGGGTGGTGCAGGATCTACAGGTGCAGGGCTGGGTGGTGCAGGATCTACAGGTGCAGGGCTGGGTGGTGCAGGATCTACAGGTGCAGGGCTGGGTGGTGCAGGATTTACACGTGCAGGGCTGGGTGGTGCAGGATTTACAGGTGCAGGGCTGGGTGGTGCAGGGTTTGGAGGTGCAGGGCTGGGTGGTGCAGTTTCTACAGGTGCAGGGCTGGGTGCTGCAGGATTTACAGGTGCAGGGCTGGGTGGTGCAGGATTTACAGGTGCAGGGCTGGGTGGTGCAGGATTTACAGGTGCAGGGCTGGCTGCTGCAGGATTTACAGGTGCAGGGCTGGGTGGTGCAGGGTTTTGAGGTGTGGGTCGGGGTGGTGCAGGATCTACAGGTGCAGGACTGGGTGTTGCAGGATTTACAGGTGCAGGGCTGGGTGGTGCAGGATCTACAGGTGCAGGACTGGGTGGTGCAGGATCTACAGGTGCAGGGTTGGGTGGTGCAGGATTCACAGGTGCAGGACTGGGTGGTGCAGGGTTTGGAGGTGTGGGTCCGGGTAGTGCAGGATTTACAGGTGCAGGGCTGGGTGTTGCAGGATTTACAGGTGCAGGGCTGGATGCTGCAGGATTTACAGGTGCAGGGCTGGGTGGTGCAGGATCTACAGGTGCAGGGCTGGGTGTTGCAGGATCTACAGGTGCAGGGCTGGATGGTGCAGGATCTACAGGTGCAGGGCTGGGTGGTGCAGGGTTTGGAGGTGCAGGGCTGGGTGGTGCAGGATCTACAGGTGCAGGGCTGGGTGGTGCAGGATTTGGAGGTGCAGGGCTGGGTGGTGCAGGATCTACAGGTGCAGGGCTGGGTGGTGCAGGATTTACAGGTGCAGTGCTGGGTGGTGCAGGATCTACAGGTGCAGGGCTGGGTGGTGCAGGATTTACACGTGCAGGGCTGGGTGGTGCAGGATTTACAGGTGCAGGGCTGGGTGGTGCAGGGTTTGGAGGTGCAGGGCTGGGTGGTGCAGTTTCTACAGGTGCAGGGCTGGGTGCTGCAGGATTTACAGGTGCAGGGCTGGGTGGTGCAGGATTTACAGGTGCAGGGCTGGGTGGTGCAGGATTTACAGGTGCAGGGCTGGGTGCTGCAGGATTTACAGGTGCAGGGCTGGGTGGTGCAGGGTTTTGAGGTGTGGGTCTGGGTGGTGCAGGATCTACAGGTGCAGGGCTGGGTGGTGCAGGATCTACAGGTGCAGGGCTGGGTGGTGCAGGATCTACAGGTGCAGGGCTGGGTGGTGCAGGATTTACAGGTGCAGGGCTGGGTGGTGCAGGGTTTGGAGGTGTGGGTCTGGGTGGTGCAGGATTTACAGGTGCAGGTCTGGGTGTTGCAGGATTTACAGGTGCTGGGCTGGGTGGTGCAGAGTTTGGAGGTGTGGGTCTGGGTGGTGCAGGGTTTGGAGGTGCAGGGCTGGGTGGTGCAGGATTTACAGGTGCAGGTCTGGGTGGTGCAGGGTTTGGAGGTGTGGGTCTGGGTGGTGCAGGGTTTGGAGGTGTGGGTCTGGGTGGTGCAGGATCTACAGGTGCAGGGCTGGGTGGTGCGGGATCTACAGGTGCAGGGCTGGGTGGTGTTGGATTTACAGGTGCAGGGCTGGGTGGTGCAGGACCTACAGGTGCAGGACTGGGTGGTGCAGGATCTACAGGTGCAGGACTAGGTGGTGCAGGATCTACAGGTGCAGGGCTGGGTGGTGCAGGATCTACAGGTGCAGGGCTGGGTGGTGCAGAGTTTGGAGGTGTGGGTCTGGGTGGTGCAGGGTTTGGAGGTGCAGGGCTGGGTGGTGCAGGATCTACAGGTGCAGGACTGGGTGTTGCAGGATTTACAGGTGCAGGGCTGGGTGGTGCAGGATCTACAGGTGCAGGACTGGGTGTTGCAGGATTTACAGGTGCAGGGTTGGGTGGTGCAGGATCTACAGGTGCAGGACTGGGTGTTGCAGGATTTACAGCTGCAGGGCTGGGTGGTGCAGAGTTTGGAGGTGTGGGTCTGGGTGGTGCAGGGTTTGGAGGTGCAGGGCTGGGTGGTGCAGGATCTACAGGTGCAGGGCTGGGTGGTGTAGGATTTACAGGTGCAGGACTGGGTGGTGCAGGGTTTTGAGGTGTGGGTCTGTGTGGTGCAGGATCTACAGGTGCAGGGCTGGGTGGTGCAGGATCTACAGGTGCAGGGCTGGGTGGTGCAGGATCTACAGGTGCAGGGCTGGGTGGTGCAGGATTTACAGGTGTAGGGCTGGGTGGTGCAGGGTTTGGAGGTGTGGGTCTGGGTGGTGCAGGATTTACAGGTGCAGGGCTGGGTGGTGCAGGGTTTGGAGGTGTGGGTCTGGGTGGTGCAGGATTTACAGGTGCAGGACTGTGTGGTGCAGGGTTTGGAGGTGTGGGTCTGGGTGGTGCAGGATCTACAGGTGCAGGGCTGGGTGGTGCAGGAATTGCAGGGGTGGAGGGGTCTTTCTTCTCTGGGAACTAAGTTAAATAAATCATCTCTTTTTTGTCTGGGGACATTTCGATGAAAATGGTTTAGATCGATCTTGACCCAATCACTACCAATTGTGTAAAAACAAGTAATTTTGTTTAAATTAATATATTCTGTCTGAGAGAGAGGGAAGATTGGACTATAAAATAAAAATGTTTGACTGGTTCAGTAGGGCGGGTTCTCATGAGATTGGAATTATGGAATAATGATGAGACAGTGTGAAATCTCACTCAGAGGTGCTGTGGCAAAATGCACTTTTACTCCCACTGAAATTAATCAGGTTGGCCAGCAGCTCTCTGAGGCAAGACTACCTCCCAGCTGAGGGACAGAAGTCCCACCTTCAGCCAATTAATGCTCTTTGGGGCATGCAACGCCTGGGGGCAGCCAGTGCGGGTTGGGATGTGTTTGCAGCCGACTCCTCGGATGGCGGGAAGGGAAACCGCCACCTGAAATATCCTGGCACTCGAGTCAGAAAGTTACAGCATAGAGAGAGGCTATTTGGTCCATTGTATCTGTGTTGACTGACAAGGAACCATCCAGCCTAATTCCACTTCCAGCGATTGGTCTGTAGCCTCGTAGGTTACATACGAACATACGAATTTAGGAGCAGAAGACAGCCATTTAGCTCCTCGACCCTGCTCCACCATTCAATAAGATCATGGCTGATGTGATTGTGGCCTCAACTTCACTTTTCCTCCTACCCCCATACCCTTTGACCCCCTTGTCAATCAAGAATCTATCTAATTCAGCCTTTAAAATATTCAACGACACTGCCTCCACCATTCTCTGGGGTAGAGAGTTCCACAGGCTCATGGCCCTCTGAGGGAAAAAATGTCTCCTCATCTCCAACTTGGGAGACCCCTTATTTTTAAATGGTGTCTCCTAGTTCTAGTATCTCCCATAAGGGGAAGCATTCTTGCAGCATCCACCATGTCAAGTCCCCTCAGGATCTTATATGTTTCAAAAAGATTATCTTTCATTCTACTAAACTCCAATGGGTATTGGGCCAACCTTTCCAATCTTTTCTCATAGGATAACTCCTTCATTCCAGGAATCAGTTGAGTGAGCCTTCTCTGACTGTCTAATGCAATTATGTTGTTTCTTAAATAAGGAGGCCAAAATTCTACACAGTGCTCCAAATGTTTTCTAGCCAATAAGCTATACAACTGTAGCAAAGCACCCCTAATTTTATATTCCATTCCCCTTGCAATAAATGACAACATTCAATTTGCCTTCCTAATCATTTGCTGTACCTTCCTGTGATTTATGAATTAGGGGGCGGCGATGGCACAGTGGTATTGCAGCTGGACTAGTAATCCAGGGACCATGGGTAATGCTCTGGGGTCTGGGTTTGAATCCCAGCATGGCAGATGGTGGAATTTGAATTCAATGAAAAGCTAGAATTAAAAGTCTAATGATGACCATGACCATTGTCAGTTGTTGCACAAGCCCAATCTGGTTCACTAATGCTGTTTAGGGAACCTGGTCTGGACTCCAGACCCAAAGCAATGTTCTTGACTCTTAAATGGCCTAGTGAGCACTCAGTTGTAACAAACTGCTACAAAGTCACAAAAAAGGAATGAAACTGGATGGACCACCCAGCATCGACCTAGGCACCGGAAACAAAAATGGCAATCTCAGCTCTGTTGACCTTGCAAAGTCCTCCTTATGAATCAGTGCCAAAATTGGGAGAGCTGTCTCACAGACTAGTAAAGCAACAGACTGACATAGTCGTCTTCATGCAATCATACCTGACATATAATATCCCAGATGCCACTATCACCATCCCTGGGTATGTCCTGTCACACCAGCAGGCCAGGACAGGCCCAGCAGAGATGTTGGCACAGTGGTATACAGTTGGGAGGGAATTGCCCTGAGAGTCCTCAACAATGACTTCCGGACCCCATGAAGTCACATGGCATCAGGTCAAACATGGGCAAGGAAACTTCCTGTTGATTACCACATACCTTGAGATTTTCTAAGTGCCCAGCTATAATCTCCTTAATGATTGATTCTAGCACTTTCCCCACGACAGATGTCTGGCTAACTGGCCTATAGATTCTTGTTTTCTGCCTCCCTCTCTTCTTGAATAGAGGGGTTATATTTGCTACTTTCCAGTCTGATGGAACATTTCCAGAATCTAGCGAATTTTGGAAAATTAACACCAACGTACCTACTACCTCATTAGCCACCTCTTTTAAGACCTTAGGATGAAGTCCATCAGGACCCGGAGGCTGGTCATCCTGCAGCTCCATCAGTTTGCTCAGTACCGCTTCCCTAGTGATTGTAATTTCACTAAGTTCCCCTCTCCCTTCCACCTTCTGATTTACAGCTACTACTGGAATGTTTTTTGCAACTTCTGTAGTGAAGACAGCAAAATATTTGTTCATTTCATCCAACATTTCCTTATTATCACCCATTAACTCCCTATTGTCACTCTTTAGGGGACCAGCACTCACTTAATTTACTCTTTTCCTTTTTAAATACCAGTAGAAACTCTTGCTATCCGTTTTTACGTTTCTAGCTAGCTTCCTCTCATACCCTAAGTTCTTGCTCCTAATTAACCTTTTAGTCATTCTCTGCCATTCTTCATATTCCGACCAATTATCTGACCTGCCATCCATCCTTGCGCAGTTATAAGCTTTTTTCTTATGTGTTATGCTTTCCTTAACTTCCTTAGTTAACCACGGATGGTTTGTCTTTCCTTTAGAATTTTTCATTGTGGTAGGAATATACTTATTCTGAGTATTCTGAAATATCGTCTTAAGTATCTGCCACTCTTTCTCTATTAATCCATCCTCTAACCTAGCATCCTAGTTCACTTCAGCTACCTCAGGTTTCATGCACACATAGTTGCCCTTACTTAAGTTTAAAATACGAGTCTTAGAACAACTTTTCTCCCTTTCAAACTGGATGTTAAGTTTAATCATATTGTGGTCGTGGTCACTTAGAGTTGCCCTTGCTCTGCGGTCATTAATTAATGCTGTCACATTACACAATACCAATATAAGCTGCTCTCTGGTTGGTTCCAGAATGTGCTGCTCTAATAAACTACCTCAAAAGCATTCTATGAACTCCTCATCCAGGTCACCACAGCCAATCTGATTTTTCCAATTTATACGTAGACTAAAATCACCCATGATTACTGCTGCCCCTTTATCACAAGCACCCAATATTTCTTCATGTATACTTTGTCCTAAATTGTGGTTACTGTTAAGCAGCATGAAGACCACTCCCACTCATGTCTTCTTTCCCCTACTATTCCTCATCTTCACCCAAACCGATTCTACATCCTGAACTCCTGAACCAAGGTCAGCTCTAATTATTGCATAAATGCCAGCCTTGATCAACAGTGCTACCCCTCCACCTTCACCTAGCTTCCTATTCTTCTTGAATGTCATATATCCTTCAATATTCAGGACCTAATCCTTGTCATCCTGCAGCCATGTCTCCATAATGGCTATCAGATCATATTTATTTACTTCAACGCATGCTATCAGTTCATTTACTTTGTTATGAATGCTATGTCTTTTTTGTTATCTTTGTAACATCTAGTCTTGACTATTGGTGTATACTTAAGTTTTATCTCTCTGCCCCTTCCTGCTATTCTCTGAACCTCATTTCCCCATGTTACTATTATGGTCTCCTGTCTTGAATCTACCCCTTGATTTGCCACATATACCCAAGCTTGACCTTTCACCCCATTGTTTAGTTTAAAGCCCTGTCTACTTCCCTAGTTAATGCAAATTGCAAGAACACTCATCCCAGGGTGGTTCAGGTGTAGACCATCTCAACAGTATAGCCCCCACTTTCCCCAGTATTGGTGCCAGTGCCCCACAAACTGGAACCCACCTCTCCCATGCCAGTTTTTGAGCCAAACATTCATCTCTCTAATCTTATTTGGCCTAATCCAATACACACGTGGCTCAGGTAACAATCCAGAGATTATTTGAGGTTCTGCTTCTTAATTTGGTATCTAACTCCTCACGCTGACTATGTAGAACCTCTTTCCTTGTCCTGCCTATGTCATTAGTATATGGATCATGACAACTAGATCCTCCGTCTCCAAGTTCCTCTCCAGATCTGAGCAGATGTGCCAAACCCTGGCACCAGGCAGGCAACACAGACTTCTGGACTCACTCTTCACTGCAGAGAACAGCGTCAATCTCCCTCACTCCACTGTCCCCTACTACCACTACATTCCTGTTTGTTCCCCCGCTTGAATGGATTCCTGTACCATGGTGCCATGGCCAGCCTTCTTATCCACCTTGCACATCTTGCTTTCATCCACACACATTGTGAGCACTTCAAACCTGTTTGACAATTGTAAAGCCTAAGGCTCCTCCACTACTTGGTCCCATTACCTGCCTCATTCATGGTCACATCCTCCTGTTCCTCACTGCTGACCAAAACAGACAACCCTATTCTAAGAGGCGTGACTGTCTCCTGGAAGAAAGGGTCCAGATATTTGTCCCCCTCCCTTATGTTGTTCAATGTCTGCAGTTAGGTTTTCAGATCAATAATCCTGATTCAGAATTCCCCTAGCTGCTTATACTTTCTACAGTTGTGTTTGTCTTGGATCGCCTTAGCGTCCAAAAGAACCCACATCCACAGCTGCAATATCATATCTGACCTGTCATTGTTACTTATGTTATTTAGTTAATTTAATTACTCACGTAATTAGCTCAGAATAATTCCTATGTATACCACACCTCTTTCCCTTGTGCATCAAATTCACACATGAACCTAATTCACTACTCACTCAGTCTCCATCTCACTCTGTTGTAGTTGCCAGTCTCCTCATGCACCTCTTAACTGATTAGATGTTAAGCTAACTGGTCTGTAATTTATTGCTTTCTGTCTCTCTCCTATCTTGAATAAGGGCGTTACATATATTCCAATCTGATGGGGCCTTTCCAGAATCTAGGGAAATTTGAAAAATTAAAACCAATGCATTTACTATCTTAGCAGTTACTTATTTTAAGATCCTAGGATGAAGTCCATCAGGACCTGGGCATCTGTCAGCTTTTAGTTCTAATAATTTTCTCCATTCTCTTTCTCTAGTGATTGTAATTGTTTTAAGATCCTCCTTTCCTTTCACCTCTTGAAGTACTTATTGTAGTGATGCTATTTGTATCCTTTACAGTGAAGACAGATGCACATCTGTTCAGTTCATCCACCATTCCTAATTTTCCATTATTAATTCACCAGAATCAGCCTATAGAGGATTAACATTCACTTTACTTACTCTTTTCCCTTTTAAATGCCTGTAGAAACTCTTACTATCTGTCTTTATATTTCTAGCTAGCCTTCTTTCATACTCTAATTTCTCCTTCACTATTTTTTTCACCATTCTTTGCTATTTTTCATATTCTGTCCAATGTTCTAACCTGCCACTAATATTTGTGGAATTGTACGCTTTTTCTTTGAATATGATATTATCTTTAATTTCCTTAGCAGGCCACGGATGGAATGCTTTCCCCTAGAGTCTGTCTTACTTACTGGAATGTATATTTACCGAGTGTTACAAAATATCTCCTTAAACATCTGCCACTGCATCTCTACTGACTTATCCCTTAACCTAATTTCCCAGCTCACTTTAGCCAGTTGTGCTCATACCATTGTAATTGCCATTATTTAAGTTCAAAACACTACTCTTAGACCCACCCTTGTCTTGAACTGAATGCAAAATTCAATCATGTTATGATCTAGGGGTACCTAGGGTTGCCTTTACAATGAGGTCATAAATTAATCCTGTCTCATAGCACATTGTCAGATCTAGAATAATCTGATCTCTTGTTGGTTCTCGTATGTGCTGCTCTAAGAAATTGTCTTAAAAACACTATGCTTGCTAACAAGCCTAACTAACATTTAATTATTTATTTACACATGGCAGGCAAGCTTCCAATTTCAGCGTCCATCCACCTAGTGTATTATGAGGTCAGCCATGGGGTGGACAATGGGGTGGTGAGCTAGCCACCTGACCTATTTTACGTGTGCCCTCACTGAAAACACACCTGGTGGGGGCATGTAAAATCCAGCCCATAGCCTCTGCTCTATTCTCAGAGCCCTGCTTCAACATCAGGATCTGTTCTAAAACTGCCAAAAGAAAACTGTTCCATTTGGAGAGAACCTTGCTTGTTTCCTCCTTACATGAATTCTCAGTGTTCTTTACTGCCAAACAGAAAACACTGGCTAGCCCAACCCCAATGCAATTAGCTTTTTGTTTTCCCTTTGCTTCTTAACTGTTCATCCATGTGGCAACCCCAGATCACATGACCATTTCTTGGCACCTAATGATGTCATATTTAGGAAACCAATTAACTATCTTTCAAAATACTCCAGAGTGCACTCTGTTTTTAAAGGGACATTGCACAAAAGAAAATACCAGTTTTTTCCCAGCACGTGGGTCATCACATATCCTCTTGCCCTTTATATATTTATAATAAGAGTTTGGATTTTTTCACACCCTCTCTTGACTTTCCTTATTTTGTTTTCATACTCCTCTAAGTTTTCTGGTATTGAACCTTCAATATCTGTCAAAAGCTTCCTTTTTTTTCTTTAAATTCTAAATTCTCATTTAAGCCCCCTGCTATCCAGGGGACTCTGGATTTAGTAGTCCCACCCTCTTTTCTGTAAAGGAACATACTTGCTCTGTAGCCTCATTATCTCTTCCTTGAATGTCTTCCATTGATCTGTGATGGATTTATCTTCAAGTAGCTGTTTCCAGTTCACTTCAGCAAATTAACATCCCAGCTCATTAAAATTAGCTTTTCCCCAACTTTTACTCCTGGTCTATCTTTGTCCTTTTATATAACGACTGTAAACCTAACCAAATTATGATCTCTTCCACCAAAGTACTAGCAACTAATAACCCTTCCACCTGCCCAGCTTCATTGCCTAAAACCAAGCCCAGAACCAGCACCTCCCCAGCCCCGTCTCTTATTGGACTTGCTACATACTGACTGATAAAGTTCTCTTGAATACATTTTAAGAATTTTGCTTTTTCTGACCCTTGCACACTAATTATTTCCCAGTTAATATTACAGTAGTTGAAATCCACCCATTCCCTCTCTGCCTGCATAATTTTAAGCTGTGGATGATCATCTCCTGAAATGCGTTATCCAGTCAATAAGCTCTCAGCCTTATGGATGCCCTGTAGTGACTCCAGCTACTGAACAAGATCTGAAACCCGGAGTTCGAGCTGTCCAGTTGGCAATGCTTCCTGCGCACATGGTCACCCAGGTTATGAGAAGTGTCCAGGATTTCCCACATGATGCAGGATATGAATTCCACAGGGCTGAGGTTCCCTGCCATGCCTTTATTTTCTAAACTATTAACTAGAAACACTTAACAGCTACACATCATTTGGCTCCTTCCCTGCTTTGGATGTCACTATGGCTGTTTTGTAGATGTTGCTTTTGTTGTTGGTGATTTTTGCTGGAGGCCCTCTCCCCCATTTTAATTTCTTGTTCGCTGTGCTTAGTCTTCACCCAAGTCCACCACCATTCCTGCTGCTGGTAAATGATAGTTCATTATTGTTACTGCCTATCAGTAATAGGGGAATCACTGAGCTTTCTTGTCTGAGGGAAATGCTGCCTATCAGGCTTGTCAAATCCTTCAGTTGATCAAGTTGCAGCAAGGACATGTACCCAGCAGAATCAGAAATCTATTTATTCTTGGTCTGCATATCCGTCTATTTTTATTGTGCCTGTCTTATTTGTCTTTAATCACACTGACAGCTTCCTACAACCAACCAGTGCAGGAAAAATGAACAATGTGCTTTGAAATTGTTTTACACATGGGCAACGAATGGGCTGTTTCGTTTTAATATTTCTGCACACTGTTCAATTTTACTGAGCTCAGCTCAAGCTTACCCTGTGTTCTTAAAACACTCACGTTCCTCCTTATGCTCCTCCAGCAACTCCCAGCGACATGCTGTGAGATGACAAATGACCACATCACTTAGTGTAAGAGCAGAATTGTTGCCACAATGCCAAATAATCATGTTGGTGATGGGGAGGGGAAGGAAGATAGATTTTTTTTCTATCTTTTGTTCTCTGCTGCTCCCTAGAATGGGGCCAACTCTTGATGGTACAAAATTCCACTGGTGCAAGCAGTTCTGCAGAACCATGTCTAAGAGCAGAATCATCCCAGAAATTGGCAAAGCCTGACATTGGGTGGGGAAAGTGGCGTTTGACCCATGATGGCAATGGTGGTTTTTTCAGTCATATTGTGCAGCACTTTGTTTCAAAAATGCGGAGGCATGGGTTTCACGCTGGATCACTGGTGGGGCGGCTTCTGATTTGCCCACCCCGCTGTGACCTCAGGCCTTCAGTAATTGGGGTACCATATTTAAAGGGTGCCCCTGCACAGAGCTAGCACTCTTGAAGGGATTAAAAGCTACTGGAAAATCATGTCTGCCAAAGGGAGGAAACATGCTGACCCTAAATTTAGTGACACCTCCCTTGAGTGCCTACTGGGCGCAGTGGGGGCCCCCACCAAGTCCTCTACCCCCACACTGGGCAAAGAGCACCAAGCAAGGTCACCACAACATGGGAGGCAGTGGCAGCATTGGTCAGCGCCAACACCCTGCAAAAAAGGACAGCCACACAGTGCTGAAAGTGGATGAATGATCTCCTCCGTTCCACCTGGATAAGTCACTCTTCTCATTACTCTCAACTCACATACTCACAAACCCATCATACATCCACAGGGATCGCACTCACTGCAGTTCAAGGGACATCACCATTCACTCTCTGACACACACCTTCATCTGCCCGGCAGATCATGTCTTCATCCCTTCCATGGCTCCACTCACCACCTACAAATGCCAGCCATCCTTCTCATCTCACCTGGCAGGCATCCTGCTTACATTCTCTCCATCTATATTCATGCAGGACAAGCTGGCACATGACAAAAAGGGGAGTTTGCAGACTGGTGGAGGAATACCCGACATCAAGGTCCTCACAGGCTTTGAAAATAGAGCCATCCAGCTGGCCGACGATGATCTGGACCATTCCTGTGCTGACAGTGAGGTCAGCTGCACTCAACCAAGTGAGATCCAGCAGTGCAACATCAATCAGACAACCATGCTGTGTGTGAATTCCCCTGTACCGCAGTCCCTTGCCATGCACTAATTATCTCTCCTTGCTTTTGCAGGCACATCTCGGAAGCAGCCAAGGGGGTCCATGAGTCAGGCCCTTGACTCCAGCCACGAAGACACCACGGAAGAGGAATGTAATGAAACCCTAATTGAAGACCCATCAAAGCACTCACCCACACCTTTCGCCAGCACAGAGATACATACCTCGGTGGGACTTAGAGTAGCCTCGGGGTCACAATCTATTGAGCATATCGCATTGTCTGATTCACAGCAGGTGGAGGCAGGAACTTCCCAGGTTTCTGGCACTCAGAGGATTGCTGGAGACCAGAAATCTGCTGAGTCTGAGTCAGATGATGAGCATATGGATTGGTCATACCTCAGTTGCTGGCGCTGCAAAGGCAAGCTTGGGAAAAGTAGGATGGGATGTCCACTGCACTGCTAAGATTGCAAGGCACGATGGAGGAGTCTGTCCCCCTTCAGCCTGAGGTGATAGTGCCGGCATGCCAACGCACTGAGGTCAACACTGTTGTGTTGTGTGATAGTGGTACCTTCACTATCAACATCCTGGGGGTTAATACTGACCAAAAACTGAACTGGAGTAGCCATATTGTCACAACTCACTGGGGATAGTGCGCTGTAATACCAAGCCCCACCCTTCCCCTAGCTGCGACAAATGCAAAAGTTTGATCAAACCACCAGATTGTCCCAATTCTACCTAATTGTTAAATTTAGGTTAACAGAATACGAGCACCAGGTTTGTAAACTTAATAAGTAAATAGCTGTTTATTGAACAAGTTGTCTTTAACTAGTGGCAAAAGAAAGAAATATGAACTGCTAACTTCTAACACTATAACTTAAACTCTGCCCCTTTCTTAAATCCCTATACACACACACACACACACACAAGACACTTAAGACACACAAAACATGGATTTTAAGGGTGGGATAAAACAGTTCAATAACACTAAGCTGGAGAACAGGATTCAGTGTGTTGATTTTGATTGATGTCTTCCAAATTCCTTTCAGTTCTTGTTGATGACACGAGGTGGTCTTCCAGGACTGACAGTATTTAGTTCACTGGTTGAGAACTTGCTTTACAGGGGTTTCTTCAGAGAGAAGAGCAGGTTTTGGAAATAAGAAAAAAGACAATAGATATTTTCTCTTTGCAGGCCAGAGGCTTTCTGTTGCATTGCTACCATACAAAACCCTGGTCACCTGGTCAGGAGCCAATGAAAATGCTGTTGTCAGGCAGCTTCTTTGGTCCAGGATTCCTTTCTGGCACCATCCTGTCTTTCATGGCACACTCTGTTCCAGGACTGCAACATCATATATATCTCCCATCCCGTTCCAGTGGACATGTCCTTTAAACTGTAGCCATTGTGATTCTAATCCACAATCCAACAGAAAATAAAAAGACATGCTCTTTACAATATAAATACAGTGGCTAAAAGAGCAAGTCAGAGGCTAGGAATCTTGCGATGAGTAACTCACCTCCTGACTCCCCAAGGCCTGACCACCATCAACAAGGTACAAATCAGGAGTATGTTGGAATACTCCCCACTTGCCTGGATGAGTGCAACTCCCACAATACTCAAGAAGCTGGACACTGTCCAGGACAAAGCAGCCTGCTTGATTGGCACCACATCCACAAACATTCAATCCCTCCACCACCAACGCACAGTAGCAGCAGCGTCCACCATCTACAAGATGCACTGCAGGAATTCACCAAGGCTCCTTAGACAGCACCTTACAAACCCACGACCACTAACATCTAGAAGGACAAGGGCAGCAGATAGATTGGAACACCACCACCTGGAAGCTCCCCTCCAAGTCACTCACCATCCTGACTTGGAAATATAATACCATTACTTCACTGTCACTGGGTCAAAATCCTGGAACTCCTTCCCTAACATCACTGTGGGTGTACTTACACCACATGGACTGCAACAGTTCAAGAAGGCAGCTCACTACTGCCTTTTCAAAGGCAACTAGTGATGGGCAATAAATACTGGCCCAACCAGCAAAGCCCACACCCTGTGAATGAATTAAAAAAAAGAAAAAAGAATGGCGGCCGCCATGGAGACCTTGGTCCAGGGTATCGGTCCTGTACTGCTCAGATTTCTGGATGTCCACAGATGCAGGGTGCCATCGACTGCACTCATGTGACTCTTAAACCTCCCTGGCAACAAGCAGTCCAATATCTGAACCGCAAAGGCTTCCACTCTTTCAATATTCAGCTGGTCTGCGATCATAACAAATGGATCATGCAGGACACTCCGGAAGTGTCCACGACTTGTACATCCTTAGCAGGTCTCAGACCCCTGACATCTTCCAGGGACCACACAGGATACAGGATTGGCTCCTTGGGGACAAGCACTACCCACAAAGGACGTGACTGATGATACCCATGCGACAACCTCAGACTCCTGGTGAGAGAAAGTACAACGCGGCTCAGGCTGCAACCTGGAGTTTGGTTGAGTACACAATTGGCATCCTGAAAATGAGGTTCTGTTGCCTGGGCAGATCTGGTGCAGCATGGCAGTGCCCTCCCCAGAGGGTGTCACGCAGCTTAGTGGCTTGCTTCTCATCGGAGGAACAAGTGCAGCCCTTGCATCTCCTCATCATCTAGGTCCTCCCTGTTTTGCATCACCAGGTTGTGTAGTGCAGCAAGAGGAAGTGGTGGGATAGTGGTATTATCACTAGATGAGTATTTTAGATACTCAGGGTAATTCTCTGAGGGCCCGAGTTCAAATCCCACCACCATAGATGATGAAATTTGAATCCATTAAAAGTCTGATGATGACTTTTGCCGATTGTTGCAAAAAAACTATCTGGTTCATCAATGTCCTTTAGGGAAGGAAATCTGCCATCCTTACCTGGTCTGGCCTACGTGTGACTCCAGACCTGCAGCATATGTGGTTGACTCTTAGGAATGGGCAATAAACACTGGCCTAGGCATATAAAAAAAATACACATGTACACCTGGCATCCTTCTCATTTGACCAGATATGCTGGACAAGGTTGCGCACAATAAAAGACAGAGGTCTCAGTCTGGGTCTGGAATGCTGGACATCAATGTACTCATTCCCTGCAAGGACCACACATTAGAGCTGGCCGGAGAGGATGTGGACCATTCTTGCAGCCAAGCATCCAAGTGCAGATCATGCACCAGATCATCCCTCTGCAATTCAACTGTGAGTCCACTGTTCTGTGTACCGTGGCTGCCATGCACTAATAATCTCCACTTCCTCTCGAGGCACATCTGCCATGTCACCCTCAGGCAACCTTCACCCTGACTCCAGCGCCAACAGCACCTCAGATGAGGACCCTGAGGACAGCACCCTCGAAGACCCGCAATAGTGCTCACCCACACCCTCCACCAACACAGCAACACACAGCTTGGTGGGACCTACATGTGCAGCAGGCTCAGACTCAATATCTGGTGATCACAACACACAATCTGTTCCACAGCAGGCAGAGGCACGGACACTTGAGGCCCGTGGCACTTGAAGGACTGCTGAAGGTAATGGATCTGCTGAGACCAAGTCAGATGATGAACCTCTGGACTTGGTCCTCAATCAGTTGCTGGAGCTGCAGTGACAATCACAGGAACAGCAGGAAGGGATCACAACGCACTCCTCAAACTGCACAGCATGATGGAGGAGTCCTTTAGTCCGCGGTAATCGCGCCATCATGTCAACGCAGGTTGACATTGGAAAGATGGCAGCTGCCATGGGGACCTTGATCCAGGACATCTGTTCTGCACTGCTGTGCAGGCTGAACTCCATCGCTGAAGCCATAGTTGGCCTCCAACAGTGTCAACCCACGAGCGGTGTGGGAAGCTTGATCTCACTCCAGCTTCTCCTTGTCCTCAAGGAGTCAGCCCGGGCCCTTGGGCACCCATAGGGAGAAGGATCAGCAAGTGCACACCCCGGGACCATCCACCCAGATGTCTCTGGCCCATGTGAATTCCCTCTTCCTATGACTCCAGCAGCTCCAGCTCCACAAGCCAAGGAAGGTGCCACAGCCATACAGCAGGACACTGAAAGCAGATGGGACCCTCCAGGACTCAGCGCTCCAGAGGATGCCCACCAAGGTCATCACAGACAGGATTTAGCCATCAGCAAGCTTCCTCCAGCTCCACTGTGGATGTTGGGGGAAGCACCAAGATGTAGCAGCAGGATTAGGAAGGTTAAGAAGATGTAACTTTCTTGAGTCAAACAATCAAACTAAATTAACAAAATTGGGATAAATCAAGCACAGCCCCTAATTCAGGTCAGCTGTAGAACTAAGAACAAAGCTTAAAGGAAACTTACAAACATTAAACCAAAATGTGATTAAAGGGGTCGATAAAACACCCCAGTCCCTGCGGTGCCCACCGAGCATGGAAGGCCTCAAGAGTGCCGGCAGACACCGCATGCTCCCCCTCCAGGGACATCCGGCCGCGAACGTAGCCGCGGAAGAGGGACAAACAATCGGGCGGGACTCCCCCGTCGATCGCCCGCTGCCTGGACCTGTTAATGGCCAACTTGGCCAGGCCCAGGAGCAGATTCACGATGAGGTCCTCCTCCTTCCCGACCCCCTTCCGCACCGGGTGGTTAAGAAGATGTAACTCTTTCGAGTTAAAACCAATAAAACCAAATTAACAAAATTAGGATAAATCAGGCACAGCCCCTAATTCAGGTCAGCTGTAAAACCAAGAACAAAGTTTAAAAGAACCTTACAAACTTTAAATCAAAATGTGATTAAAGGGGTCAACAAAACACCCCAGTCCCCACGGTGCCCACCGAGCACGGAAGGCCTCGAGTATGCCAGTAGACACCGCGTGCTCCCTCTCCAGGGACATCCGGCCGCGAACGTAGCTACGGAAGAGGGACAAACAATCGGGCGGGACTCCCCCGTCGATCGCCCGCTGCCTGAACCTGTTAATGGCCAACTTGGCCAGGCCCAGGAGCAGGTTCACGAGGAGGTCCTCCTCCTTCTCAACCCCCTTCCGCACCGGGTGCCCATAGATCAGGAGCGTGGGGCTGAAGTGCAAACAAAACATTAATAACAGGTTTTTCAAGTAACTAAAAAGGGAGTGTAGCCTACAACACCCTATATATGCATGGTCCACGGACTCCACAAGACCGCAAAAAGGGCATGTGTCCTGGGAGTCCGTGAACCTATGCATTCTCCTACTATAGGGGACTGCTGCATGCAACACCCTCCAATCCAGGTCCCCGATAGAAAGGGGGAGGACACCTCTGTAGAGGGCCTCCCATCGGGGGCCTCCGCCGCCGGACGGCAACAAGGCATGCCAGGGCGTGTCTGGGCGGTGGACAAGGGCGAGAAAATGGAAGGTGTGCAGCAGCAGTACGTACAAAAAGCTCCTCTTTGCCGTGCCAAATGGCACAGAGGGCATGTCCCCAAGGCCGCTCATATTGCAGGGCACCAACACCCGAGGGAGGGTTCGGGGCTTGGGGCCAATGTGGAATTCTGTCCGAACAGGGGAACGCTCAGACGGAAGACCACCACGCACCTGGGCCACCTCAAGACCCAAAATAACATCGGGTCCGAGCACGACCGTTCTCAGGTCTTGAATGGCATCGGCTGCGACCTGGACACTCACAGACGCGCGACGCACCAACTCCTGCGGGAGCATCCAGCCTAGTCCTCCGCCACCGAGCACGTCCCCGATCCTGGTCACCCCAGCGGCCACAGCCCTCCTCTCCGCCAACCACTGAAAAGGACGGAGGGGCGGATTCCTGAGCAGCGGCTCTCTGATGATAGCCGCTACTCCTGACGGGGGAGAGCTGCGTCGCGAGGCGACCACTTTCCAGACTTTGATCAGGTCCTGGTAAAAGACAGGCAATGCCTGCAAGGAGCCACCGAGGCCCCCCTGTTCTACAAACAGGAGCTGCACATTATAATTCAGGGTTAAGAAGATGTAACTCTTTCGAGTAATTACATTGTTTCATAGTTTGCCATGGCGAGATTTGAACTCTTGATTTTGGGGTTACAAGCCCAGTACCATAACCACTTTGCTATTGCAGCATGGGCATGGCTATTAATCACTTGTACATAATGTTCACTATTGTAAATAAACTCCCAAGAGTGTCTCCTCATGTATGGCTCCTTGTTTTGATGAGCAGTGTTTGTATCACTCAGATGTAAAACCTTGGTCCCTGCACAAGATAAAGGGAGTACCAGTCCAGGGCCCCTTCCCTGTGCTTTGTGCAACCTTCCCAGCACACTGGTGGTGCGCCTTCACAGTCAATAGAAGCATCAGTCATGTCTGCATCTCGAGGGGGTTATCATTGCTGCAAGAATGTCCTGGGCCAGAGATAGAGCTCTGTCCTTCTTTCTGTGCGCTCTCAGCACCTTTGAGGAGCGGCTGGTCCCCATCTCATCAGCATCTGTGTCTGGTGACAGTGTGGCCCTGAAGGATTCAGCTCACAAAGGATGCCATAGAATCAGGAGAAGTTAAATTTTCCCCACTGCATCTCCATGATATGAACGCAAGTGATCTGCCATCAGCCAGGCAGGAGCCAAACATTCACATAAGCTATGTGAGGATCTATGGAGTGTCCCCACTGCATGTCATCATCATCCTCCTGGAATGTAAGGACTGTGGACATCCACTGTGCCTGCATGACAGGAGCCTTATCACAGAGGGTATGTGTGCTGCCATCAGCTAGACTGGAGTCAAACATTCACAGATGCAATGTGAGGATCTATGGTGTCTTCTCACTGCATCTCATCATCATCCTTCACATATCTAGCAGCTATGAGGGCATCCCAAGTGTGTCTGCCTCACCTGTCCAGTGCGGTGGCCTCATAGCCATCATCCTCACCTTCCAGGACCTCTTCACCCTCATCCCCATCAACATCCTCCTCATCAGGGGAGATGTGCAGCTCCTGCATCTCCTCCTCAGCCAGCTTCTCTCCCCGCTGCAGCGTCAGGTTGTGAAGGGTGCAGCAGGCGATGACGATGCGTGACACTCTCTGTGGACTATATTACAGGGCTCCACCAGACCCATCCAGGCACTGGAACTTCATTTTCAACATTCCGATGATGTGCTCCGTGAAAGTGCAAGTTACAGCATGAGCCTCATTGTACCTTCTCTCTGCCGCAGTCTGAGGCTGCCGCATGGGTGATATCAGCTACATCCTCTGCCGGTAGCCCATGTCCCCGAGGACCCAACCCTGCAGCCTCTCTGGACCCTGGAAGTCATCAGGGATCTGAGACTTGCTGAGAATGTGGGAGTCATGCACACTCCCTGGGAACCATTAGCAGACCTGCAGGATGCATTTGTGGTGATCGCTCACCAGCTGAACATTCAGTGAGTGGAAGCCCTTGTGGCTGATGTAGTTGACCATTTGTTGCCACAGAGATCTGAGCGCCATGTGAGTGCAACCAATGATACCCTGCACCTGGGATAAACCTGAGTTCTGGGCAAATTCCAGTGGTCTTTCATCCTGGCTTTCTTGATCCCGGGTGAAATGCACAAAATTGTGTGCCTTCGTGAAGATGGCCTCTGTGACCTCATGAATGCATTTGTGCCTGGAGGCTTGCGATACCCCACAGAGGTCATCTTTGGAGTCCTGAAAGAAACTGCTGGCATACAAATTGAATACCATGGAAACTTTCATGGCTCCTTGCAGTGGATGCCCTCCATGTCCCCGTGGCACCAAATCCTGTTGCAGATGTGACCAACCAGTTCTCTGGACAGTCCTCAATGACACTGGTTCTCAGTCATCTACAGGATTGACAAGCGCTGTCAATAGACCTTGGGTTTGGCTCGGCGCCAACCAAAGACAGCTCGCTGTGGCTCTTCAGCAATTTGCATGGGAGCCCCAGCTGCCCCTTCTTCATGAGGGTGCTGCACCTCCCTCTGTCCAGCCAGGTGCCTCTGTCGCTCTCTTCTCCATCACTTCCACTCCCTGTAAGTCATGAGGCATATAGCTAGGTCACCAGGCTCATTGCCCTGATGTATTTCTCCTGCAGTATGAAAGAGACAGATGTGTAGGTTGGCATGGGTGTACTTCGTGAAGCCTGAAGGCCCCTTAACGCATCCCAGAAAGTGTTGGCCCCCACTTGAATGGCCAGAGTTTAGTGCGCTGCATGGCTGTCCGAAACCCCACCCACCTCCAGCCACTCCACCTGACTGATTGGAAGCAGCTTTGCCCATTGGACTGCATGATGTGCTCTCAGCACAGGCACAGGCATTCTCCTAATCTGCGCTACAAGGCTGCACTGTTAGCTTGAACCATGGGGGAGACTGGTCCAAACCTGAATGATGACACTGCAAGGGGCTGTGAGAGCCTCAACCAGTGACTCCTCCATGGCCAGTTTAGGCAAGGTGATTGTACAACTTGCCCAGTCGTCCAGTTGTTTTGCAGTTCACCAAAACGCTCATTACTTTGCAGTCTGTGCCCAAGGGGTGAAAAGCTCTGGAGCATTCGGTGGCACTTTATGCCTCTGTGTTGCTTGAGTGGGCAATTAAGCTAGAAGCCTGACTCCAAGCATATCAATGTGGCTGTGCCTGAACTGTCTCAGCTGCAGAGGAATGGTCACTTTGT
Source organism: Carcharodon carcharias (assembly GCF_017639515.1). NCBI lineage: Eukaryota > Metazoa > Chordata > Chondrichthyes > Lamniformes > Lamnidae > Carcharodon > Carcharodon carcharias. The sequence continues at coordinate 62,583,407 of NC_054481.1, read as the reverse complement.
ACAAGGTTTCCCTAATGTGTGGCCGCCTCCCTCCCACCCACATCCCACTCCCCGCCCCGCCACTTGTGCTTGTGCACTACCACCAGACTGAGCTGCCTTGCACCCGCACCCCCCCCACCCAACTCGCCTCACAGCACGCTGCCTTGCCCTACCCCCAAATCACCTCAGATGCAGTGCAGCATTTGCTTCCTCCAACTTACCCCAACCGCAGGGCAGCCCTTGCCCCAGCACCACACTGTCTACCAGCTGGGAAAAAGCGACTTGCCTGCGCCCTCGCCTGAATGCGTGGTGCTTCAATCTTGAAATTGAACAGGTGATCCTTGTGAGTGCTGCAACGCTGGTGAGCACTCATCCCTAAGTTCCCTTCGAAGTGCCGCTCACCAGGTTCATGTTTTATAAATGCTGTTGTGAAACCATCGGTGTGCAATCACGCTCTGGTGCCCAGATGATCCAACGTGTGGGGATGATTCCAGTGAGTAGGGTTTATAATGATATGCAGATGTATTAAAATGAAGTTCCCGACATCTGGAGGTGGGAAAAGTGGCCGCCATTGATGGGCAGAGTGGATGATCGCAAACTGGTTTCACAACGGCTTAAAATCAATTTTTGGTTTTTCCACCATGTTGTCCGCTCACACCCGCCATGATGTCTGACACCATCGGGCATGGAAAATTCCGCCCATACCCCTCCCTCCAACGGCGGTATTCATGGCGGGCAGGTGTGGACAATATGGTGAGAGCTCAAAAATCGGTTTTCCCAATGGCGGGAAATGATGGTGGGAACTTGCTGTCCCGACGCCATGGCAGGATAATGGCGTGTCGTCATTCCCAGCAGAGATTGTCAGGAAGCTGTTTTGCATCTCATTTTCACTATTGAAATGAACACCCAACCGGAATTGTTCACCCCCCACCCCTGGCCAATCACCTGCAGCGACAGTGGAATTTCACACCGGTCCAGAACCTGTCCAGTCCAATGTGGCATGCATGTTTCCAGACTTACCTGGATGGAACCTAGAGCAGTTTGTAGACCCTGGCACAGATAGTGAAATCTCGCTATGGTGGACCCTGGAACAGATGGTGAAGTCACGCGATGGTGGGCCCTGGAGCAGCATGTAGACCATTGAGAAGGTGGAATATCAAGCAAGTGGACCATCGAGCAGCTGGAGCATTGAGCAGCAGGTGTAGAGCTGCAGCAGGTCTTTGTGGTTGGTGGGGGAAGAGGATGGGGAGGAGAGGCACAAAGAGCTGGGGCAGGCATGGAGGCCAAAAAGGTGAGATGGCAGGGGGGAGGAGAGAGATTGAAATCTTGTGGGAATCTTGGATGGGTGCAGTGGGGGAATTGAGCAAGAGCATGGGAAGAGCCATGGGGGAAGAGGGGGCCATGAGTGGGAGGGGTGCAGGTGGAGAAGGGGACGTGACTGAGGGGGTGCAGGTGGAGAAGGAGATGGTGACTGAGGGGGTGCAGGTGGAGAAGGGGCCGGTGGCTGAGGGGGTGCAGGCAGAGAAGGGGACCGTGAGTTGGTGGGTAAGGGGAAAAGGGGACTGTGAGTGAAGGGTATTGTTCAGAAGGAGGTTTCTGTGGAATCGATTGATGAATCCTGGGGGGGCAAAGTGAGGGATTTGTTTGTAGGATGAAATTGTGGCTGTTAAAGGCGGCAATGGGAAGCAATAAAGTGGGAGAGTGGGAGTCCTGCGCTGACAGGTGAAGATGTGGTTAGAGATGTTGGAGGGGACACAGAATGAAATGCGGATCTTTGGGTGGGAAGGAAGAGGTTGGGCATTTCCACGGTGACTGGGGTGGGCTCTGCAGGAAGGGCGAGGACGTGGATGGTGCTGTGATGAGCTGAAGGGTAATGTGGGGTTGGGTTCAAGGGTGACCGTGGGGAGGTTGACTATGACACCGGCGGGGTCAACGGTGATTGGGGTGGGGGTGTGTTAACAGGTGGAGGGTAGAAGGTATTGGAGCAAGTTTTAAAGGACACGCGCACCATGGCTGCTGAAAACCTCCTCAGTGCCTCCAAGTCCAGATATCGAAATGCTAGATGGAAGTTGGGTCATCAGGTGGGCAGAGCTGCAGGTCAGCTCAACTGGACAACGGAAGGGGAACCCCAACATGTAGTTCCAACTATGCAAAGTCGTTTGGTTCAATGAGAGTGTGAAGGGCAAAGGACCAGTGTATGCGGGAGGCTTCTTACACATGGCTCACAAGGGCACTGGCAAAGATCGATGCCTCCCTGTGCATGCATGATTCTGGGAGACATAGACCTAGCCTGGGTTGCTGCCTTGGATATAGGGGGTGTGCACAGGCATTAAAACTAAGAGGTGCACTAAAAACACATCTGACCTTAAAGTACAAGTGTACGCATATTAACAACTGTGCATCAACAATGAACAATGAGAGTGTACCCATGCTACCATTGTGAAATTGGAAACTGTTAACTTATCGTTGCCTGCCACTGCATCTAGGTGCTTCCCCAAAATCCTCATCAGAGGTGGAGGCATCCTGCTGACCACAATCCCCTGTTACCTTTGCTGATTTTGGCAGGCGATCTCTGGATCTTGGAGGCCTGGAGGGCCTCGGCTTACTTTGGGTCTCCTGCTCTGGGTCAGGTGCACCCTCTGAGGTCCCAGAGGCTCGGGCTGAGGGGGTCACAAACAAAGGGGATTCGGAAAAGCTGGACACCCTCAGAGAGTCTTGAGTAGAGGTCCCAGGGGTGTCCGCCTGATGCTCCCCCTCCCTTTGGGTGTCTGAAAGACCTTCCTTGACTCCTTGAGGAGATGGGACACCTGGAAGGAGGTCAAGGTACCTCATCTCCCTCTTTTGTAGCCACTGCAAAAGTTCGCCCATGGCTATAGCGATGGATAGCAGATCTGCATGCATCTCTGGCAGAAACTGGCTGTTCCTCTGGATCAGGTTCTCCATGGTGTCTGCCACCCTCCCCATGGGGATCTTGATGTGCACACATGTTGGCACAACTTCATCAGCAAGCAGGAGGATGGACTCCTCTGCCTCACATGCCATTCTGTGAGGACCTCCAACACCTTTGCCTGATGTTCCCCCACCTCTTTTCCAGCATCTTTTCTAGGACCACTTCCTGAAGCTCGTCATTTGACCAGACTTCGCAAAGGCCTCTTCCCCAGCAGTCCTCTGAGTGCTGGTGACCTTGGCTGTCTCTGCCTCCTCCTGCTGCAGGCATGTGTCCCGTGCAGTGACCACCAGAATGTGAGACTTGGCCTGAACTAATTCTAGTACCCACCAAGGTGTGTATCTCTGGGCTGGTGGAGGGTGCAGGTGACGGCTCAGTAGGTGCAATATCATCGTTGTCATTCATCCTCCTCACTCCTCTGTGGGCTGGAGCTGCAGCCTAACCCTCTTCTTGTAGCCACCTGTAATGCAAAGAGGAAAAAATGAGTGACTGCGTGGCCTGCCTCCAACATAGCACTGAGCATGACCCTTAGGTTTCTATGTGAAGATATTAAGCATGGTTTATCACAGGGTGGCTGGGGAGGCTCACTGTCTTCACATTTTGAGTCTTGATCCTCTGCTGCCAGCTCGGAAGCCTGCTCTTCGAATGGTGTCAGGAGGCAGAGATTGAGCATGCTGCCTCCTGGTTTCTCTCTCTCTTGTGCCTGTTGTGCATCAACTGGTTCTGCACAAGGAGAAAAGATATCTTGAGAGCAATTGGGATGCAAGTGGAATTCGTATGCTGCCAATCTTCACCACCGACTGTGTGCCATGTGAAAGATGCACTGAAGCTAATCCACAAGGGTTCTTCGGCAGATCCCTTCAGAACATTCAGTTTCGGCAGCTAGGACAAAGCTAACAGAAGAATGGCATCAGCAGCGAATGCTGTTGCCCTCTACACCAACACCCCCTCCCCCCTCCAAAATTTGACGTCTTGGTGTGGCAGGGTCAGAGACCTACAGTCGCCTCCCTACCTGAAGACTACATGGACTGCAGCAGGGCTTTAAGGCCTCACCACAGCATGCTGAGATTTCCTTTTATGCATAAGCAGCACAGATGGTCACTCAGCACTGCATGGGATTCTTCCTCTTTACCCTCTAGAAAGAGCCAATTCAGATCCAGCAGGTTTTCATGGGAATGGTCACCATCTGCTGCAGTGCCTTCTGCATCCTCCACCTCTGGCCTTACTTCATGAAGAACCGAGAGGTACATAACTTCCTTGTCTACCCTGGCTCTAGTGGATGGTGTCTCTGTAAAAGAAAGAAACTTACTGCTGAGTGTATAAATTTCCTCAGCTTCTGAATTTTACTGCTTCTAAATAAAACATTGAAGACTGTTGCATGATGGACAGTGAGTTGTTCAAAAGATAAGTGTCACCTGGTTTTCCTATGATTCCTAAAGTATGCCAACGTCATCCCTCAATAAGGATGACTGACCGGTGTCAGCAGTGCATCATCATCTATGTCATACATTAGCATTTCCCACCTGTTAACTCTTTATACAACACTTAGCTCTTTCGAACAATTGCAGTGTTCCTTACTTTAAGAACTCCTGTTATTATCTCCAGAGATAGCACTGTAACATCTCTCAGTGTGTCACAACAAGCACAGCTCAAGGGCTTACAGACTCCACCAGCTAAACTATTAAAATATGATATGATTAATCCTTAATGGGGTATTTACCCTTTCGGAACATACCTGTTACACAGTTTGATTCTTGGATGAAACAGTTTATCATATACCTTCAAATTGCAATGTGGATGTGACAAATTTCAGATTTTTTGTGAAAGATTACAGAAGAAACCCACAGCTCTTAGGCAATTTCTGGTTCTCCAAAAACTGCATTCTTTCTCACACCCAAATATTAATGTACTGACTGTGATTCTTCAGAGAATTAATACTTAAAGAATATTTTGGTCATCTTCTTTGATGCAGAAACAAAGGAGATAGAAATATAAACAGAAAAGAGTCACATAGATATGACAAGCAATATAGTGAATGTTAGACCTTGACCTCAACTCCAGGATCAGGAATGGATCAGTTATGAAAGTAATAAAGACCATGGTCATTACACTTATACTGTGTTGGGGATGAGGTATGACCAAAAGATCCAAAGTTGATCCCTGGCCTGTGCTGAACTAGCTGAACCCAGCTTGGGAAGCATATGGGCATTACAGTTGGTCTCAGAATGGGGTAGGGAAGGAGGAAAATGTCAGCCACGGTTCCACCTCCCCCATTAACCCAAACTGGAAAATGTATTTGATGGATGTCTGCTAAGAATCACCTCAGATACCAACAGAATTCTCTCCCTTAGAGAACACTCACTTATACAATTGGCTGCCAGAGCAAGGTGCTGAATGGCTAGTAACACCCGTAAAACTAGAACTCCAAAAATATTGGCACCTTTAGGAGACAAGAGGTGATAATGGGGAAAAAGTATACTAATCATGCAAAACTATGAGATTAGGGTGTTAATGAGATGACATCCACATTTTCATGCAGTATTTTCCCTCTCTTGGGAATGTACTGAATCACTTAGTACCTGAGAAACATTGAGCAGGCTCCAAAAACTATCTCATACCTTTCATAAGAATAGGAGCAGGAGTGTCCCTTTATTCTGTAACTATGTCCCCTAGTTCGAGATTCCCCCACTAATAGAAACATCTTCTCAACATCTACCCTGTCAAGACCCCTCAGAATCCTATACGTTTCAATAAGATCACCCCTCATTCTTCTAAACTCTAATGAATAAAGGCCTAACCTGTTTAGCCTCTCTTGATAAGTCAACTCGTTCATCCCAGGAATCAGCCAAGTGAATCTCTTTTGAACAGCCTCCAATGCCAGTATATCCTTTCTTAAATACGGGGACCAAAACTGTACACAGTGCACCAGGTGTAGCCTCACCAACACCCTGTACAGTTATAACAAGACATCCCTATTTTTTAACTCCAGCCCCCTAGCATTACTGGCTAAAATTCCATTTGCCTTCTTAATTACTTGCTGCATGCTAACTTTTTGTGCTTCGTGCACAAGAACATCCAAATCCCTTTGTGTTGCACTTTTCTTGGAGCCTCTCTCCACTTAAATAATAACGTTGCCTTTTGATTCTTCCTACCAAAGCGCATGACCTCACACTTTCCTACACTAATCTCCATCTGCCAAGTTTTTGCCCACTCACTCAACCTATCTATATTCTTTAGAATGATCGACCTAAATGGAGTTGGTGTATTTGGTGACCGCTTTGGTGCCTTTGGAGATGGTGTGTTTGGCCCGTTTCCCTGGCAGCATGAGGCAGACAGCGCTCTGGATCTCCCTGGCCAACTTGGTGTGGTGCTTGTTGTCGCGAATTAGGTGCGAAGCCTCGGAGGCGATGCGCTTGAAAATGTCGACAATGAAGAAATTCATAACACTCATGGCCTTGGACGAAATCCTGATGGAAGGGTGGACCTGGGTCAGCAACCTGTACATGTAAATGGAATAGCTCTGCTTGCGAGGTTTCCTCCACTTCTGTCCTCATTACAACATGCCTTCCCACCTATTTTTGTATTGTCAACAAATTTGGATACATTACACTGCCCCCTCCTCCAAGTCGTTAATATATATAGTAAATAATTGAGGCCCTAGTGTCAAAGTATAAATAATCACACTGCATGGCAATCATCTTGTTAAAGACAATTGCTAATTAAACAGGTGATGGGCATTTATTATCCCATCTAAATAGGATAAAAAGATACAGCTGCAACACTGTGTGGAAGTTAGCTACTTGGAAGTTAGGAGCACTGAGGAGTTGTCTTGAAAATAAACCAGCTTCAATCAAAAGACCAACCTGGATTAATTCTTCTACCACAATCTCTTCTTGTAAGCAGCACTAGGACTGATCTTTGTGGCACTCCGCTAGTTACGTCTTCCCAACCTGAAAATGGCCCATTAATCCTGACTCTCTGTCTTCTGTGTGTTAACCAATCCTCAATCCATGCTAATACATTACCCCCAATACCTTGAGCTCCTATCTTGTGAAATAACCTTTTTAGTTGGCACCATATTGAATGCCGTCTGGAAATCCAAATATACTACATCTACCAGTTCCCCTTAATCAACTCTGATTGTTATATCCTCAAAGAACTCTAGCAGATTTGTCAAATATGATTTCCCTTTCACAAAACCATGTTGACTCTGTTTGATTGCGTTAAGCATTTCTAAATGTTCTGCTATACCTTCCTTAATAATGGGCTCTAGCATTTTCCCAACGACAGATGTTAGGCTGACTGGCCTATAGTTTCCTGCTTTTTATCTCCTCCCTCCTGGAACGGGGTGTCACATTAGCGGTTTTCCAATCTGTTGGGATCCTTCTGGAATCCAGTGAGTTCAGGATATTTTGACCACTGCCTCCACTATCTCTGCAGCCGCTCCTTTAAAACCCTTGGATGCAGGCCATCAGGTCCTGGTGACTTGTCTGCCTTTAGTCCCATTAGTCTGTCAAATATTTTGTCCCTCGTGATAGAGACTGTTACAAGATCTTTCCTCCCATTAGCTCCCTGCTTATCTGATATCTTTGGGATGTTTATAATATTCTCCACCATGAAGACCGATGCAAATTATTGATTTAAATTATCTGCCATTCCCCTGTTTCCTGTTCCTGTTATCAATTCTCCAGTTGAATCCTCCAAGGGTTCTACACTCACTTTAGCCACTCTTTCTTTTTATATACCTGTAGAAGCTCTTGCTGTTTGTTTTTATATCTCTTGCCAATTTACTTTCATAATCAACTTCTCCCTCTCTATTAGCTTTTTAGTCATCTGCTGCTGGTTCCTAAATTCCCAATCCTCTGGCCTACCACAAGTTTTCGCCATTTTGTATGCCTTAGTTTTTGATTGGATACTCTCCTTGACCACCTTTGTTAACCACAGGTGTTTCATCCTTCTCATTGAGTTCTTTTTGACCGGAATAAATTTTTGATGAGCGTAATGAAATATCTGCTTAAATGTCTGCCACTGCTGATCCACTGACCTTCCCCTTAGTCTATTTTCCCAGCCTGCTTTAGGCAACTCTTTCTTCATACCTCTGTAACTGCCCTTACTTAAGTTGGGGACACTAGTTTGAGACCCGAGTTGCTCAACCTCAAACTGCATTTGAAATTCTACCATGTTGTGATTGCTAGCCCCTAGAGGACCCTTAAATACAATATCTCTTATTAATCCCACCTCATTACACATTACTAGATCTAAAATAGCTTGTTCCCGTGTAGGTTCTGCAACTTATTGCTCTAAGAAATAATCCCTGATGCACTTTATAAATTTGTCTTCCATGTTACCCCACCAATCTGATTTGTCCAGTCAATATGCAGATTAAAATCACCCACGACAATTGTAGCACCCTTCTTACATGTCTCCATTATTTCCCGATTTTTATACTTTGCCCTACAGTGAGACAACTCTTCAGGAGCCTATAGACAACTCCCACCCATGACTTCTACCCCTTGCTATTCCTTATTTCCACCCAAACTGATTCCACATCACGAACTAATGCATTTATATCACTACTCACCACAGCACTGATACCTTCCTCTGTTAACAAAGCTACCCCAGCTCCTTTTCCTTTTTGCTTATTTTTTTGGAAAGCGAATAACCTTGAATATTGAGTTCCCAGTCTTGGTCACCTTGCAACCATGTCTTTGTAATAGCTATAAAGTCATATTCACCCCTTTCTATTTGTGCCATCAACTCATCTATCTTGTTACAAATGCTGCGTGCATTCAGATAAAGAGCCTTAAGCTTTGACTTTTTATTATTTTTCTTTTATTATTATTCTTCTTTTTATTATTGCTCATTCTGGTTCTGATTTCTGTTGCACTCTTCTGCTTGTATCTTCAGCCACTTCCTGTCACACTTTGATTATCGTTTGCCTCTTCACTACCCTCCACCTCTGCTCTCGTTTCTATTTGATTTTTTAAACTTCCCTTCAATTGAACCCTCCCCCTCTCCCCCAACTAATTAGTTTAAAGTCCTATCTACAGCCTTAGTTATATGATTCGCCAGGACACTGGTCCCAGCATGGTTCAAATAAAGCCCATCCCAATGGGACATCCCTTTCCTTCCCCAATATGGTGCCAGTGCCCCATGAATCAGAACCCATTTCTCTCACACCAATCTTTGAGCCACACATTTACCTCTCTAACCTTATTTACCCTATGCCAATCCGGAGATTATTACCTTTGGGGTTCTGCTTTTTAATTTAGCCCCGAGCTGCTCGTAGTCCCACAGCAGAGCCTCTTTCCTAGTCCTACCCAAGTCATTGGCACCTATGTGAACCACGACAGCTAGTTCCTTCCCCTCCCACTCCAAGTTCCTCTCCAGCCCAGAAGAGATGTCCTTAACCTTGGCACCAGGTAGGCAACACAGCCTTCGGGACTCGCTGTTCTCTGCAGCAAAGGCAGAATCTATTCCCCTAACTATGCTATCCTCTATTACTACTACATTTCTCTTTTCTCCCCTCATTTGAATGGTGCTCTGTACTTCAGTGCTGTGGTCAGTTCGCTCATCCTCCCTGCAGTCTGTGCTCTCGTCCACACCGAAAGCAAGAACCTCATACCTACTGGACAAGGGCACTGGCTGAAGCTCCTCCAAAGCTAAATTTTGGATCCCCATACCTGCCTCATTCACAGTCACACCCTCTTGTCCATGACCATTGTCCAAATTTGATGTTGTTAATCTAAGGGGTGTGACTATCTCCTGAAACAGTGTCCGGGTAACTCTCCCCCTTTCTGATGCGTCGCAGTGTCCGCAGCTCAGACTCCAGCTCATCAACTCTGAGCCGAAGTTCCTCGAGCAGCCAACACTTGCTGCAGATGTGGTCACAGTGGATTGCACCGGTATCCACCAGCCCCCACATACTACAACTGCAACACATTACCTGCCCAGCCATCTCTATTCTATTTAATTTAAATGTTAAATATTTAAAAAATGAATTTCTTAACTGTACTCTAGAACTGTAATGACATCTCTTGATTTAAACCACTTGGCCAATCAAAAGAGACATAGAAGAGATACCCACAATCACCTATTTGTTTTCCTTTGATGTAACATTTTGGCTCTGACAGGTAGAAACAGGTCCTCCTCTCACACTCTCCTCTAGGTGTTACTGACTGCCTGTCCCAGGGTCCTCCACTCTCACCCTCCTCATGGATTAACATTTATATGAATGATAATATTTGACAAACAATTCTCTCATAGGCTACTGAATGGTTCATTCAGAACTCTAGTTAAAAAAAATGAACAACATAAAATCATAGTTCATTTAGTGTATAACACTAATTAATATTTTTAAATGTGCCATTGTATGTGAGTGGATTTTGGCAGACAGTGATTGTGTCGATTCTGAAAGTGCAACACATTATCTCAAAAGATGTCCCAGTTTAATCGGCATTGTGTATTCAATGCTAGTTTTAAATTTTACTTAATAGGTGTAAAAGGGTTTCTGTACAATGAGAGTGAAAGAGGAAGAGGTTTAGTCTATTTGAATTCATTAGAATGAATAAAGGGGAATAGAATGGGTTTGCTCTACTGGAAATTTGTGAACTGGAAATGTATGGAAGTTATGGTCCTTTGGAAATCTTCGCAATGGGAATTAATGGGAAGGAAGGGCTTGATAGTTTGCAATTCTGTTCTTATTAGCAGTTGTGCATGTTTTGTGAAACAATTGTATCATCTTACGTCTCTATACAATTCTCTAAGGTGTAGGAACCTGATGAATTTTTCAGATAATGTAAATCCATCAATAAATAAAACATTAGCATAATTAGCATTTTTAGCAATCAAGTGTTTATTCAAAAGATAATGAAATGCTTCATTCCCCAAAGTACTGGGTGATACAGTCAGTTGGCATGCTCTGTATCCCCTTTAGGGCCTGGGTTCAAATCTAGCCCTGATGGAATTAAAAAGAAAAAAAGACTTACATTTATATGTATGTCTTTCATGACTTCAGGATATCCCAAAACACTTTATAGACAATTAAGTACTTTTTGAAGTGTAGTTATTGTAATGTACGAAATGCAGCAAACTTACAACAGACATGTGATAATGAGCAGATAATCTTTTTTTGTGATGTTGATTAAGGGATAAATATCAGACAAGCCACCATGGAACAAAAACAAAAATACCTGGAAAAACTCAGCAGGTCTGACAGCATCTGCAGAGAGGAATACAGTTGATGTTTCGAGTCCGTATGACTCTTCATCAGAACTAAGGAAATATAGAAATGAGGTGAAATATAAGCTGGTAGGGGAGGGTGCGACAGGCAGAGCTGGATAGGGGGCCAGTGATAAGTGGAGGCAAAGAAGAGATTGCCAAAGATGTCATAGACAGAAGGACAAAGGGGTGTTGACGGTGGTGATATTATCTAAGGAATGTGCTAATGGGGACATTAAGGGTAGCAAGCAGGACAAGCTGGTGGCAGATGGCCCTAGTGGGGGTGGGGTGGGGGGAAGGGGTCGAAATGTGGTAAAAGGTGGAGATAAAACAATAGATCGAAATAAATTTAAAAATAGGTGGGAAAAGAAAAATAGATTTTTTTTAAATTATAAATTATTGGAAAAAGGGGGATCGGAAAGAGGGTGGGGATGGAGGAGAGAGTTCATGATCTGAAATTGAACTCAATATTAAGTCCAGAAGGCTGTAAAGTGCCTAGTCGGAAGATGAGGTGCTGTTCCTCCAGTTTGCATTGAGTTTCACTGGAACATTGCAGCAGGCCAAGGACAGACATGTGGGCATGAGAACAGGGTGGAGTGGTGAAATGGCAAGCGATAGGGAGGTCTGGGTTATGCTTGCGGACAGACCAAAGGTGTTTTACAAAGCGGTCACCCAGTCTGTGTTTGGTCTCTCCAATATAGAGGAGACTGCATTGGGAGCAGCGAATGCAGTAGGCTAAAGGGAAGTGCAAGTGAAGTGCTGCTTCACTTGAAAGGTGTGTTTGGGCCCTTGGATGGTGAGGAGAGGGGAAGTAAATGGGCAGGTGTTGCACCTTCTGCGGTTGCATGGGAAGGTGCCGTGTGAGGGGGATGAGGTGTAGGGGGTGATGGAGGAGTGGACCAGGGTGTCCCGGAGGGAACGATCCCTGCAGAAAGCCACAAGGGGGGTGAAGGGAAAATGTGTTTGGTGGTGGCATCATGCTGGAGTTGGCGGAAATGGCAGAGGATGATCTTTTGAATGCAGAGGCTGGTGGGGTGATAAGTGAGGACAAGGGGGACCCTATCATGGTTCTGGGAGGGAGAGGGAGGTGTGAGGGCAGATGTGCGGGAGATGGGCCGGACACGGTTGAGGGCCCTGTCAGCCACCATGGGTGGAAAACCTTGGTTAAGGAAGAAGGAAGACATGTCAGAGGAACTGTTTTGGAAAGTGGCATCATCAGAACAGATGCAACGGAGGCGAAGAAACTGAGAGAATGGGATGGAGTCCTTAAAGGAAGCAAGGTGTGAGGAGTTGTAGTCGAGGTAGCTGTGGGAGTCGGTAGGCTTGTAATGGATATTGGTCGACATTCTATCACCAGAAATTGAGACTGAGAGGTCAAGGAAGGGAAGAGAAGTGTCAGTGATGGACCATGTGAAAATGATGGAGGGGTGGAATTTGGAAGCAAAATTAGTAAATTTTTCCAGATTCAGATGAGAGCATGAAGCGGCACCGAAGCAGTCATCAATGTATCGGAGAAAGAGTTGTGCGAGGGTGTCTGAGTAGGACTGGGACAAGGAATGTTCCACATACCCCATTGAGCGGTAGGCATAACTGGGGCCCATGTGGGTACCCATAGCCACACCTTTTATTTGGAGGAAGTGAGATGAGTTTAAGGAGAAATTGTTCAGTGTGAGAACAATTTCAGCCAGACAGAGGAGAGTAGAGGTGGATGGGGATTGTTCGGGCCTCTGTTCAAGGAAGAAGCAGCGAGCCCTCAGACCATCCCGGTGGGGGATGGAGGTGTAGAGGGATTGGACATCCATGGTGAAGAGGAGGCGGTTGGGGCCAGGGAACTGGAAATTGTTGATATGATGTAGGGCGTGAGAGGAATCACAGATGTAGGTGGGAAGAGACTGGACAAGGGGGAAGGGAATGGAGTCAAGATAGCAAGAAATGAGTTCCATGGGGCAGGAGCAGGCTGACACGATCGGTCTTCCAGGACAGTCCTGTTTGTGGATTTTGGGTAGTAGGTAGAAGCGGGCCATCCGAGGTTGGGAGACTATCAGGTTGGAAGCTGTGGAGGGAAGATCCCCAGAGGAGATGAGGTCAGTGACAGTCCTGGAAACAATGGCTTGATGTTCAGTGGTGGGGTCATGGCCCAGGGGGAGGTAGGAGGAAGTGTCTGCGAGTTGATGTTCAGCCTCCACGAGGTAGAGGTCAGTGCGCCAGACAACAACAGTACCACCCTTGTCAGTGGGTTTGATGACAAAGTCAGGGTTGGACCTGAGAGAATGGAGTGTGGCAAGTTCAGAAAGAGACAAGTTAGAGTGGGTGAGAGGAGCAGAGAAATTGAGATGACTGATGTCATGTCGACAGTTCTCAATGAAAAGATCAAGAGCAGGTAAGAATCCAGAGGGAGGGGTACAAGTGGAGGGAGAATATTGGAGGCAGGTAAAAGGATCTGTTGAACAGGGAGAGGACTCCTGCCCAAAGAAGTGAGCACGGAGACGAAGGTGGCGGAAGAAGAGTTCAGCATCGTACCAAGCCCAAAATTCATTGAGGTGAGGGCGTAAGGGTATGAAACTAAGTCCTTTGCTGAGCACTGAATGTTCAGAATCAGAGAGGGGAAGGTCAGGGGGTATGGTGAATACACAACCGGGGCTGGGATTGGAAGACGGGATGGGGACAGAGGGATGGGCAGGGGTGGAGGGTCCTGGATGGGCATTGGTGTCGATGAGTTGTTGGAGCTTGCGTTCCTTTGCATCTGAAAGAAAGAGACAAATTTTCTTGTTGAGGCGTCGGATGAGACAAGGGATAAAATGAAACTGGGAGCAAGGAAATAGGGTGCATTGGTGCTGCTGGAGGGAGAGGTCGAGTGTGTTCATATGGCAGCACATGGCACTGAGTGTGGATCTCAGGACGCGACGAGGACATTAGTCCGAGAAGTGTTGTATGTCCCGGAGATACCTGTAATCCTGGGTGGGTTCGAAACATGAGGGATGGAACTTCAGTTGGAATCCACGTGGGGTAAGTCGGAGACGGAGACAGTCACTGAGAAATGAAATATGGCTGTGAAAGCGAGTTTTAGTAAACGCCTTGTCAAACACCAAGAGAGAAATGGAAAGCAATGAAGGTGAACAGGGCAAAAGAGACAGGCGGAAATCCTGTCGGAGGGAAGAGAAATAATTCTTCAAGGTAGACATTCCTTGAAGAGAGGTGGCAGTCAATTAAACACTAAGATAAAAGCAAAATACTGCGGATGCTGGAAATCTGAAACAAAAACAAAAATACCTGAAAAAACTCAGCAGGTCTAACAGTATCTGCAGAGAGGAATACAGTTGACGTTCAAGTCCGTATGACTCTTCATCAGAACTAAGGAAATAGAGAAATGAGATGAAATATAAGCTGTTAGTGGAGGGTAGGACAGGTAGAGCTGGATAGGGGGCCAGTGATAGGTAGAGGCAAAGAAGAGATTGCCAAAGATGTCATAGACAAAAGGACAAAGGGGTGTTGACAGAGGTGCCACCATGGAAATCTTCCCTACTCTTCTTCAAAAAAAATGTAATGGAATTTTTTACATCCATCTTAGAGCAGATAGGCATTGGTTTACCATTTCATCTGAAAGGTGGCACCTCTGACAGTGCAGCACTCCCTCAGTACTACACTAAGCCTAGATTTCTGTGCTCAAGTGCCTAGATTGGTACTTGAACCCACAATGTTCTAACTCGAGAGATGAGTGTGTTCCCAATTGACACATTGGAAAGGTGGAAACTTTCATTGCCTGTAAGGGTTAAAAATGAATGAGCAGTCTCAGACCAATTCGACATGGTGGAAAGGAAAGAGCTAGAAGTCGTAGTCCATTTGGGAACGAGTGACATGGAAGGAAAAGTGTCAAAGTTCTGCAGGCAGAGTTTTGTGAGCTAGGGAGGAAATTAAAAAGAGCAGGACCTCAAAGATCTCTGGATTACTCCAAGTGCCACATACTATTAAGCATAGGAACAGTGGGATAAAACAGGTTAATGGATGGCTAAACAAATGGTGTGCCAAGGAGGACTTCAGATTCCCGGGGTACTGACAGCAGTTCTGTAGTAGGGGAGCATGTTCACAGTGGATGGGTTGCACCTTAACAGAGGTGGGACTAATGTCCTTATGGGAAAGTACAGAATTGATGTAAGAAAGGGAATAAAACAAGCAAAGAGAGTATTAGAATAGGCTAGTGGCTAAAAGAAAAGGGAACCCAAGGGCAGAATTTCTTATCCCACAGGTGGGGGGTGTGACAAATCGAATCAGATGATGTCAGGCAACTGTCCCCACGTCATTGTGCACTTGCACAATATTTTGGTCAGCGGACACGTGTGAGAGTTGGCCGCATGCCCGCCGACAATTAAGAGGCCTATTAAGGCCCTTAAGCAAGTAATTGACAGCTATTTTTCACTGCCCATCCAACCTTACAGTTGATAGGCGGGCGAATAGGCCAGGCAGCCTTTGCATTTTTTACAGAACCTCATCCGCAGGCAGGATGAGGTTTCCAACAGTAAATAAAAAACAATAAAAAATTTTTAACAACATTTTTAACATGTCCCTCTTCATGTGACTGAGTCACAGGTGGGGACATGTTCATATCATTTGTAAAATCATTAATTTTCATTCTAAAATTCTTCAGCTCCCTGAGGCAGCTCTGTGCCTTCAGGGAGCTCTCAGTGCGCTGTCCCCTGCGCATGTGCAGACTTCAGGGCTCATGCTCCTCCTGCCCACACCCTGGCAATGCTGAAGCTCTCAGCGCGTGTTTCACACTGGCCATTAATTGGCTAGCCAGCGTGAAATCGTGGGCGATGATCTGTTTTGCAGCCGTTCCCTGGCCTGCCTGCTACACCCACCCAACGAAGGGAAAATGCTGCCCCATGTCTCTTATAAGTATGTAGGAAATAAAAGAGTAGTCAAAGGAAGGGTGGGCCTGATTAGGGACCAAAAACGGTTTAGTCTTGGAGGTAGCTGGCATGCTTAAGGTACTGAATGAATACTTGGCCTCTGTCTTCAATAAAGAGGATGCTGTCAAAGTAGCAGTAAAGGGGGAGGTGGTAGTGATATTGGATAGGATAAAAATAAAACAGAAGTACTTACAGGGTTGGTAATCCTCAATGTAGAAAAGTGATCCAGTCCAAAAGGATAAATCCTCAGTTACTGAAGGAAGTAAGAGTATAAATTGCAGAGGCTCTGACCACAATCTTCCAATCCTCCTTGAATATAGGGATAATGTCAGAGGACCCCTATTTTAAAAAAGGAGAGAGGGATAAATCTGGCAACTACAGGCCAGCCAATTAAACGTCAATAGGGTGAAATGTTTAGAGACACTAATCTGGGGCAAAATGAATTGATATCTGTAGAAGTATGGGCTAATAAATTCTAGGACAGACAAGGGAACAGAACACAGCCATTCTCTGTAACTAGATTTCCCATTTCTGCCCCTTTGCCCTCACTACATCTAAGAGCATTAACACTCACCAATGCAAGGTGCCACAATATCCTTGGCATCACCTTATTCCTTGTCCAAGTATTGCTTTACTCACAGCTGAACACATGGGTAAACAGTAGAAGAACAACATGATTTGTAGCTTGTTCCCTGCACGGCTAGGCAATGCTCTCTGCACCTGACCTGGATTCTCCGTGATGGCACACAAGCACCAAAACTTTCCACTTTCACCTTAAGGCAGAAACAGCTCACAGCCAAAGGTGAGCAAGTGTCCTCTCATCCACCCCAAGCACCCCCCCCCAACTCCCATTCCCGGAGCTCCTGCTGAACAAGTAAGTCTGCATGGTCCATGTCTCAACCACTGGACATGTACAGTACATAACATGAAAAAAGATACAATTTACTTTTGTGTGATACAATACGATGCCATTGTGTCTCACTGTTTGCTCTTGTGCAAGCACAATATATGCTGGTGTTGTACAGCCTGTGCATGTCTTAGTGCCAGATTTTATACAGTACAATTGGTAACAGGAAACTGTTCATTCTTATGTGTCTTGCTACTGACACTACTAATACTGGGACAGTATTTATTGTGAAGTAGCCAGTGTTTTGTCAAAATGATCTACAAGACAAAAAGGGTAACCAAAAAACTGAATGGCAGTGGAAGAGTTAAGTCATTTTAAGATAGACAATAAATAGATTTGAAAAGATTGATTTATCCGGAATAATGTAGCAGGATGAAAAATCAATAACTGCAAATTCAATGATAAGTTTTCAGTTTACTTTTCGATGAATGAGATTTGTTGCCATAAACTAATAATCTGAGCCCAGAAGCCTGAGCATTCTCCTGACGTTTAGGTGAGATTCATGTTCTAGAAGGATCCTGCGACTTTAACAGTAAGAGGAGAGATCTGAGCATTGTATTAAAAATTTAAGAACTCCTTGAAGGCATCCTGTCAAGTCAGCCAACAGATTCTGCAAAGAAAAGAGATTTCTTTTGAAGAGTTTAAAATGTGAAGTTAGAATCAATGGGAATGATTCATTGACAGAGTTTGAGCTTTTCATGGGTGAATTCTCACTTTCTGAGCAGACCCAGTCTCACGATGTCTGTGTGTGTGTGCGTGTGCATGCACGCGTACACTTTGGTATACTTAAGTGTTTGTATTTCTCTATAGCCTGAGGTTTTCGGATGGAGGAGTCTCAACCCTCACTTGGGAGGAACTCCCCCCTCCTGGCCGATCTCATTGGCTGGCAGCTCTCCAATCCCTGCAGCAACAAGAGCTGCAGTGGACTGGTGTGGAAATGCAGGAGGAACCTGAAGCTAAGGGCAGAATCGTCTGGTCCTGTTGGTGGCGGCCGTCATGGTAGACCTGAGCAGACAATATGGCGAGAAGGCCAAAAATTGGTTTTACGCTGTCGTGAAACCAATTTGCAATTGTTCGTCAACGTATTTCCCGCCGCTGCATGTCGGGAGCCTAATTTCAATACTTTAACATCTGATTATAAAGCCCCACTCACTGGAATCATCCCTCCACATCAAATTGACTGTTTACGTCGGCGTGACTTCAGAACGGCGTGCTTCACAACTGCCTTTAAAAGGTGTGCACATCGAGAGCTGAACTTCGAGGGGAACTCAGAGGTGAATGCATACTACCTTGGGCAGTGCTTGTGAGCATTGCCCACAGGAAAAAAAAGAAGAGGCGCTGCACATTCTGTGGGGGGGGGGGGGGGGGGGGGGGGTGGAGGGGGAGTGCACAGGCAGAATGGACTAAAGGGAGTACACAAGCACATGCTAGGGAAGTAGGTGGAGGGTGGGTATGGTGGGGGTGGTGAGGGAAGTGGTCATGCATTTGATAAAACTTGTCAAAAGTGAGCAATCTTCCACAGTTGAGACCGTTTAGCTGCAGCTCCATTGCCATGCTTGGTGTTAGGCATCTGAAGCTTTTCTGCCCACTCAAGCAATGGAAAACCATGAATGTGCCACCAAATGCTCCAGAACTTTTCACCCCTCGGGCACAGACTGCAAATGAATGTGTATTTTCGTAGGCAGCAGAATAGTTAGCCAACTGGGCAAGTGGTAGAATCTCTTTGCAAAAGGTGGCTATGGCGCAGTCACTGGTGGAGGCACTTACAGCCCCATGCAATGTCTTTATTAAGGTTTGGAACAGAATCCCTCAAGGTTCAAGCTAACAGCGCAGCCTTGCAGTGTGGGTTAGGGGAATGCCTGAGCTGAGAGCACAGCTTTCAATTCAATGGCTGA
Source organism: Carcharodon carcharias (assembly GCF_017639515.1). Lineage (NCBI taxonomy): Eukaryota > Metazoa > Chordata > Chondrichthyes > Lamniformes > Lamnidae > Carcharodon > Carcharodon carcharias. The sequence continues at coordinate 62,564,552 of NC_054481.1, read as the reverse complement.
AGCTGCTGCCAATTGGCTAAGTGGAGTGGGGCGGAGATGGGTGGGGTTTTGGACAGCCATGAAGCGCACTGCACACTGGCTGTCCAAGTGGACCATCATTCTCCTGCATGTGTGAAGAGGGCTTCAGACTTAACCAAGAGAGGTTCTTAGAACACATATGCTAAGCCATGCATCTCTCTCTTTGATCCTGCAGGAGGAGAACATCAGGATCATGGAGTCTGGTGCTTTAGTGGTATGCCTAATGGCTAACAGGAAGCAGACAGAAAGAAGGAGTGTGGCGGAGGCACCTGGCATGGCAAAGGGAGGAGCACCTCCCTCGAGATGAAAGGGCAGCAGGGCCTGCTGCGCATGCAGCTGAAGATCCACAGCGACCCATTGCTTGTAGGTGCTTCACTAAACCCAAAGTCTATAGATGGCGCTTGTCATTCCTGCAGATGACTGACAACCACTGTTGCCAAAGGCTGCACATGTCTAGGAAACTTGGTCACGTTTCCACCTGCTGCAAGATTTGAAACCACGGGGACATGGAGGGCATCCACTGCCAGTGGCCATAAAAGTGACCACGGTGCTCAATTTTTATACCAGTGGTTCCTTCCAGGGCTCCACAGGTGACTTGTGTGGAATCTTGCAAGCCTCCACGCACAAGTGTATCTAGGAGGTCATGGGTGCCATCTTCTGTGAAGGCAGAGAACTTTGTACATTTCGCCAGGGATCTGGAAAGTCATGAAGTAAGAGCTTCGGGATTTGCGCAGATCTCAGGTTTCCCAAAGATGCAGGGTGCCATCAGATGCACTCACATAGTGCTTGGATCTCCATGGCAACAAGTAGTCAACTATGTCAACCACAAGGACTTCCACTTGCTGAATGTTCAGCTGGTGTGAGACCATCACAAACACATCCTACAGGTCTGTAAATGATTCCCAGGGAGTGTCCATGACTCCTACATCCTTAGCAGATCTCAAATCCCTGACGTCTTCCAGGGTCCAGAGAGGCTGCAAGGTTGGCTCCTCAGGAACAAGGGTTACCCACAGAGAACATGGCTGATGATGCCCTTATGGCAGCCTCAGAATGCAGGAGAGTGATGGCATAACCAGGCTCTTGTCGCGACCTGGACTTTGGTGGAGCAAACAACAGGCATCTTGAAAATGAGGTTCCAGTGCTGTGGTAATCTGATGTGTAATATACCTTTTTAAGAAGAATGTTATAATGGAAGGTCACATGATCTAAGTATCCAATAGCAGAGTAGCGCGGGCTACCTCTGTACTTAGTAGTCTGTAGACAGTAGTTAGTAGCAGCAGTAGTATAGAATTTGTAGTATAAGCACATGTTTAGTTGCTGCTGAGTATCTTTGTAAATAAAGAGTTTCTACCTATGAAGTGTCTGCTACTCAACTCTGTCATTAGTACCAACTTGGCCACCCCTTACAGCAAGCGTGTGGACAGAATCCAACAAACTGGTGATGAGGATTAAACAAGTTAAACAGAAGCAAGCAAGAGAAACATTTGGCACTATATCTCACACAGCAATTGTAAGTAGAAGTTCCTGTCAAATCATTGAAGTAACTCCCTCACAGCATGCTGCAGTTCAGAAGAATTGATCCTTTTAATCCAGCATTGGCCAATAGGTCCCACTACATTGAACGTAAGAAATAGGAACAGGAGTAGACCATTCAGCCCTTCGAGCCTGCTCCGCCATTCAATAAGATCATGGCCAATCTTCCCATCTAACCCCGATAACCTTTCATTCCCTTGCCTAACAAGAATCCATCTACCCCTGCCTTAAAAATATTCAATGATCCTGCCTCCACCACCTTCTGAGGCAGAGAACTCCAAAGTCGCACTTTGTCGCACTCGTTCTTTTTCCAAGCAAATGAGATTTCTAGGTAAGAGAAGAGGCTGGCGATCCTCTTGAGTACATGTGGGAATAAGATTTATGGCTTGATTCGAAGTTTGATGGTACCTAGTGCCCCAGACTTGAGAAATTTTGAGGAATTAGTGGGCCTCGTGAAGGACCATTACCAACCAAAGCCCTCAATAACAACGCAAAAGTTCAAGTTTAATTCAAGAATTAGAGCCCCGGGGAGTCAGTTGCAAGCTATGTGGCAAGCTTGAAGCAATTAGCAGAGCATTGAGAGTTCAGTATATCCTTAAACAACATGCTTAGAGATCGTTTAGTGTGCGGTGTGAATGAGGACACGATTCAGAAGTGATTGTTATCTGAAACAAGTTTGGATTTTAAGAAGGCACTAGAGATTGCTTTGGCCATGGAAAATGTAGTTAGAGATTCGAAAGCCATACAAGTCACACAAAATGGCATCATCCTTCACATTGGGTCCCAACCAAAAAGGGCGCAAAAATGCTATACTCTACTAGGAAGCTAGCAGGGATATTTTTTAAAAACAACTCAGCAGCGAAAACAAGGAGTAATATCAATAGAGGTGGAAACAAACAATCCTTTAGCAATTGGCACTTTAAAAATATTTGAATGTTTTTATTGTCATAAAAACAGTCACATAATGAGACAGTGTAAGGAAAGAGTCAAGCAGGCTTTTAAACAAAAGAAAAAAAACAGTTAAGATCTACAATGTAGAAGAGCCTGAAGCAGCAGATTCAGATATTTATTTGTTGCATAACTTGAAGGTTGGAAGAACAGAATCAATCTATGTAACAGTGAAAGTGAATGGCAGACCTGTTCAAATGGAAGTGGACACAGGAACTCCCATTACAGTAAATGGGGAACCTTAATTAAATTTGAAAGAAACAACGGCCCAATTAAAAACTTCCATGGATGAAAACATTCAAGTCAAAGGTATAAATAAAGTAACTGTCCATTATGGGAGACAATCGGTAAAGCTACCATTGTTGGTACTGAGAGGCAGAGGGCCAAGCTTCCTCCGGCAAAACTGGCTAAGGAAAATCCACCTTGAGGGACCACTGAGATTCCAAAAGGAAGCAGGAAGCGTTTCTGCTTTGGAAAAGTAGTGTGTAAAGACTCAACAACCTGAACAACTGCAAGCTGTCTTCAGCCAAAACATGGAAGAACAATAAGGAGCTTGAAGAGACCATGATTAAGGACAGAGTTCGAGGTGAGCAATCTCCGAAAGGAAAAAGAGAACCTGCTGAAAGACCTTCATACACTACAAGATTCCCTTAGGTCAAAGTTTGTACTACTGGAAAAGTACAGAGAGAAACGGAAAGAATTCAGCACCTCTCTGACCAAAATGAAGGATGAGTTTGCAGATAAGATGCAACACTGTTTGCTGCCTCCTGGAAAATTAAGCAAACACAAAAAAGAGATGGAAGAGCTAAAGAATCAGCTATTTTGGGAGACCCAACCATTGATTTCACTCAAGTCAAGTTTACATCTGAGATTAGTTTGGCCAATATTGAAATTAAAAAGAAGGCTGAGATTAAAGTCAGCGCTGGAAAGAAGGAGGCATGTAGAAAGAAGCCACAAACACAAATAAAGCTTTAATCCTGGAAGCATACGGGTATACATTCACACATAGGTTTGGTAGTCAAATTGCAAATGCCGATGCACTTAGTCATTTGCCTTTACAAGAAAAGGATGTGGAAGTCCCAGTTCCACGAGAACTTATTTTGCTGTTATATTTCTTAGATTCATTACCGGTATGTGCTCGATAGGTCAGACTGGACAAGTAGGGTCCCAGTCCTATCACAAGTACAAGAACAAGTACTTCATGGTTTATCACAACAGCCTGTATCTGATGAAATGAACCTATACTTTAAAAGAAGGCATAAAATAACCAGCCAGGATGGCATCTTATTGTGGGAAGTAGGAACGATAATACCTCCAAAGGGTAGAGAGCCATTGTTAATTGAACTACACAGCTCACATCCAGGAATATCCTGAATGAAGACCATAGCGTGCAGCTACCTATGGTGGCCTGGGATGGATGGTGAAGTAAAGTTTAGTGAAGAATTGTGTGCAATGTCAGCAACTGCAAAAGTTACCTTCAACAGCTCCATTACACCCTTGGAAGTGGCCAGGAAGACCATGGGTGCAGTTACACATTGTTCCCATGAAAAGTCCAACATAGTCGATGTTTCTGCTCATTGTTGATGCCCACTCAAAATGGATGGACATACGAGATGAAACGTCTTCTGCTACAATTAATAAGTTAAGTCAAAATTTTGCCATTAATGGACTATCAGAAGTAGTCGTATCTGATATCGTCATGGCATTTACGAGTGCTAAGTTTCAGCAATTTATCAGCCTCAACGGTATCACTCATGTAAGAACTTCACTGTACCACTCTTCCTCAAAAAGACTGGCCAAAAGGGCAGTTCAAACATTTCAGACTGGCATGAAGAAGTTCACTGGAGATTCTTTAACAACCAAACTAACACACTTACTTTTCCATTATAGGACCACCCCTTAGACAAACAGGTGTCACACCTGCTGAATTATTGATGAAATGCCATCTCGGGACGAGATTGAGCTTGGAAAAGGAGTTGTGGAAAGGAGTCAGGGAAGTCAGAAAACTGGACATGACTGGCATAGTTGTGAGAGGAAATTTACCGTGGGAGAAACGGTATACGTGAAGAATTTCAGAGAAGGACCAAAGCGGTTACTGGGTGAAATAGGGCAGTGACTGGGCCTCTATCTTACCATGTGGAGGTGGGAGGCCGAGTCATACGGAGACATGTGGATCATCTAAGGAAGAGAGAAACTATGCACCAAGAAAAGATTTCCACCAGTGTTCACAAACAGGTCAGCGATTCCTGTTGACAGGACTCAACCCAGTTCAGACACATCTGTTGTTCCATCAAGAGTGGGGGATACAGATCTTCAGGAACCGACGGAAGAACCTGATGTTCAGGCAACTCCAGAAAAGGAGGTTCCTGACAAGCCATCTGAAGTTGTAGAGCTGTGAGGCTCCAGATGCGTAAGGAAACCCCCAGAAAGACTGAATTTGTAAATTACTTATCAGTGTAAATATTTTGCTATTTTGAGAAGATAGTAAATGTGAATATAAAATGTATTTCTGAGTAAAGGTGGAGAGAATGTGGCAATCTGATGTGTAATATACTTTAAGAAGAATGTTATAATGGAAGATCACATGATCTTAGTACCTAATAACAAAGTAGCGCGGGCTATCTCTGTAGTTAGTAGCAGCAGTAGTATAGAGACGGTTTGAAGTATAAGTTCAGTTGCCACTGAGTACCTTTGTAAATAAGCAGTTTCTACCTATAAAGTGTCTGCAATACAATTCTATCATTAGTATCAATTCGGCCACCCCTAACAACAAGCGTGAGAACGGGATTCAACAAACTGGTGACTAGGATCCAACAGACAGTTTGACAGATCCAGTGGAGCAGTGCAAGACAGTGTACTAAGGGCATCATGCATCATCGTAGCTTTCTGCGATACACAGCCTGGCACTGCAACAGGAGGAGGACCTGGCTGAAGAGGAGGGAAAGAGCTGCATGCCCCCTCTGTTGAGGAGGGCATTGAAGGGGATGACAGTGATGAGGTCCTCGAAGGCAAGGATGACAGCAATGAGGCCATCACACTGGCCAGATGAGGCCTGTGCTCTCAGTTGGCCTCATAACCATAAGGTTTGTGGGGGATGATGACAAGCTGCAATGAGGACAGTCCTGACATCCTCACCTGGTATCTGCGAATGTTTGAATCCTGTGTAACTGATGGCAATGCACATACCCTCAGTGCTCAGGATCATGTCATGGAGATGCAGCGGAGGCCCTCTGTGAATGCCTGACTCCTGTCTGGCTGAGGGCAGCTTGCTTGCGCTCTATGATCAGGGAGACATAGCCATGAAACTTTAAATGCGTCTGATCCTTTGTCAGCCTTCAGCACCTGACCCCTTCAGGAACACAGTGTCACCTGTCACAGAAGCTAAGGAGATGAGGGGACCAGCCTAACCTCAAAGGTGCTGAGAGCACACAGAGAATGACCTGTGCCCACAACATTCTGGCAGCAATGACAAGCATCGAGGTGCAGGCATCATTAACATGTCCAGTGAGTGTGAAGTTAGACCATCACTTTTGGTCTGAAGGTTACATGCTGCACAGGGAAGAGGCCTTGGATTGAGGCACCTGTCTTTATCTTGTGCTGGGACCAAGGTTTCATATCTGAGTGACATGAATACTGCTCATCAGAACAAGGAGCCATTGGCAAGGAGACATTCTTGGGAGTTTGTTTACAACGGTAAAAATTATGTACAAATGATTAACATCTGTGTCCAGGCTGAGCAATGTCCTCAGGCACCATTGAGGCCTTCCGTGCTTGGTGGGCACCGTCGGGACCCCTTTAATCACATTTTGATATTTTGATTTGATGTTGGTAAGTTTCCTTTGCACTCTTGCCTTTTGTTTTTGTAGTTTCTCATTCAAGGGCCTGTTTTTACTTTGTCCCTGATTTTATGAAGTTAGTTTAACTGTTTTGCCTCAAAATAGTTAATTCTTCTTAACTTTCCTAACCCTGCTGTTACGCCCTGGTGCTCCCCTGACATCACAGTGGAGGTGGAGGCAGCCTGCTGACCGCTATGTTCTGTCTGTGATGACTTTGGCGTGCGTCTTCTGGATAGCCAAGATCTGGAGGGCCCTGGCCTGCTATGGGTGTCCTGCTGTGGAACAGCTACACCCTCCTTGGCCTATGGAGCTGAAGCTACAAGGGTCACAGGAAGAGGGGATTTGGATTGGCCGGACATTCCCGGAGTTACCTGGGTGGATGGCCCTGGGGTGTCGAGCTACTGGTGCCCCTTCCTATGGGTCCCCTGGCTGACTCCTTGAGGAGAAGGGGAAGCTGGAGAGAAATCAAGCTGCCCTGCACCTCTCTCGCATTGATGCTGTTGGAGGCCAATTATTGCATCAGTGACGGAGTTCAGCCCATGCAGCAGTGTAGGACTGATGTCGTGGAGCAAGGTCTCCATACTGCCAGTATTGGCCTCAGTGTGTTGGCATGCTGGTGCTATCACTTTGGACTGAAGGCAGTACTCCATCGTTGCTTGCAATCTGGAGAGCATACCAGGCATCCCTTCCTGATGTTCCCGTGATTGTCTTTGCAGCTTCATCAACTGATTGAGGACCAAGTCCAGAGGCTCATCATCTGACTCGGACTCAGCAGGTTCCTTGCCTCCAGCAGTCCTCTGAGTGCCAGCAACCAAGGATGTCCCTGCCTCCGCCTGCTGTGGAACAGATTGTGTGATGTGCTCAGCAGATTGTGATCCCGAGGTTACTCTACACCTAGGTCCCACTGAGATGTGTGTCGCTATGCTGGTGGAGGGTGTGAGTGAGTGCCATGACAGGTTTTCAATGCTGCTGTCTTCAGGGTCCTCATCTGAGGCACTCTCGATGCCGGGGTCAGGATCAAGGTTGCCTGAGAACAATGTGGCAGATGTGCTAAGGACAGAAAGTGGAGATTATTAGTGCTTGGCAGCTGCGTTAACCAGATCAGTGGATCCAGAGTAGCGTTGAAAGAGGGATCATGTGGTGCAGGATCCTCATGTGGGTGTTCATCATTGACCTCACCGTCACTGCAGGAACAGTCATGTCCTTTCCGGTCAGCTCCAATGCTTGACTCTCGAATGGAGTGAATACCTTGATATCCAGCACTCCACCCCTGGTCTGGGAACTTTCCTGGTGATTGTGTGTGATTTTGTCCTGCATAAAGACAGATGGAGAGAGTGTGAGCAAGGTTCATGCCAGACCAAATGAGAAGGATGCCAGGTGAGCGTGTGTGCTGAGTGGAGCCATGGATGGGATGAGGAATCTATTTTCAGAGGAGATGGAGCCAGATGAAGATGTATGGGTGTATGCGAAAGAGTGAGTGGTGATGTCCCTTGAGCTATCAGTGAGTGAGATGCTAGTGAATTCCAGAGCTTAGGTCCAAATCAACTGAAGGCATGACCACTAGTGGTAGAGCAATTAAAATCAGGGATGTTCAAGAGGCCAAAATAAGATGGGTCCAGATATCTCAGAGGGTTTTAGGAATTTTACAGAGATAGTGAGGTCAAGGTCATGGAGCTGAGAATAAGGATGAGAATTTTAAGATTTAAGGTGTTGCTTAACTGGAAGCCAGGGATGGTAGGACAACAAGCATAGGGGTAATGATGGGTGAAAAGGATTTGGTGTGAGTAAGGACATGAGCAGCAGATTTTCTGATGACCTCAAGTTTATGGAGGGTAGGATGTGGGAGGCCAGCCAGGAGTACATTGGAATAGTCATGTTTTGAGGAAACAAAGGCATGGATAAGGGTTTCAGCAGCAGATGTGTAAAGGCAGGAGCAGAATCAGGTGCTGTTACAGAAGTGAAAATAAGCAGTTTTATCGATGGCGTGGATATGTAGTTGGAAGCTTATCTTATAGTCAAATATGGCCCTAAAGTTGTAAACAGTGGGATTTAGATTCTGACAGTTGCAACAGAGAGAGAGATAGAGTCAGTTGCTAGGGAACAGTTTGTAGTGGGGTTCAAAGCTAATAGCTTCAATCTTCCCAATATTTAATCAGAGGACAGTACTGGATATCAGACAAACAGCCTGATAATTTAGCAACAGTGGCAGAATTGGGTGAGGTGGTTGTATGATAGACTGTATGTTTTCGGGGTATATTTGAAAACTAATGATGATACTGAGAGGCAACATGTAGGGATAGGAAATAGTTGGAGGTCAAGGATAGATCCTTAGAAGACACCAGAGTTAACAGTGCAGGAGTGGGAAGAGAAACCATTGCAGGTGATGTTCTGGCTGCCATTAGTCATCATCGGCTGTCCCTTGATTCGAGGATGATGTCCACTCTGCATCGTGAGTTTTTGCCATGGTTCTTCATGAGACTGAACAGGTCAGCTCTCATAGATCTTTGGGCACATGAGGCAGGATGTCCCACAAGATAATGGGATTTGGAGTGCAGAATTTGCTTCCTTTTCTTTCCTTCTCTGCCGCTTCTCTGCCTCATCATTAAGACGTCATGACTCAAAGCATGATGCAGCTTGATGGATATTTGTCGCCATTCTGAATGATTGGTAGCAAGTTCTTTTTCGTCATTAAGGTCAGTTCTGCCATGCTTCAAGGAGAGCTTCAGAGTGACTTTGAAGCATTTTCTTTGTTCTCCCCGAAACATTGACAATTTGAGAGTAGAGAAAACAGGACCTAGCAGGGGAGACTGTTTTTGGGCACCTGGACACAGTGTCCGGTCCATCAATGTTGGAGTTTTGCCTGAATGTTTGTGGAGCTAGCTTCAAGAAGGACAGGACACATTCCTATACTGCAGTGAGACCTGGACTTTGTATCAGTGACACATGAGAGCACTAGAGAAATTCTATCAGCAATACCTCTGGCACATCCTCTGGAGTCTGTGGGAGGACTATCAAACAAACAAAACAAATGCCCACCATTTGATAGATAAGAATGAATGCAGGCAGTGCAGTTTCATCAAGTTTGGATGATGGTGGTGAGGCGCTGCAGAAGGATAAAATAGACAAAAGAGCGTGAGAAGGAGCTAGACAAGAGCTGAGAGATAAAAGAGCTAGCTGCTGGTGCTGGTGGTGGGTCTCAGTGGACCAACCAGATTTGGAGAAAATCAAGTGTGACATCATAGGGAACTAGGTAAGTGATTGTTTGAGTAAATTACTCATTAATCTTTTAAATACTGGTACAATTTATTGGTAACTGTAAGATTTTCATTATAAGCATTTGTAATCGCAGTAATAAAGCTTATTGGGAGGAGTTCTCAAACAGGCGCAAGGTGCTTGCTACCTATGTGGAGAAAAGCGAGGTTTGCAGGGTAGATGAGCAGAATGGCCATGGCACTATGGTGCAGGAAGCCATCAAGCAGGGGGAGCAAGAAGAAATGTAATGGTAGTAGGGGACAGTAGAGTGAGGAAGAGTGACACTGTTCTCTGCAGCAAAGAGCAAGAGTCCAGATGGCGGTGATGCCTGCCCGGTGCCAGGCTTCAGGACATTTGCTTAGGGCTGGAGAGGAACTTACTATGGGAGGGAGAGGATCCAGTTGTCATGGTCCATGTAGGTACCAATGACATAGGTAGGACAAGGAAAGATGTTCTGCATAGTCAGTATGAAGAGCTCAGCACCAATTAAGAAGCAGAATCTTAAAGCTACTAATTCCTGGATCAGTAACCACAATGTAGGACAAAGTATACAAAAGGAAATATTGGATGCTTGTAATAAAGGGACAGTGATAACCATGGGTGATTATAAATTAAATATAAACTGGAAAAATTGGATCGGCAGTCGTAGCCTGGATGCTTTTGAGATAGTTTCTTAGAGCAGCGCACTCTTGAACCAACCAGACAGCAGGTTATATTAGACTTGGGATTGTGTAATGGGACAGGATTAATTAACGATCTCAGAGTAAAGGTACCCCTAGGTAGCAACGACTTCAATATGATTGAATTTTACATCTAGATTGAAACAGGGAAGAGTGGGTCTACAACTAGTATTTTAAACTTAAATAAGGGCAACTATGAGGGCAAGAAAGCTGAGCGAGCTGAAGTGAACTGGGGTACTAGGCTAAGTCAATAGAGAAGCAGTGGCAGACATTTAAGGGGATATTTCAGAATGCTCAGAATAAGTATATTCCTACCACAATGAAAAATTCTAAAGGGAGGACACACCATCAGTGGTTAACTAAAGAAGTTAAGGAAAGCATCAAACTTAAGAAAAAAAGCTTATGACTGCGCAAAGATGAATGGCAGGTCAGATGATTGGTCAGAATATAAAGAATGGTAGCGAATGACTAAAAGGTTAATCAGTAGAAAGAAATTAGAGGACGACAGGAAGCCAGCTAGAAATGTAAAAACAGATAGCAAGAGTTTCTACAGGTATTTAAAAAGGAAAAGGTTAAGTAAAGTGAGTGTAGGTCCTCTAGAGTGTGACAATAGGGAGTTAATGGTTGATAATAGGGAAATGGTGGATAAAATGAACAAATATTTTGCTGCTGTCCTCACGATAGAAGATACAAAAATCATTCCAGTAATATCTGTAAATCAGGAGGTGAAGGGAGAGACGAACTTGGTGAAATTACAATCACTACGGAAGCAGTACTGAGCAAACAGATGGAGCTGCGGGCTGACAAGTCCCCATGTTCTGATGGACTTCATCCTAGGGTCTTAAAAGCAGTGGCTAATGAGGCAGTAGCTGCGTTGATGTTAATTTTCCAACATTTGCTAGATTCTGGAAAGGTTCCATCAGACTGGAAAGTAATAAATATAACCCCTCTGTTCAAAAAGGGAGGGAGGCAGAAAACAGGAAACTATAGGCCACTTAGCTTAATATCCGTCTTGGGGCTTCTAGCTGGGCACTTCGAAAAACTCGAGGCAATCAGGAAGAATCAGCATAATTTTGTGAAAGGGAAATTATGTTTAACCAATTTATTGGAGTTCTTTGAAGAGGTAATATGAGCTGTGGATAAAGGGAAGCCCATAGATGTACTGCACTTGGATTTCCAGAAGGCATTTAAATAGGTGCCACATCAAAATTTACTGTGTTGCATATTGGCTTGCTGGCAGAAAACAGAGAGTATGCATAAATGGGCCTTTTTCTGATTGGCAGGATGTGCTAAGTGGAGTTCCACAGGCGTTTGTGCTGGGGCCTCAACTTTTTACAATTTATAACAATGATCTAGATGAGGGGAGTGAAGGCATGGTAGCTAAATTTGCAGATGATAGATAGGTAGGAAAGTAGATTCTGAAGAGGGCATAAGGAGGTTGCAGACTGAGTGATTGGCAAAAAATCTGGTAGATGGAGTATAATGTAGGAAAATATGAAGTTGTTCACTTTGGCAGGAAGAATAACAAAGCAGACTATTACTTAAATGGAGAATGATTGCAGAATTATTAGATGCAGAGGGATCTAGGGGCAGAATTTTGCCCTTGGTGGGCGTGCGGGCCCCACTGGCTTGGTACCAGGTGGACAGCCGACCCCCGCCACCGAAACGGGGACTGCCGCCATTTTGAGTGGGCGGGCCAATTAAAGCCTACCCAGCAGCCTGCCCGACAGGTAGCGCTATGCACTTCCTGTGTGGGAGGGGTGGGGGTGGGGGAGGGGCGCGGGAATCCCCACCTATCAAAATGCACTCTATCGAGCATGTGCGCGAAAGAGCGCACTGCTCCCTGAGGCTAAGTCCTGTCTCAGGGAGATTAGTGACAGGTAAGAAAAGACAAAAAATAGAAACGTTAAAAAATTATTAACATGTCCCCCTCATGTGACAATGTCACACAAGATGGGACATGTTAATAAAAATGACATAAACTTTATTAGACATTTTAAAAACGGACATGTAACATCATCCCACCAGTGGATGAAGTTTCATGTATTATCAGGAGCCCGCTGGGGCTCCTGGCCTGCCCACCAGCCTTAAGGTTGGATAGGCAGGGTCTTTAATTTTCTTAATTAGCCTGTCAATGGCCTCAGTTGGCCATTGACAGGTCGGCAGGCGGACAGCTGATTTCGCTGTCCGCCCATCTTCCTAAAAATTTAAAGGGGGTTCCTCCCAACATCATCCCATGTCATTTTCCTGTCGGCGAGCGGGCCCCGCCCCCAAATTGCTGACAGGAAAATTCTGGCCTAGGTGTTTTAGTGTATGCGTCACAAAAAGTTAGTTTGCAGAGACAGCAAGTAAATTAGGAAGGCTAATAGAATGTTATCCTTTATTGGGAGAGGAATTGAACAGAAAAGGATGTTATGCTTCAGTTATACAGGGCATTGATGAGATCACAGTGTGCAGTTTTGGTCTCCTTATTTAAGAAGGGATGTAAATGCATTGAAGACAGTTCAGAGGAGGTTTACTAGATTGATACCTGGAATGAGCAGATTATCTTATGAGGAAAGGTTGGACAGACTGACCTTGTTTCCATTGGAATTTAGAAGAGTGAGGGGTGACTTGATTGAAGTATATAAGATCCTGAATGGTATGGACAAGGTTGACATGGAAAGGATGTTTTCTCTTGTGGATGAGTCCACAACTAGGGGGCACTCTTTTAAAATTAGGGGTCGCCCTTTTAGGACAGAGATGAGGAGAATTTTTTTCTCTCAGAGGGTTGTGCAACTTTGGAACTCTGCCTCAGAAGGTGGTGGAGGTGGGGGGGTCATTGAATATTTTTAAGGCTTGTTAGGCAAGGGAATCAAAGGTTATCGGAGTTAGATGCGAATGTAGAATTTGAAACACAGATAGATCAGCCCATGAAGTTATTGAATGAAGGAGCAGGCTCGAGGGGCTGAATGGCCTACATTTGCTCCTATATCATATGTTCATACATAAGAACATTATGGTCAACCTTGTCAAAGGCCACAGAAGGGTTGAGGAGGTTGATGGGGGGTTGTTTGCCTTTTCCACAGTCATGTAAAATGTCATTTGTGATTTTGATAAGATTTTTTTCAGTACTGTGGTAGGGCAGAAACCTGATTGGAGGAATTCAAACATGGCATTCCTGGAAAGATAGACGCTGATTTCTGAAGTGACAGGACTCTTGAGGCCTATGTGTGTGTTTGTATATGTGTATGTGCTTGTTTGTATTTGTGTGTTTGTGTATACAGTATCCATCTGTCTGGTGCTGGGAGTTGTGCTGAGGGATTGGGTAGAGGCAGAAACAAGAGAGGCAGTGAGAAGAAAATTGGAGCCAATAATGCAGGCAGAGGGACTGGGGGTGCTATAATAGCAGGATTTTCACCTATGAAGGAAGAGAATCAGGCACTGGCCTTAAATCTACTTGAAACCTGACAGTTGGGTTATACACTGGTTGTTCCAAAACAAGCACAAAGGGCTTACTTTTAAATTGCAGACATCTTAAGTGGCCAAATGTTACCGGCTCCCAGCGGCAGGCATGAAACGGGTTGATCACCTACATCAGAGTTGGGCAGCTGATTTGTATGACTAAGGTTTTAGGAGGCTGCTGCCATTTTGGCAATGATGGAGTGGCCCCACCCACCCCACCACATGGAGTAACTGCCAGCTTCATGATGTGGCTCCCTAACATAGACCAGAATCTGCAGGATCTATGGTCCAAAGAGGTTGCTGCGGGAATGCTGCCCCCATGGCTCCAATGATCCCCTGAAGCAGTTTGCCCGGTGATTGGTGAGAGTTATCACCCTCGGACATACTGAATTTTAATTTTCACTTAACTGCCTGAGGGCATCTCCATTCTGAAGCATCCTGAGGTTTCCAACCTGCCTCTGTAGTACCCACTTCTCCCCTGTTATAAATTGGACAGCAATTAAGAGACCACCTGTGGTTAAAATCACTGAGTCCATTCTGCTGCCGGCATGTGTAGCCTTAGGACCTGCTTTTTGCCCCAACATCAGCGTTTCGAAACCCATAGTAGAATTCGGCCCCTTCTCTCTCTTTTCCTATCTCGATTCCTTTCTCTATTTCTTGCTCTATCTCTCTCTCCCACCCCCTTGCATTTACTCTGCAATATACTTCAAAATCTGTTCATTCAGAATATCTTCTATTTTTATGGTTTGTGGTGCATCTCTGTTGCAAAGTAACAAGAAAAGAAAGCCTGCGGCCTATTAATAATGATGTGCTGGTTATATTTACTTTTCAGTTATTGATACCTTATGATAGAAGATGCCTAGGAGGTATCCTTTGGAATTGTCTATCATTAACAAATAACTAATGCAAAATGCAACCCACCAGAACAAGTCAGAATGTACTGTGCCAGAACTAGAACAATTATTTAACAATCCTCACTGTTTCCTGAATTGGGTTCATTTCCATTAACCTTCCACTTGCCAGAGCCCAGTAATTAAGAATTCTTCAGCCTTTCCTTCTTCCTATATTCTATTTCAAAACAAAATTGGGTTTATTAGGAGAGCTGTCAGTGTTGGGGAAAGAACACGTCATAGAACGTTACAGCACAAAAGTAGACCATTCAGCTCATCAAACTTGTGTTTTTCTACATTTCATTCTCCCACTCACTCCCAAAATCTTTAACAGACTACCCAGTCCAGCACCTCTCTCTTTTTCACTTCCAATATCCTGACTAATCTCACTCTACTGCTTACTCCATGAAGCCTTTAATATCTACCTGAACACTTCACCATTGGAAAATGATGTGAAGTATAAAATGGACAGCTGATTTGCTTTTGTTCACCTTGCACTACTGCCTAAAACCAATTCTACCCCATGGGCTGGATTTAATGCACAGGCGATGGCCCTGTTCACTGGCTGAAAAGTCAGGGAGGGCGGGGGGGGGGGGGGGGTGGGTGGAGAGCCAATGCCGTCAACTCAGGAAACTACAAGCAGATTTCTTGGTCACCAGGCTATTAATTTCCAGAAGCTGTGGCTTCCACCCCAATGTGGGAAGATGTCCGTCCAAGAGATACTGGCCAGATAGCTGGCAATTCTCCTGTCTCAGTAGCGCCACCAGGTGCCATGGAGGAGACTAGACTGGAAGATAAGTGGGCAGGTCCCAGCGAAGGGTGTAGTCAGTAATCAGGAGGCTCAGGGAGGGTGGGATTCAATTGGCGCGGACCTTTCCACTGGGGGTGGCCCTTCACTGAGCACAGGGTGGTTGAACAGGAGGGGCCCCCGACCCTGAGCCTGCAGGCAGGCTGCCAATACCCTGACAGCCTCGCCACATGGAAGGGGCATCCTCTAGCATTGGTATAATAACAGCAGTGATAATCTTTTAAATGAAAATCAAATCAACAAAATTGGGATAAATCAGGCACAGCCCCTAATTCAGGTCAGCTGTAAAACCAAGGACAAAGTTTAAAGGAACCTTACAAACTTTAAATCAAAATGTGATTAAAGGGGTCAACAAAACACCCCAGTCCCCGCGGTGCCCACCGAGCACGGAAGGCCTCGAGAGTGTCAGCAGACACCGCGTGCTCCCTCTCCAGGGACATCCGGCAGCGAATGTAGCCGCGGAAGAGGGACAAACAATCGGGCAGGACTCCCCCGTCGATCGCCCGCTGCCTGGACCTGTTAATGGCCAACTTGGCCAGGCCCAGGAGCAGGTTCACGAGGAGGTCCTCCTCCTTCCCAACCCCCTTCCGCACCGGGTGCCCATAGATCAGGAGCGTGGGGCTGAAGTGCAAACAAAACATCAATAAAAGGTTTTTCAAGTAACTAAAAAGGGAGTGCAGCCTACAACACCCTATGTATACATGGTCCACGGACTCCACAAGACCGCAAAAAGGGCACGTGTCCTGAGAGTCCGTGAACCTATGCATCCTCTTATTATAGGGGACTGCTGCATGCAACACCCTTCAACCCAGGTCCCCGATAGAAAGGGGGAGGACACCTCCGTAGAGGGCCTCCCATCGGGGGCCTCCGCCGCCGGACGGCAACAAGGCACGCCAGGGCGTGTCTGGGCGACGGACAAGGGCGAGAAAATGGAAGGTGTGCAGCAGCAGTCCGTACAAAAAGCCCCTCTTTGCCATGCCAAAAGGCACGGAGGGCATGTCCCCGAGGTGGCTCATATTGCGGGGCATCAGCACCCGAGGGAGGGTTCAGGGCTTGGGGCCAATGTGGAATTCCATCCGAACAGGGGAATGTTCAGACGGAAGACCACCGCGCACCTGGGCCACCTCAAGACCCAAAATAACGTCGGATCCGAGCACGACCGTTCTCAGGTCTTGGATGGTATCGGCTGCGACCTGGACACTCACAGACGCACGTTGCGCCAACTCCTGTGGGAGCATCCAGCCCAATCCTCCGCCACCCAGCACGTCCCCGATCCTGGTCACCCCTGCGGCCACAGCCCTCCTCTCCGCCAACCACTGAAAAGGATGGAGGGGCGGATTCCTGAGCAGCGGCTCTCTGACGATAGCCGCTACTCCTGACGGGGGAGAGCTGCGTCGCGAGGCGACCACTTTCCAGACTTTGATCAGGTCCTGGTAAAAGACGGGCAACGCCTGCAAGGAGCCACCGAGGCCCAGCTGTTCTATAAACAGGAGCTGCACGTCATAATTCAGGCCGTGCACCTGACGGAAGAAATACGTCGTCAGGGCACACCATCTAGGAGGAGGCTCGACGTAGAGGTATCGCTGCAGGGTCTGAAGGCGGAAAGTCGCCACCTGTGTGCGTAGGCACACTAGCGCCTGACCACCCTCCCTAAGCGGGAGACTCAGAACCTCGGCAGCGACCCAGTGCAATCTTTTGTCCCAGAAGAAGTCGACTAACAATCTCTGGATTCTTGTGACAAAGTCCGGGGGAGGGGTCAAAGTGACCAGCCGATACCACAACATGGCGGCGATCAGCTGGTTTATGACCAGAACTCGACCTCGGTAAGATAGCACTCGGAGCAGTCCTGTCCAGCGCCGCAGGCGAGCGGTGACTTTCGTCTCCAGTTCCTGCCAGTTTGCCAGCCAGGAATCCTCAGCGGGGCAGAGATGGACCCCCAGGTAGAAGAGGCTGGTCCTGCTCCAGGTGAAAGGCCTGAGCTCCTCGGGTAGGGGATCCATCTGCCACTGACCGACCAGGAGTCCAGAACATTTACCCCAGTTGATCCTGGCAGAGGAAGCGGCAGAGTAGACCTCCTGGCACTCGCGCATCCTCCGCAGGTCAGCCGGGTCACTAAACATAAGGAGCACGTCATCGGCGTAAATAACAGCAGTGATGGAGGAGGTCCTTAAGTGGCCCTTAATTGGTCACATAAGGGCCTCAATTGCATAAGGACAGGGGACCGTCCAACATCTACCTTGCCAGTGGTAAGATACCAGTGGAGACAGGTGGGTGACGGACACAGCTCTCCCATTATCCCACTTGATTTTATACCCCGCCTCCTGCCTGCCAGCCCATTCTGGGGGTGGGGGGTGAATGCAAAATTCCAGCACATGTCTCTTGATTCAACTTATACTTCTATGGCTTTATCCACTGCATTGTCATTTTTAATGACATGTACCTGCACACCAACACATCCCTCTGCTCTTCTTCCTCATTTATAATCCCACCATTGAAAGTATATTTCCTTTCAGTATTCATATCCGCAAAATATTTAATTTCATGTTTCTGTAAATTGATCTACAACTGCCTTCTGCTTACCCATTCTGTCTATTTATGCTACAGCGTGGTTACAGCACAGAAGGAGGTCAGTCACCCATCGTGTCTGTGCTGGCTCTCCAAAGAAGAAATTTACCTAATGCCACTACCAGGCCTTCTCCCCGTAACCCTCATATTCTTTCTTTTCAGATAATAATCCAATTCCTTCTTAAATGCCTTGATTGAACCCTCCTCCACCACACTCAGGCAGTGCATTCCAGATCCCAACCACTTGCTGTAAGAATAAGGTTTTCTTCATATCTCATTGCTTAAATCTGTGCCCTCTGTTCTAGGGAGTAGTTTGTCCCTATCTACTCTGTCCGAAACCCTCATGATTTTGTGTACCTCTATCAAATCTCCTCTCAATCTTTTTTCTCCAAGGAAAACAGTCACAACCTCTCCAGTCTGTCTATGTAACTAAGCTCTTCATCGCTGGAACCATTTTCTTGAATCTTTTCTGCACCCTTTAATTCCTTGCCTTCATATCTGTCTTAATGTATGGCAAAGGATGAAAGAATTAGAGAGAAATTCTTTAAAGAAATGTCCTATTGGATCTTTCACCATCTTCACTACAATGTGCCAAATGTGCAATTTGATCCCATCAGCAAATCTGGAAATTGATTCCAATCCTAAATCCAGATTATTATTGTATAAGCACAACCCAAACACCGTCTGCCTGATTGTTATATGCAGGAGAGAAAAGGGAGACGAATGCGATCGAGGTGTCAAGCTTGCCAAAGGAATGAGCAAAACCCTGAGGACCAAGGGGCAGTACAGCCTCCTCCACACGCAGAGGATGAACCAGAGGACACCCGCTAAGGTTATCACAGACAACAGGGCATTGAAGTCAGCAGGCCATCTTTACCTCCACTGTGGATGTTGGGGGAGCACCAAGACATAGCAGCAGGGTGAAAAAGGTCAAGAAGATTTAGTTGTACAATGTGGGCACGGGTGTTAATCACTTGTATGTAAAATTGGCCATTGTAAATACACTCCCAAGAATGCCTCCTTGTCTATGGCTCCTTGTTGTGTTGAGCAGTGCTCATGTCAACCAGATGTGAAACCTTGTTTCCTGCACAAAACGAAGGTTACTGTCGCAGTGCAGGGCCTCTCCCAAGTGCAGAGTGTAACTGTTTGAACTAAGTGATTGTCCGGTTTCAAAGTCACTGCCCAGATTAGTGATGCCCGAACCTCAACGTGGGTTTTATTTGCTGCAAGAGTCTCATACACAAGCATCACTGGGATCCGTGATGTTCTCTGTGCTCTCAGCACCTTCGAGGCAGGGCTGCCCCCCCACATCTTGACCCCATACCTGACAGGTGAAGGTGTGGTACTGAAGGGAAGAGGTGATGAAGCCTGCCAAAGGATCAAGTTGTCTTAAAGTCCATGTACCTGCTGTATCTCAGCAGCGTCTCCATGATATGAGCCTCTTCATAGAGCGTATGTGCGCTGCCCTCAGCCAGACGTTCCCAGGTGCAATGTGAAGATCTCATGAGTGTCCTGATTGCATCTCGTCATCATCCTCCTGGAATCCTGAGGCAATGAGGGCCTCACGATTTCACCTGCCTCATCTGGCCAGTGCAATGGCCTCATCGCCTGTACGGATGCTTATGGGGTATCTTGCACACACCTGCATGATCCGTTTGTTATGGTCACAGAGCAGCTGAACATTGAGAGAGTGGAAGCCTTTGTGGTTCACATGTGTCCAGTATGCTTGTTGCCAGGGAAATTTAAGAGCTAAATGGGTGCAGTCGATGGCACTCGGCACCTGTATAAATCCAGAAACCTGGTCAACTCCCAGTGCTCTTGTTTCCTGGCATGCCTGACCCCTGTTGAAATTGACAAAGGTGTGTGCCTTAGCAAAAAAGGGCATCTGTGACCATCTGGATACATTTGTGGTGGAGCTTGCAAGATCTGCAAAGGTCCCCAGTTGAGCCCTGGAAGGAGCCACTGCGGTAGAAATGGAGCATGGCGGTAACTTTAACTGCTATTGGCAGTGGACGTACTTCAAGTCCCCGTGGTGTCAAACACTGCAGAAGATGGCATATGTGCATGACCAGTTCCTTTGACATGCGCAGGTGTCGCCAACACCGGTTCTCATTCATCAGCAGGTAGCACATGTGCCGTCTGTAGACCATGGGTCTGGTGATGCACCTACATCTGGTGATGACTCTGTGGGGTTCATCCTCTGCGTGTGGAGGAGGCTGTACTGCCCCTTGGTCCTCAGGGTTTTGCTCATTCCTTTGGCAAGCTTGACACCTCCATCGCATGCGTCTCCCTTTTCTCTCCTGCATATAACAATCAGGCAGACAGCAAGATCATCAAACTCCATTTTCCTGATATCTCCTCACTGCAGTATCAAAGAGAGAAACTCAATGTCAGCAATTGTCTCCTAAGGACAACTTTTGGTTAAGTCAGTGCTTGCGGCTGCCTCTCAAAACCCCTTAACACATGCTGGAGAGTCCAGGCCACTACATGGATACCCAGTGTTTGGTGCACATGATGGCTCACCATGCCCACACCCAGCATTGCCCCACACCAAATGACCGAGTAGCGGTCCACATGCACTGGACTGCATCCTGAACTCTCATCTCAGGCACAGGCATTTTCCTAACCTGACACCAAGTCTTCACGGTTTGCTTGCACCATGAGGTATCATGACTTTTCAATGTCAACTGAAACATAATGCAAGGGACTAGGAGTGCATCCCTCTGTCAGTGTTCAACAGCCACTGTTCTAAACAGGACCCTCAGCTTGTCTAGTCATACAATGGTTCTGCAGCACCATGGCACTCATTCTAGTTTGAAGTGTGTGCATGAGGGATTAACAGTAGAGGAGCAATCATTGACACTGTGAGGAATTAGTACTGCTTGAGTGGGCACAGTTGCTTGACTAGACTGACTCCAAGCATGTCAATTGAGCTCAAGCTAAACTCTCTCATCTGCGGTGGAGTATTCATCTTTAACATGTTTTGCCATTAGCCCAGCTGATTTCTCCCCCCCCCCAAGCATGTGTTTGTGCTCAAACATCAGTCAGTGCTGCCATGAACCCTCCCCCCACCACCCCCCACCACCCCCAGCCCCCCCTACCATGGCACTGTCGCCCTTTCCCTGAGATTGCCTTCTCACCCTTCCCCCTTTGCACCCTTGCCCTTGCCCTGGCACCACAAGCCAGCCATGAAGAAACTGCTGCGAAGACTTGCCTGTGCCACCCTCCCCCCAAAACCTGTCGAGCCCCTGGGATCGTCACGTACACCGCACAAAGTTACCTTCGAGTTCCACTCAAAGTTGAGGTCGCCTTTTAAAGGCAGTTGTAAGTCACATCGTCATGAAATCATGCCGATTGTGAGATTTAAATTTGACATGGGGGTATGATTCTGGCGTGTGGCCACAATAATTAGATGCTAAATTGTCACAATTAAGTTTGTGATGTTTGATGGAAGGAAACCCAGCCTGCCATTGATGACGGGAAGGGAAATTCATATCCTGGATTTATGTCTTCGGGAAACACAACTAGAGCCTTTTTGCAAGACTTTCCAATCTTGCCACCAACACATCTATTGCAAACAGGGGTGAAAAATCTTAGCCTAAGTCTCTTATTTGGGAACTAGCCAAATACTTTTTAGAAATGCATATAAAACAAATCCACTGCATTTGTTGATTCTATTTCTCAGTTATTTATTAATGATGCCAAGGTGAAGCAAGAAAGGACGCAATTATCCTACCTTGTCTTCCCTAGTCAGGTCAGTGAAATACATTTGGCACTCATTTGCACTTCAACTGAGACAGCTATCACCCAACATCACTGCTGCCTCCCTCTACATGGCTCATGGGACATGTTCCACTGGATTCCTCCTGTGATGCTCCAGTAATCTTTCCCTTCACATACTTATAAACCCTAAAGCATGTCAAGGTTTGTGTCTGAGAAATGGTGAGCCATGTGCTTCTGATTTTTTTCTTGCCAGGGACATCTAGTATTTGTTCTGAGGAGGCTGCTATCGAGTCACAAAGCAAATAAAAAGCCTCTTCTGAATCTTGTCTTGCAGAAGCATAGGAAAGACATAGTTGAGTATCTGAACGTGTCCAATATATTGACAAATGCTGCCAGAAAATTCACTTACCCATTAGCCTTCCAGGATGTTGCTACTGCCACATTCAGTAACCACAAAGCTTGAAACATGTCTGCAAAAAGTTTTAACCTCTCTCCAGTGTGCCTGAACTGTTTTACATTCAAAGGCTGCTCAAAATAATGTTAATGGGATCATTATAGCATCCACCTTGGATAAATCTACAATTCCAGCATCCATTTTGAGTAAATCTATAATCCCAACATACACCTTGGATAGGTCGACTATGCCAGCATCCATGTTGAGTAGATCTACAATTCCATCTTGAATCTCATCATTCCTTCTCTTAAACATTCCTTAATAAGGAGAAACCAAGCTTCAGATGTGTTTGGTAGTTTTGTGTGAACTGCACCTCTGTACACCATGGCTATGTACTGACAGGATATTTCATCGATTAGACTGTGACACATGCTCTGTCTCACTTTCCTTACAATCCCGCCTCCTTACATTTGTGTCATCTGCTAAATGAAAAATCAATAAAGTTATTATTAGCCATGAAGTAATGGATGGCTGAATAAATCCTTCCAGTCACCAAAAACACCTGAATCTTTTCACTGTTGCTGGCTGAGGTCAGAGCTAATTTCTGAATGGGATATACAGTGGTAAGTCAGGCTTGATCTATATTTGGTGGACCATATGGGACTCAGATACCAGGCAGTTATATTTTTTAAAAAAGGCATGCATATCTTGCAGAGATGAATGGTATCACGGCTGGAGCGTGGAGCACTCTTCCCCAGTTTTGACAACTAACAGTACCAGATGAAGAGTGAAGAGTAAAGGAAGATTTTCACTTACCTAATGCCTTATACTATCTCCCACAAGTGTCTCAAAATGGTTTAAACTTAATGAACAACTTTGAAGTGTAGTCACTGTTATCATCTAGATAAATGCAACAGCCCTTTTGCTTACTGCAAGATATAGAAGCAGCTAGTCTTTTTCTGATGATGTTGGTTGAAGGAAAATTGTTGGCCAGGACACCAAGAAAACATCTTGTTCTTCCTTGAATAGTTTTTTTTTGAATAGTACCATGGAACCTTTTACATCCACCTGAACCAGTGGGACAGGTCTTGGTCTAACATCCCATCCAAAGGATGGCACCTTTGACAATACAAATGTGCTGATGCAGAGCTCCCTGCTTTCCTATTTCAGATGGGCATTTGAAAAGAGAATGACTCCTCCTATACTGTGGCTCAGCTTGAGCAGAATTACTTGCAGCTACTGTGTAGAACGCAGCAGAATGCAGTAACTTATTTTGTTTAATTATTAATTTATTTTTATTGCCTTGCATGAATTATCACATCCTTGGCAGCAAAAGCATCTCTCAATTCTCATAAGAGGCCAATATTTTATTCACAAGAGCCAGTGTCTCACAGACTCTGGAAGCACTTAACAAAAATAAATGATTGAAACGAAACTAATTCTAAAATATTCTTTCACAAACAGTAAGCACAGGCTACGCTTAATGCTCCAGAAATATTTTGACATGCTCACAGCATTGTTGCGAGATA
This sequence comes from Carcharodon carcharias, assembly GCF_017639515.1. NCBI lineage: Eukaryota > Metazoa > Chordata > Chondrichthyes > Lamniformes > Lamnidae > Carcharodon > Carcharodon carcharias. The sequence goes on along the minus strand of NC_054481.1, from coordinate 62,540,932 downwards.
TCCAGCAGTACCTTGATAACTAGATGCATTTTTGTTTTCCACAGTTTGCCACCTGCCGTGCAGAATGAAATTGCTTTGCCAGCAGAGATAATGTCACAGAAAACTCCATGCCAGTCATGGCTCTCAGTTATCCTTCATTAACTCCCTGAGTGCCAACTGGCATTCCACAAATAGCAATGTATCACATGAAAAAAATTATTCCTCACCTATTCACTGGCAGCAGTGGCCTCACAGTCATAGGCATCCAGTCCTGCAAAGCCTCAAAATTAAAATTCTCGACCTTATGTTCAAAATGCTCCATGGTCTCTCTCCTATCTCTGTAAACTCCTCCAACCCTACAACCCTCCAAAAAGCTGTTGGTACCAACAGATTCTATGGCACCATTTGCATAAAAACAGAGGGTTAGCTCAGAGTCCAAGCTAATTGTAGAAACACACTCTGGGAGGCTTCTTAGTTAAACAAAACAAACTTTATTTACACAAGATCTTCTGTGGCTGCTTGTATCCAGACAGCCCCTCATGAAGCCATTTTTACCGAAGAAACCCTTCCCTAGAATTTATTCCTTGGCGCTGGCCACATGTTGGTTGAACAAATCATGTGACCCCTACTCAGTTGAACTGATCTAAGAAGTGACAGTCATCACACCAACATTTCTCCCTCAGCAAACACCACCAATGGCACATGAACAAGCTTTTCCTCTCATTTCTGTCCATGAATCTTTGTTGTTACAAATTAGGCTCATTTGCCCCTGAATTTACTATGTAAAGTGCTTTGAGATGTTTTACAGGATAAGGACCCAAATAAATAAATTATTATGATCATAACTCCTTATAATCTAAAAATTAGGGATAAATGAGATAGATATAATATGCCTTCCTCTTTTAACTGGGGAGAAAATTTTCTCATTTCTTTAGTAAGGGACAAAACTTGCAGCAAAGAATCAGTAATATTTGCTTGCTCCACAGGCATCATCTCATACCTTCCATTGCTGTAAAAGACATGTAGTGTGCTATGAAGTATGCCCTTACATGAGAAATACTTTCAATAAATTGTTTTTCCTGTTTCTGCAAAGCAGAATTATGTCATACAGACACTGTTTCCAAAATAAAAATGAGAGACAAGTGAAAGAACCTGTCAGTTACCCGCGTGTTAGCGAGACCCACCAAATTCTAGTGCTTTTAACAGTCATCGCTAGACCAAATAGAGGATGGTGGCTAGTGCTGGGAATCTGAGGTCAAAAAGTAAAGCTTCACACAGTAAGTCCATCAGATGTTAATTCAGGCTTTAAAGACGGTCTGGGACTCCCAGCGGAAATTGCTAAATCGCCATGAAAATCATCTGGGCTTTGATGTCAATCTCACTGTGCACCACCCTTTTAGGGCTTAGATGCATTGTTCCTGTCCTCCCATTCAAATCGGGTCAATAGCTTTTGTGTGCTACAATTAAGAATCAACCAAACCATCTCATATGCAAGCTCATTATTTCTCAGGACCTGAAATCTATGGCAGCCCACACTTCAATCACTCTTCCCTTCCTCTTACAAACTGCCAACTTTAGTGGCTGAGCCTGATGTCACCGGACCCTGATTTACCTCAACTGCTGTACTAATGTTGGAAGGTGCCTACACATGGGCTTTAGCCCTTCACTGAGTTTCACAATAAAATAACATAATTGGATTATTACAATGGATGTGCTTTGCTTTCAGTGTGATATCAAGTTCTTCCACGGTTCCACTCACATTATTGAGTTGTTGCAGTTTGTTGCCTGGCAACCCAAGTAGGGATTCAAGGGAATTTTAGTTGATGTCCTTGAAGCTGTTGCAAAGCAGTTCCATGTCTACATTAAAACCAATGAGAAGATAAAGCTGCAGGGTACATCAAAACAAATAGGATTTACCAGAGTGACGGGGACGATCGGTGGAGAGATGTGAGATGCTGAGATTGTTCACCTTAGAGCCGGGAATGTTAAGGGAAGAAAATTATGAAGGTTTTGATAGAGAACATATCATAGTGGGCACAGAATTAAGGCAATTAGCAAAGAATCTTTTTTAAGCAGCAATTGTACATTTCCAAAGGGAACTGAGTGCATATGCTCAAAAAGGAGAAAATTACAGAGCTATGGGGAAAGAGCAGTGGAGTGGGACTAATTATACCACTCTTACAAACAGCCGCCACAAGCACTTAGCCAAATAGCCTCCTATTGTGCTATACAGTTCTATGGTTTAATTTTCTGTTGTGGGAGTCTTTGGCTCCTGACCTTATTACAGCCTTGGTCCAACATGGATAAAAGAGCTGAACTCCAGACGTGAGGTGAGGGTGACTGCCTTTAACATCAAGGCAGTATTTGACCGAGTGGGGCATCAAGGAGCCCTGGCAAAATTGAAGTCAATGGGAATCAGGGGAAAACTCTCTACTGGTTGGAGTCATACCTAGCACAAAGGATGATGTGTGTGATTGTTGGAGACCAACCATTTCAGTCTCAGGAATCAGAGTAGCAGTTCATCAGGGTGCTGTCTTAGGCCTAAACATCATCAGCTGCTTCATCAATGACCTCCCCATCATCATAACGTCAAAAGTGAGGATGTTCACTGATGGTCGCACAGTGCTCAGTACAATTCGCAATTCCTCAGGTACTGAAGCAGTTCGTGTTCATATGCAGCAAGATCTGGACAAAATTCAGGCTTGGGCTGATAAATGGCAATTGACCTTCATGCGGCTGGGATTCTGAGATCAGTAACTCACCTCCTGACTTGCCAAAGCCGGACTGCCATCTGCAAGACAGAAGTCAGGAGTGTGATGGGATACTCTCCACTTGCTTGGATGAGTGCAGCTCCAACAACACTCAAGAAACCTGATACCATTCAGGACAAAACAGCCTGTTTGATTGGCATCCCATCCACCAACCTAAACATTCATTCCTTCAACTACAGATACAAAATACACTGTGGCAACACACCAAGGCTCCTTCAACAGCACCTTCCAAACTTTTGACTTCTACCACCTCAAAGGATAAGGGCATAACAAGCATGGAAAGACCACCATCACCAAGATCCCCTCCAAGCAACCACTTGCAAGTTCCCCTCCAAGGCACACACCATTCTGACATGGCATGAGATGTTGTTTCTTCAATGTTGCTGTATCAAATTCCTGAAACTCCCTTTCTAGCAGCACTGTGGGTTTACCTGCAACAGATGGACTGTGGTGCTTCAAGAAGGAGGCTTACCACCACCTCCTCAAGGGCAATTAGGGATGGGCAATAAATGCTAGCCTTGCCAGTGATGCTTGCATCACATAAAGGAATAAAAAATGCTTTGTGGAAATTCTTCTTGTCATGAATGAGCTTCTGAAGAAAGCAATTGATGAATTCACTCCTATAAGTGAGCCCACAAACTGGCTATCTAACATGGCTACAGCAGTGAGACTGGACTAATCCTAAGGATTAAAACTCAGGACCAAAGTAACCTACTCCAGCAGAAAGGAACTACGCGCCATTGAGAAAGTGATGTTTTGTCATATTTTGAACAGTTTCACCATTATATGAATGAAAGAAATTATGCTTGAGAGTGACACCAAGCCCTTGGGAAATATTGGTAAGAAACCTTTCGGGTGCTATTTTCCAGTCCTGCCAGTGGTTGGTTTCATGGCAAGTGGGAGTGGAAAATTCGGAGTGAGGCCAGAGTCGGATTCCTGCTGGCAGAAAAGCAAGTCATAATTTTCCCCTCGCCATTCTAAGGTGCTTTCTCCAATTGGCATGGCCAATGGGCCAAAGGGCATCCAGTCATTCCAAAAGTGCAGGTTAGGCATAATCAGTATACCAGATCAGACATAGTAGGACTGCATTAGGTAAGGTTGAACATATCTTGCATGCATTTTTTTCTTCCAGCCTCTCTGGGATTGAGATGTCAAGTAGCTAACGTGGTATCTTGGTCACCTGGATCTGTGAGGCAGTGCCTTAGCTCAGGGAAAGTTGAGCAACATAGATGCAGTTCTAAGGCATGACAGTGGCTTTCTAGCAGCGATTGGGAGCTTTACTATAGTTGCCCATTACTCATTAATCTGTTGGATCTATCTGTCCATGGGTAGGAGGATTGAATAATGGAGCCTGTGCTCAATGCTGCCTTCTTGATGGCAGTGATCCGATTGTGGAGGTAAAGGCCCAACGCTGCCTAGCACAGCTTCGAGAAGAGGCCTGGCCTGAGGACCATGGTCCCAGGGCCCCAGTAAGACCCAGAGGATGTGATGGTTAGATCCATCCCATGGAGGCAACTGGCATGACCAAGGGTCTACCAAAGACACTGTTCCTTTCTGGAGATGAGCAAGAGTCAATGCCATGAACGTCTACGCTCCTCAAGAGATGTGGTGGCTCATATCTGCTATATTCTGTGGGAGGAGCTAATGCTGCGTGGACTGGGAGGACATCCCCTGCCAGTGCCCCTGAAGGTCACTGCTGCACTCAATTTTTTTTGCCAGCAGGTCATTCGCGGGATCCACAGGGGACCTAGGTGGCATTTCTCAGTCCTCAATGCATAATTGTATCAAGGAGGTGACAGATGACCTCTAGAGTAAGGCTCATTGTTATATGCAGTTCACACTGGATGAAGCTAGTCAGGCTGCTAGATTCCTGGGTTTCGCAGTAATCTCTGGTTTCCCTCGAATACAGGGTGCGACTGATTTCAGACATGTCACTTTGAGAAGTCCATTGCAGCAGCCCCTGATGTTCATTTACTGGAAAGGGTTTCATTCCCCAAACGTTCAGCTGGTGCGCAATCATCAGAAGCACGTTATACACATTTGGTGTCAGGTTCTCATGACTCATACACCCTGAGGCACTCCCAGGTGCCTCAGGTATTTGAAGGACCATGGCATTTACAGGGCTAGCTGCTTGCTGTTAAGGAGTACCTGCTGAAATTATGGCTTATTACATCCATGTGTAATCCTCAAAGTGCCTCAGAGGAGAGATACAATGCGGAGCATTGTTCGTCAAGATTCATCATAGAGCAGATCATTGGCATCCTGAATATGCACTTTTGATGCTTGATGGACTGCTCAGGTGGGGCTCTGTAGTTACTCTCCTGATAGGCTGTCCCACTTCATTGTGGCTTGTTGCAACCTGACGCTTCAAAGGGGAGATCACATGCCAGAGGGAGACATGGAGGAAGCTGACAACTCCTTGGATGATGAAGACCTGGAAGGGCAGGAACCTGAAGAGGGCAATGATGGGGAGCTTCCACGTGAGGAAGCAATTGAAGCAGCAAGCTGCGCAAGATGTGCCCATGACACACTCATAGCCACAAGGTTCCAGAAGGAGTAAAAAGTGGGCAAGGGTACTCTAGCGCATTTCTCCTGCCCCTTAGTGCAATGCCAGTGATCTGAAAGGTGTTTACAATCATGAACATCAAGAGCAAGATCAGCATTGAGCCTTGGATCTCCAACCCTCATGTTTCACCAGGCCCTAATCTTTGAAAAGGTCAGCAGCTAAAGTTGTGCGTTACTGCTCTGGGAAGTGAAAGGCAGCACGCCAGTGCAAAGCCAGTGCAAAGCCTGCATCAAGCCAACTTGATACAGTCGTGGTCTCCTGAATGGGACACTTTTTGCTGCCACAAAGATGCGCACGTGGCTGGATGAACCATCATGGCTGCAGGTCATGTGCCTCAGCACAAACAGTGAAGACAGCTATTTGATGTTGAGACAACATGAGTGATAACCCTGCATGCAATTGAGCATGCATAACTCCATTTTTGATGAATATCACTTCCTAATGCAACTTGCAGTCACTTTCAATAAAGAGCTTGACGCATCTCCCTGACATTAGACAAGGAACAAGTAACTAACATGAGTCAGCTGGACATCATATGAATGTGAGGCTCACAATGGAGATGATCACAGAGTGGGAATTTGGGTCACCCTCGCAATAAGAGGCCACATGAATGCAAATGCACAACACATTCAAATGATGAGACCATTGTTGTGAACAGCAAATGTATTTACAAAGATTCATGATATATACAGTGGGTGAACACCTGTGACCCAAAAATGATATCAAGGTTTCTTAATCTTTCCAACCCTACTGCTATGTCTTGGTGGACCCCCGACATCTGCAGCACAGGTGCAGGCAGCCTGCTGACTGCTATGCCCTGTTGTCTTTGATGATTTTGGAGAGTGCACTCTGGAGGACTGAGCACTGGAGGGCCCCAGTCTGCTTTGTGTCTCCTACCGTGATGCAGGTGCACCCTCCTCGGCTTGTGCAGCTGAAGGTAATAGGGTCACAGACAGGATTAGGATCGGCTGAACACTCATGAAGTCACCTGAGTGGATGGTCCAGCTGATGGTCCTCCTCCCTGTGGGTGTCTGAGGTCCCCTGCCTGACTCCTTGAGGAGAAGGGGCAGCTGGAGGGAGGTCAAGATGCCCCACCCTCCTCTCACCCAGCCACAGATGGAAGCCACCAATGCCTGTAGAGGTGGAGTGAAGTCCAAGTGCAAATCCGACAGAACCTGCTGGACCAGAGTCTCCAAGGTGGCCACCACCCCTCTCATGGAGACCTTGAGGAGCTTGCATGTCGGAGCCACGACATCAGACAGAACACAGACGGACTTCTCCACCCTTCAATCCAGTCTGTTGACTGCCTCTCACAATTCTGCCTGATGTTCTGCTGCTTGTCTTTGCATCTCCAGCATGTGTATGATGGTGGCTACCAGAGGCTCATCATCTGACTCGGACTCAGCGGCTGGCTGTTTTCCAGGAGTTCTCCAAGTGCCAGACACCTGGGCTGTCACTGCTCCTGCACGCTGCGGAGACGGGTCAGTGAGGTGTTCCCCAGAATGTGACCCTGAGCCTAATCTAGAACTATGCTGGTGGAGGGTGCAGGTGAATACGGTGATGGGTCTTCTTCAAATGGCTCCTCAGCATCCTCCTCTGTGATGACCTGGGGGTTGGGGCTTATGTTGCCTGTGCTGGTCTGTCTAGACCTGCTGCTGCCTGTGAGAGAGAGAAGGTAGATTTAGTTAATGAGCAAGCTGAATACAATATTGCATGTCACCTCACTGTGAATGTCAGAAAACGAACAACTTATGGAGGGCTCATCTGTACTGGTTTACTGGGAGAAGCTGATCTTGTCATCCCGACAGGAGTGACCTCTGTCCTCGCCTGCCAACTCAGTGGCATCCTCTTCAAACTTGAAGAGATCCTGGATGTCCACTGTCCCTATTCCAGTCTGGGATCCCTCCCTCTTGTTGTGGGCAAGCTGGGCCTGCATGTAGACAAAGGGATGGAACATGATGAGAAAGGATGGAGCAGAGATTGGGAAGCACGCAGGCCGGCAGTGTGTGCTGAGCCCTCCCCAGTAAGGGCTGAGGATGGTGATTGTGCAAGATGTTAGATGAGATGCTGGCGAATGGGCTTTCAATGCTGATTTCGCCGCCGCTAATGTTTTGTGAGACCCTTAGGCTGAGTGACACTCTGAGTACATAATGGCATTATAAGAGTGTACATTTGGAGTGAGCAGAATGATGACTTACCCTCACGGTGTGGATGAGATCATTCATCCTCTTCCTGCACTGGATGGTGTTTCTCGGGCGGGTGACCACGGAACTGACCTCCTTCTCAACCGCATCCCAGACTGGTGAGGTAAGTTTGGTGGACTTCCTGGAACTATCCCTTGGGTAGAGGACATTCTGGTGCTGATGCACACCACAAATAAGACCCTCAAGGGAGTCATTGCTGAACCTTCACTCTGCCTTCTTTTTGCTCGGAGCCTTCTCAGCCTTGGTCGTCCACCAGCTGGACTGCAGGGAGTAATGAGTGTATTCAGCCGGCATTTATAAATGGCACTAGGACCTTTGACCCCATTAGGTTATGGCAGGGCAGACAAATAATTGTCCACCTCACCATGTGATTCAGAGAGCTACTTGCCGATACATAATTAATGAGCTTTCAAGTGTAAGATCGGGCACAATTTCCTGACCCCATCGATCAACGAGAAACTCGATGCTAATCCTGCCCGCCATGACATTGGTGGAATGTTCCCTGAAAGCAGCAAAGTCTAATATTGGACGGGGAAATTGACATTTGACCCAACCACGGCAATTGCATAATTTCACCCTGTATCATGTGGAATATTGTTAAAAAAATCAGAGGCACGGGTTTTTTGAGCTCAGAGCCTCAGTACTCGGGCACCGTATTTAAAGGACACCCCTGCAAAGATCTAACACTCTCCAAGGGATCGGAAGGTGCTAGGAACCAATGGCTGCCAAAGCTAGGAAACATGCCACACCAAATTTAGTGACGCCTCCCTCAAGTGCCTACTAGACGCAGTGGAGGCCCGTCGTGATGTCCTCTGCCCCTGCTCTGGGCGAAGAGCAGCAAGCAACGTCACCAATCCAGCATGGGAGGCTGTGGCAGTGGTGGTCAGTGTTAACACACTCCAAAAGAGGACAGCCACCCAGTGCTGAAATAGAATGAATGATCTCCTTCTTTCCGCCAGGATAAGTCACCCTGCTCATCACTCTTTATTCACACACTCACAACCTTATAACAGATCCACAGGGATCTCACTTACTGCCAGCTCAAGGGTCCTCACAACTCACTCTCGCACATACACCTTCATCGTGCCCTCATCCCGTCCATGGCAGAACACAGCACCCACACATGCCAGGCATCCTTCTCATTTGGCCTGGCAGGCGTCCTGCTTACACGCTCTCCATCTGTTTTCATACAGAACAAGCTGGCACATAACAAAAGGAAGAGGTCACAGACTGGTGGAGGAATGCCCGACCTCAAGGTCCTCACAGACTTTGAAAATATAGCAATTCAGCCAGTGAGGATGTAGATGGTTCCTGTGTTGACGAAAAGGTCAGCGGCGCTCAGTCAAGTGCTGATCCAGCACTGCAACATCCATCAGACAACCATGCCGTGAGTGATGTCTCCTGTTTCACAACCCCCTGCAATGCACTAATTATCTCTTCTTTCTTTCACAGGCACATCTAGGAAAGCAGTTGAGAGGGTCCACGAGCCAGGTCCTCGACTCCAGCCATGAGGACACCATGGAAGAGGAATCTGCAGACACTGACGTTGAAGGCCCACCACAGAGCTCACCCACACCTCCACCAGCGCAGAGACACACACCTTGGTGGGACCTAGTTCTAGAGTAGCCTTGGGGTCACAATCTGGTGAGCACATTGCACTGTCTGCTCTACAGCAGTTAGAGACAGGGACATTCCAGGTTGCCAGCACTTGGAGGACTTCTGGAGGCCAGGAATTTTCTGAGACCGAGTCAGATGAGGAGCCTCTGGACTTGGTTATATCTCAGTTGCTGGAGCTGCAAAGACAAGCTCAGGAACATCAGGAAGGGATGTCAGCTGCACTCCTTAGATTGCAAGGCATGATGGGGGATTCCATCTATCTTCAGACAGAGGTGATAGCGCCGGCATGCCAGTGCACTGAGGTCAACACTGGGAGATGGTGACCGCCATGAAGGTGTTGGTCTAGGACATTGGTCCTGTACTGCTGCAGGAGCTGCATTCCATCACAGGGGTACTTGCAGGCATCCATCAGTGTCGACACAAGAGTGCAGGCATCTCAAGCTCACTCCAGTTGCCCCTTCCTCTGAAGGAGTCAGACAATGGTCCTCGGGCACCCATGGGGAAGAGGGTCTGCAGGTGCACACCCCGGGACCCAGGTGACTCCAGGAATGTCCAGCACATCCGAATTCCCTCTTCCTGTGACCCCAGCAGCTCCTGCTCCACTGGCTGAGGGGGATGGGATGGCAGTGGCACACAGCAGGGCCCCAAAAGCAGGCTGGGGTTCTCCATGTCTCAGCCCTCCAGAGGACACCCACCAAAGTCATCACAGACAGCAGAGTGTGGCAGTCAGCAGGCCACCTCCACCTCTGCTGTGGATGTTGGGGATGAACCAAGATGTAGTGGCAAGGCCAGAGAGGTCAAGAAGATGTAGTTGCAGAAAGTGGGCATGGGAGTTAATCACTTGAATGTAAAATTGACCATTGTAAATACACTCCCATGAATGTTTCCTTGTCTACTACTCCATATTATGAGCAGTGTTCATGTCAATTAGATGTGAAACCTTGGTTCCTGCACAAAGGAAGGCAAGTGTTGCAGTCCAGGGCCTCCCCACTGTAAGGGAGGGAGAGGTGAAGGCATAGTGGTATTGCCACTGGACTAGTAATCCAGAGACCTAGGTTAATGCTCTGGGGACCGGGGTTCAAATCCCGCCACAGCAGATGGTGGAATTTGAATTCAATTAAAAACCTGTAATTAAAAGTCTCATGATGACCATGAAACCATTGTCGATTGTTGTGGTTCACTAATGCCCTTAAGGGAAGGAAATCTGCCACTCTTACCTGGTCTGCCCTACATGTGACACCAGGCTCACAGCAATGTGGGGTTGACTCTTAAATGCCCTCTGAAATGGCCTAGCAAGCCACTCAGCGTAACAAACCATTACAAAGTCACAAAATGAATGAAACCAGATGGGTGGCAGCAGAAACAACAATGGCAATCGCAGCCCTGTCAACACTGCAAAGTCCTCCTTACTAACATCTGGGGGCTAGTGCCAAAATTGGGAGAGCTGTGTCACAGACTAGTCAAGAAACTGCCTGACATAGTCACCCTACCTTATACCCATCCTACCACTGCCATATCTTACAGATAATATCCCAGGCACGAGCATCACCATCCATGGGTATGTTTTGTTCCACCAGCAGGACTGATCCAGCAGAGGTGGCAGCACAGTGGTATATAGTCGGGAGGGAGTTGCCCTGGGAGTCCACAACATCGACTTCAGACCCCATGAAGTCTCATGGCATCAGGTCAAACAAGGGCAAGGAAATCTGATTACAACGTACCGCCCTCCCTCAGTTGATGAATCAGTGCTCAGTGCCCCTCCATGCTGAACACTGCTTGTAGGAAGCACTGTGGGTGGCAAAGGCACAGAATGTACTCTGGGTGGGGGACTTCAATGTCCCTCACCAAGAGTGGCTCAGTAACACCACTACTGGCTGAGTCCTAAATGACATAGCTACTAGACTGGGTCTGCGGCAGGAGGTGAGGGAACCAACAAGAGGGAAAAACATACTTGACCTCATCCTCACCAACCTGCCTACTGCAGATGCATCTGTCTATGACAGTATCGGTAGGAGGGACCAGCGCACAGTCGTTGTGGAGATAAAACCCCGCCTTCACTTTGAGGATACCCTCCATTGTGTTGTGTGGCACTACCACCCCCGTGCTAAATGGGATAGATTTCGAACGGGTCTAGCAACTAAAGACTGGGCATCCATGAGGCGCTGTGGGCCATCAGCAGCAGCAGAATTACACTCAAGCACAATCTGTAACCTCATGGCCTGGCATATCCCCCACTCTACCATTACCATCAAGCCAGGGGATCAACCGGGGTACGATGAAGAGTGCAGGAGGGCATGCAATGAGCAGCAACAGGCATACTTAAAAATGAGGTGTCAAACTGCTGAAGCTAAAACACAGGACTACTTCCATGCCAAACAGCATACGCAGCAAGTGATAGACAGAGCTAAGCGATCCCACAACCAATGGCTCAGATCTAAGCTCTGCAGTCCTGCCGCATCCAGTCATGAATGGTGGTGAACAATTAAACAACTCACTGGAGGAAGAAGCTCCACAAATAACCCCATCCTCAATGATGGAGGAGCCCAGCACAGCAGTGCAAAAGATAAGGCTGAAGCATTTGCAACAATCTTCAGCCAGAAGTGCCAAGTGAATGATCCAATCGCTTCCTCCGGAGGTCCTCAGCATCACAGATGCCAGACTTCAGCCAATTCAATTCACTCCACAATATATCAAGAAATGGCTGAAGGCACCTCCAAATGGATACTGCAAAGACTATGGGCCCTGACAATATTGCAGCAATAGTACTGAAGGTTTGTGCTCCAGAACTTGCCGTGCCCCTAACCAAGCTGTTCCAGTACAGCTACAACACTGGCATCTACCAGGCTATGTGGAAAATTGCCCAGGTATGTCCTGTACACAAAAAGCAGGACAAATCCAACCCGGCCAATTACCGCCCCATCAGTCTACTCTTGATCATCAGGAAAGTAATGGAAGGGGTCATCAACAGTGCTATCAGACGGCACTTGATTAGCAATAAGCTGCTCACTGATTCCATTTTAGGTTCCACCAGGGCCACTCAGCTCCTGACTTCATTACAGCCTTGGTTCAAACCAAAAGAGCTGAACTCCCGAGGTGAGAATGACTGCCCTTGACATCAAGGCCGCATTTAACCAAGTGTGGCATCAAGGAGCCCTAGCAAAACTGGAGTCAATGGGAATCAGGGGAAAACTCTCCGCTGGTTGGAGCCAAACCTAGCACAAAGGAAGATGGTTGTGGTTGTTGGAGGTCAGTCATCTCAGCTCCAGGACATCACTGCAGGAGTTCCTCAGGGTAGTGTCCTCGGCCCAACCATCTTCAGCTGCTTCATCAGACCTTCCTTCCATCATAAGGTCAGAAGTGGGGATGTTCGCTGATGATTGCACAATGTTCAGCACCATTCATGACTCCTCAGATACTGAAGCAGACCATGTACAAATGCTGCAAGACCTGGGTGATATCCCAGCTTGGCTGACAAGTGACAAGTAACATTTGCGCCACACAATTGTCAGGCAATGACCATCTCCAGCAAGAGAGAATCCAACAATCGCCGCTTGGTGTTCAATGGCATTACCATCACTGAATCCCCTACTATCAACATCCTGGGGGTTGCCATTGACCAGAAATTGAACAGGACTAGCCATATAAATACTGTGGCTACAAGAGCAGGTCAGAGGCTAGGGATCATGCGACAAGTAACTCTCCTCCTGACTCCCCAAAGCCTGTCAACCATTTACAAGACACAAGTCAGGAGTGTGATGGAATACTCTCCACTTGCCTTGATGAGTGCAGCTCCCACAACACTCAATAAGCTTGACACCATCCAGGATAAAGCAGCCCGCTTGATTGGCATCACATCCACAAACATTCACTCCCTCCACAACCGATGCACAGTAGCAGCAGAGTATACCATCTACAAGATGCATTGCAAGAATTCACCAAGGATCCTACGACAGCACCTTCCAAACCTTTGGCCATTACCATCTAGAAGGACAAGAGCAGCAGATAGATGGGAACACCATCATCCGGAAGTCTCTCTCCAAGTCACTCACTATTCTGACTTGGAAATATATCGCCGTTCCTTCACTGTCGCTGGGTCAAAACCTGGAACTCCCTTTCTAACAGCACTGTGGGTGTACCTACACCATAGCCGTTCAAGAAGGCAGCTCACCACCGCCTTCCCAAGGGCAACTAGGGATGGGAAATAAATGCTGGCCCAGCCAGTGAAGCCCACATCCTGTGAATGAATTAAAAAAACTTTCTGAACACAGTGAAAGTGTGGCTTCAAAGTTACTCTGCAAATCAGTGATGCCTGAATCTCGATGTGATTTGTGTTTGCTGCAAGGATTTCATACCCAAGCATTACTGGGTTCCCTAATGTTCTCTGCGTGCTCTCAGCGCCTTTGAGGTGGGGCTGCCCCCGCATCTTGACATCCATTCCTGACAGGTGAAGGTGTGGTGCTGAAGGTAACATGTGATGAAGCCTGCCAAAGGATCAAGTGCTGTTAAAGTCCATGTGCCCACTGTATCTCAGCAGCATCTCCATGATATGACTCTCTTCACAGAGCGTATGTGCACTGTCCTAAGCCAGACAGGTATCAGGCGTGCCCACACTGATTGTGAAGATGTCAGGAGTGTCCTCACTGCATCTTGTCATCATCCTCCTGGAGTTTTGCGGCAATGAGAGCCTCATGACTGCGTCTGCATGAACTGGCCAGTGCAATGGCCTCATCGCCTGCATCCTAACCTTCCAGCACGTCATCACCCTCATCCCCTCAGACTTCCTCCTCATCGGAGGAGATGTGCAGCTCTTCCATCACCTCACCATCCAGACCCTTCCCCACTTCGATCATCAGGTTGTGTAGTGTGCAGCAAGCCACGATGCTGCATAACACCCAATGGGGAGTGTACTGATGTGCTCCCCCAGTTTTGACAAGACACCAGAATCTCAGTTTCAGGATCCCTATGGCTTGCGCCACCAAACTCTGGGTTGCAGCATGAGCCTCATTGTAAATTCTCTCGCCAGGAGTCTGAGGCTGCTTCCTGGGCGTTATCAGTCCTTTGTGGGTAACCCTTGTCCCCAAGGAGCCAACCCTGCAGCCAGTGTTATCTCTGGAAGATCTCAGGGATCTGAGACCTGCTGAGGATGTACAAGTCATGGATGCTTCCAGGATATCTTGCACACTCCTGCATGATCCATTTGTTATGGTCACAGACCAGCTGAACGTTGAGAGAGTGGAAGACTTTGCAATTCACATACTGGACTGCTTGTTGCCAGGGAGATTTAAGAGCCACATGTGTGCAGTCAATGACACCCTGCACCTGTGGTAATCTGGAAATCTCAACAAATCCCAGTGCTCTTGCTTCCTGGCTCACCTGATCTCTGTTGAAGTTGACAAAGTTGTGTGCCTTGGCAAAAACGGCATCCGTGACTTCCTGGGTACATTTGTGGGTGGAGGCTTGCGAGATCCCACACAGGTCCCCAGTGGAGCCCTGGAAGGAGCCACTGGTATAGAAATTGAGGCGGAGGTCTCTTTCACTATTACTGGCAGTGGATGCCCTCCGAGTCCTTGTGGCATTAAATCCTGCAGAAGGTGGCATATGTGAGTCACCAGTTCCATTGACATGCGCAGTCATTAGCGACACTAGTTATCGCTCATCTCCAGGTAGCACATGCCATATAAACTCTGGATCTAGTGAAGCACCTACAAATAACAAATCGTTCTCTGGGGTTCATCGTCTATGTGTGGAGGAGGCCCTGCCGCCCCTTGGTCTTGAGGGCTTTGCTTCTCCCTTTGATGAGCCATCACATTCTCCATCACATTCTCCTCCTTCTTCTCTCCTGCCCATAAACAATGAGGCAGACAGCGAGATCATCAGACTCCATTTTTCAGATGCTCTTCTCACTGCAGTATCAAAGAGAGAGTTGTGAGCGTAAGGAATTATCTCCTAAGGACCATGCTTGGTCAAGTCATCATCTGCAGCTGCCCCTCAAGGCTCCTTTATGCATGCTGGAGAGTCCTGGCCACCACATGGGTGCTCAGTGTTTACTGCGCATGATATTTGACCAAAGCCCGAAGCACCACCGTCCCACAGCACATGACCAAGAGGCGGCAGCTTCAACCACTTGCCTGCTTCCTTGCCTCTCAAGTCAGGCATAAGTCAAGTAAGCGTTGTCCAAACCTCCACTCAAGGCTTCATATTTTGCTTGTACCATGAGGGTGACTTTTCATTGTCTACTTAAACATAATACAAGGGATTAGGAGCTCACCCCTCCTTCGGTGTTCGATGGCCACCTTTCCCAAGATTTCCCAAGTCACCCAATGGTTCTGTTGCACCATAGCACTCATTTGATTTTGAAGTCTGTGCATGAGGGATTAAAAATAGAGGAGCAATCATTGACACTAGCCTGATTCCAAGCATGTCAATTAAGCTCAAGCTAAATGGTCTCAGCTGCAGCAGAGTGCTCATCTTTGACATGTTTACCATTTACCTGGCCATTTCTTCTCCCGCCCCCACCACCCTGCTCCCCTGCTGGCATGCGTTTGTGTGCAACGTTCAGGCGCACCCCCCCCCCAACCGCCCGCCCTTTGCTCTGTAGCCCTTGCCTTGAGGTTGCCTTTTCTCTGGCACTGTTGCTCTTGCCCTGAGGTTCCCTTCCCTCTGGTACTGTTGCCCTTGCCCCAAGGTTGCCTTCCCTCTCTTCTCTCCGAAACAGTTGCCCTAGCCCTGAGGTTCCCTTCGTAACCATCATGCAGTCACTCCTTCCAGGACTCCACTGGGAACCTGTGTGGGTTCTTGCAAGCCTCCACCCATATATGTACCCAGGAGGTCACGGATGCCATTTTTGCCAAGGCTCACAACTTTGTCAACTTCAGCAAAGATCAGGTGAGCCAGGGAGCAAGAGCGCTAAGATTTGCTGAGATTTCTGAATTGCCACAGGTGCAGGGTGCCATCGACTGCACCCACGTGGCTCTTAAATCTCCCTGGCAACAAGCAGTCCAGTAACTGAACTGCAAAGAGCCCATGCCCCGAGATTCCCTTCTCTCCCTTCTATCTGACACTGTATAGCCGTTGCCCTGAGGTTGCCTTCTCTCCCTTCTCTCTGCCACTGTAGCTCTAGCCTCCAGGTTCCCTTCTCTTCTGCACTGTTGCCCTTGCCCCAGCACCACAAGCCAGCCACAGAGAAGCCACTGTGAAGACTAGCCTGTGACCCCTCCTGAATCTGTGGAACCACTTCATTGCATTGGGATCCTCGCAAGCACTGCACTAAGTTGTATGCACTCACCTCCAAGTTCCCCATGAAGATCAGGTTGCCAGGTGCATGCCTTTTAAAGGCTGTTGTAAATCATGCCGTTTTAAAATCACAATTACGTGGGATTTAAATTTGACTTGTGGGGGGGTGATTCTGGCATGTGGCTACAATAATGAGTTGCAAATAATTCAAATTAAGTTCCTGACATTCTACAGCGGGAAACGCGGTCCACCATTGATGGGAGGAGGGGGCAATCGCTTCCTGGATTTACATCACCAGTAAACATGCCTAGGGCCTTCTCATGCACTTTTCTGATCTTGGCACCGAACACGCCCATGCCAATCAAACACTGTAAATCCCAGACTTAGGCCAGAATTTTACCATCGGCGATTTGTGGGCGGGGCCTGCTCGCCAACAGGAAAATGATGTGGGATGACATCGGGAGGAACCCCGGACGTCATCCCAGTCCACTTAAATATTGAGGAAGGCAGGGGGACAGTGAAATCAGCTGTCCGTCCGCCGACTTGTCAATGGCGAATTAAAGCCATTGACAGGGTAATTAAAATCATTGAAGGCCCTACCTGCCCAATTTTAAGGCTGGCGGGCAGGCCAGAAGCCCCAGTGGGCTTCTGATAAAGCATGAAACTTCATCCACTGGCAGGATGAGGTTTCATGTCCATTTTTAAAATGTTTAATAAAGTTTATGTCATTTTTATTAACATGTCCCATTCTCGTGACATTGTCACATGAGGGCGATATGTTAATAATTTTTATATTTTTAGTGTTTTTTACACTGTCAGTGATCTCCCTGAGACAGCACTTGATCTCAGGGAGCGCGTGAAAGAGCGCACTTTGACAGATGGGGAATCCTCCCCCCCGCCACCATCCCCGGAACAGGAAGTGCATGGCGGTTCCCGTTGGGCGGCTCGCCCACTCAAAATGGGGGCCAGTCCCCGTTTTAGCAGCAGAGTTCAGCTGCCCGCCCGTCGCCAAGCCGGTGGGGCCCGCACACCCACAAGGTAAGAATTCTGGCCTTGGTCTCCGGAATGGAAAATGCTGCCCTTCACAACCAAATTCAAATAACTCCATCTTTCAGGTAACCCGTTAAACTGAGGCCCTGCCTGCCTCTTGAATGGAAGTCAAAGAAACCTTGGCACCTTTCTGAAGTAGAGCAGTGGTGTTTTCCCCAATGCCCTGGACCAATATTTATCCCTCACTTACATCACTAATTATAAGATTATCCTGGCATAATTACATTTCGGCTGTATGAATCTTGCTGTGCACAAATTGGCTGCCATGCACCCTATATTACGTCAGTGACTGTACTTCAAATGTGCTCCATAAAGTGTTTTGGGGTGTCCTAAGGTGATGAAAGATGCTATAGAAATGAAAATTTTTTCTCTTTCACTTTCACTTTTCTTTCACAGAAAATTCGATCACATGCAAACATACTCTGAAAATCAAGTCCATCACAGAAAGGGTAGGCACACTGCTGATACTTCCAGCATAGGCTGTTTACCTAAAGAGGCAAAGGTGAAGGAAGAGAATTCTGATGTCCTTCTGACCAAAGCTGAGGATGGGTTTGTTGATGAGTGAGATGGTGATGAGTCTAATTCAGGCCAACATCAAGATGAAAAACAACTGTAAGCTCAGAATAGATTAAACTTCACAAGAGTTGAAACACATCTTTTTGATGGAATGGGCAGAATACAAAGATGGGGGGGGGGGGGAGTTTTAAAATGTGGTGTGTCATTCCCAGCTGCAGTACAGAAAGTGGGCGCCACTTCCGCTTGCTTGATTTTTGCTGTTTCCGATGTGATTACAATTAAAATTTAAAATGCTGGCAGCATACACCAGAGATACGTGCAATCATGCAGTGGGGGAAGCTTTTCAATGGTGAAACCCACTGTCAGCTGACAATGCAGCAGGTACAAGTTGGGTATAAGAGAGCTTCCTGGACAAACAGGGAAGCTCTGCATCACATCCACAACTTATTTGCCCAACTCCATTGTCATTAACACAAGGCTTTTTGAGAGCAAAGAGGTGGCAAGGATGTTTTTCAAATTTGAATTTCGCTAGTAAATATTTCATGTTACATTGGCTTCAGTTTATTCATGTGTACATCATTGTCATTTGTTGAGACTAGCTTAGTCAGGGAGTTAAATGTACTGACACACCTCATGGTTGGCATGCATTGATGGTTACAGGCAAGTTAGGGATATTTCCTTTAATGTGGAAGAAACAATGACATGTTATTGCTTTCACTCTTTATTGAATGTCCATGTTAATGTCCCATGTTGTACTCGCCACTCTGTGGGACACGGCTGAACTTGCAGACTCAGCGGGCCCTTCCCTCCATGCATTGTGAAGGACATTGTCTGAGATCACTTTCAACTGGGATAATTGAAATGTTATAGGTGAACTCAAAGCCCTGTAAGAACTCTGCCAGCCAACACCCTGAGATGGACAAACATGTGGAGAGTACTGACACTGTCCTTTAATCCCCTAATTTTCTTACCTTGACTGACTGTCCCCACTCTCCCACCACACCCAGGACTCCAGGCCCCTCCTTTTTGCACTCCTCCATGCCCCCAACCCCATTCCATATCCGCCCCCCAGACTCACCCTTGCCAGTTCCAAGCCTCCACGTAAGCTGCAATTCTTCTGCTTCCCTCCCCTGTGCCACAGAGTTCAACAAGGAAAACCACTGACCTCAGACACAATTCCACAAAGCCGACTGTTGTACGCCACCTTTAAACGATTGTGAACCGGGTATCATGAGATTCTCGTGTATTGCTGACTTTATCTTGACGGTAGGACATAATTTTTAAAAACTTTTACGCTAATGACTATTCATGAAATCCAAATGTATTACAAGTGGGAACACACCACAAGAGGGTTTGATGCTAGACATGCCACAAACACGCCTCTGACTTAATTTCTGCATCTCAACCTGCTGTCGGGAAATCAAAATTTTGGCTCCCGCCTAATCCAGTTACCCCACGCGCCACATTTCCTGCTCTTGAAATCTCTGTAAAATACCCCCAGGATGTTTCTTCTGAGATTAAGAAGCGCAGCCGTGTCTGAGAAGAACTGCCTTAAACGTGAAGGCCTGGATTTTCGAAGAGTAGTCTGGAGATTCCGCGGCATATTCAAATTGGCAGACAGACCCCTAATCCACCCCCAGATTCAGTAGAAACCATTTACATTGGGTTGTGAAGTTACTCCTACATGTGGGGAAACCCGGGCCTAGAATTTTGCGGAGTCATGGAGACTCCACAGCTTATCCAAAATGACACTGGGAACTGGGGTCAGGAAGCCCTGTCCCCATTTCTGACAGATCCTATTTTCACTGGTAGGGGAACAGTGGGTGGGGAAAATGACTCATACATGTGGGAAACCCAAACTCAGAAGGGCCATTTGAACAGTGCTGAGTTCAAAAATACCCCATTTATACTGGAGCAAGGACCTTATTCCGCAGTGTGTGAGTTACAACTTTTTAGAGTAGGTTTAAATGCTCATAGAGGGTGGATAAGGTCTGTGGAACTTTATTTAAATAGCCTGCCCTTTAAAAATGGAAAAAAAAAGCCTGCCTGTATCTGAATTGAAAAAAATCTGTGCTTGTAGTTTCAATAGATGCTTATTGACGTAACACTAAATTATATCATTATAGCATTATTACTGCTTGACTGCTTCTACAACTTATCATTATCACAGTGAGGGCATGAAAGTTCACAATTTGATTGACAGTTTCAAGAAGTTATCAAAGGATTAGCTGTCTTTGATGTGGGAGTACGAATATAAACATTATTGTATATAAGGGATTGAGCATTTGAAGGGATTTAAATGTACTGAATGGGATTTCATGAATCAGAGTATTTTGTTCATATAGTGAAGTCTGTAATAGATATTTAGAACTTTATTTTATTTCATCCTAACATGGTTCCTCAGATCTACCCATGGTGGATACTGGATGATTTGGCACAGAGGGTATAAGGGAAAAGCCTGGTGGGTGGGGGGAATGGGTTGGCATGAATTGGCACTAAGTTGGCATAGAGGCTATAGGAGCTATGGGGATGAGTGGGAGCATGGGTTGGCACAAGTTGGCACTAAGTCGGTATTTGAGCCATATGGGGCCATGGGAGTTGGTGGACATTTGAGATGGCATGGGGAGTGGGTGAGGGGGTATGAGGGGTGAGAGCTAGAGGGCCTAATGTTTAACAAAAGAACTGGGACAAATCATGGAGATCTGAGGCAGGCCTTTTAAACAGCCCACCTCGACACTCAGCAGCCCCTGTGGCCACCTCTGACCTGAGTCCAGTGGCAGTGGGCCCAACTTCATCCCATACCCACTGCCCATTCCTAGACCAAAGGTCCCGCCATTTGGGGCACAGCTTCCTGAGATGGCTGCAGGTAGCCAGGAAATTTCCCAGCTTTGCGCACCCACCTTGGGAGCAAAAAGCCAGGCCACAATCTTGTTCAAGAGTTACACAGTAGATACAAAAACTCACAAATCCTGAAGTAAAGAAAACTCAGTCAGCAACCAGCATCATCTTAAATAACAGGAAAGGAATCAAGTGGAAGATTCATGAAGTGGCCTAAAGGATAATGTCTAGTAAGAAATGTTCATAGATAAGCACTTCGAGACTGATTAGCCGCTGTCTGTTTTTCCCTTGCGCAGAAGCTGAATTTCACCCCCCTCCCACCCCTTTCAAGGTTTTTATACTTAAAGAAGTTAGCTTTTGAAAGGTTTGGTCAGCATGGAATATGTTTTTGAGCAGATAAGACTGAATGAATATGCCAACCATTGTTAGGTATACTACCTGTAATTGATGACAGGAATGTTTACTGTGTGCATGTTTAAGTGTAGTTTGCCTCCTAGTTTACAGTCCAGCAGAGGTTAAGTACTATATAGGTGCTCCCTTTGTCATCAAAGATTAGAATTAAACATGATGGGGTAACCAGGGGAGCAGAGAACAAGGTGAGGTAAAACAATGAGATGCTGGACCCTAATTGATCAAAGAAAAGTAGTTCCTCATACATAATTCTACCCCTTTCAACCCTTTTATATTACAAGGAGTTTACTCTGAACTTCTGCCAAGGTTTCGGCAATGGAGCGGGAGAAGTCCTGAGGTACATCACTCCCTACTCTAAGTCTAAAGTGTCATCAAACTAAGCCTGCAGTTTACATCTGCTGTTGAAGAGTTAATACTAATTTTTAAATTTACATTCTGAAATATTGGATCTCCTTTGAAGCAGCAGGCTGTTTTCCTTGCATTGTTCACACTGGGTTAAATCAACAGAAGCATTAATGAGAATGTATCTGCCGCTATTTCAAAGAATCTTGCACAAAGGAACCTGCAATCGCTTGCAGTGTCAGGTCATTGGGTCAGCCTCATTATCAGGAAATCTTCCTGAAGTAACATGAAAAAATGCAGTTGAGTTCACAGATTTGCTATTTTTCACTTGTTTCTGTCCCAAGGCTTTCACTCCACAGTGTCTTTGCATCCTTTGACTTCAACTAGTTTCCAACCCAATTAAAGCCAAAGGAAAGGTGGGGGGTGGGGCGATGGGTGGAGAGGTGGGTTGGATAATTTCACAATAACCCCTCATTATCTGAACCTTTTAAAACATTGGGTTTACTGAGAATTTGTAGAATACATTACGAATCAACTGTAAAAAAGAAAACAATGCAAGTCATATCATTAGAATGATGCATTAATGGTATTCACCAGTATTAATAGAAAATCCAGGAATTTGGAAAAGATACACCCTGAGTTCTGATTCTCCACAAATTGCTACGCAATTTGCTTCACCCCAAAGCCAATAGAAGTACCATTCTGCTATCTTACCTTTATGCCACTATCAGCACCTTCCTTGGTCTTTAACACTTGCTTTTATGTCCACTTTTCGATTCCTTGGCCTACTGTAATGTTTCGGTGAAGCCCAAAGCAAACTGGAGGAACAGCACCTCCTCTTCCGATTAGGCACTTTACAGCCTTCTGGACTTAACACAGAGTTCAACAACTTCAGACCATGAGCTTTCTCCTCAATATTTACCCTTTTTTAATCCATTTTTATTTATTTATTTTTATTATTTATTTATTCATTTTTAAATATTTTTATTCATTTTATTTTTTCAAGTCATTTTTTAAATCCTTTTTCCCCAACCACCCTCTCCCCTGCCCCCCCACCACAGGCCATCTGTTACTTGTTACATGTTGTTCTTTCACAGAGCACTGATCCTTGTTCTGCTATTAACACATTTTGCTATCTTACCTTTATGCACCCTCTTTAGTCTTTAACACTACCATTAACACTCTGTTTGTCTTGTGCCCATGAGATCTTTGTCAATCTCTCCTGAGCTCCCACCTATCCCTGAGCTTCTATTTTGCTTCACCTGCTATAACTCCTCTTAAACAGTATAATATCCATCACATTTCTACTTCTCTTTAGCTCTGAAGAAGCCATATGGGCTCAGAATATTAACTCTGTTTCTCTCTCCATAGATGTTGGTAGACCTGCTGAGTTTTTCCAGCATTTTTTGTTTTTATTTAAGATTTCCAGCATCTGCAGTATTTTGCTTTTACCTTCTTGCCATGGTGCCTTCCATTGAACCATGTGGTGATCCTAAAATTGTTCAATTTACAACATTATTACAAATTATTCCAAATATAGCAATGCAGAGGTGGTAATTAATTTCGTAGAGGACCTGATAATGATGCATTTTATGGTCCCCACATGATACTTAACTTTAGAGGTTCATAAAGGCATCATTGAAGTTGTGGATCTTCATTCCAGCAGATTGTAAATTGACTTTAGAGGCTTCTTATACATTATACAATTTTTAGTTGATTTATATTGCTCCACCATTGGCCTTTCAGCTGCCAAGGCCCTGGGATTGGAATTCATTCCCCAAATCTCTCCACCCCTCTACCTTTCTTTTCTCCTTTAAGACATTCCTTAAAACCTGCCTCTTTGACCAAGCTTTTGGTCATCTGGCCTAATAACTGCTTATATGATTTGGTATCAATTTAATGATAATTCTTTTGTAAAGCTCCTAGAAACAGTTGATTACGTTAAAAGTGGCACATAAATGCAAATTGATGTTGTTGTTATATCTGTCTTGCAGCTTTTTTGGCCCAGTTTTACCATTCACACTCCTGTTGGGTTGCAAAACTGTTTGGATAAACTCAAATTAGATTGATTTCTTCCAGGGATAACATTTTGGGATACAATACATGAATAATTAGAGACATAATGGGCATGAAATTGGGCTGGTAGTGTCTGTTGTTTTGGCACTATGAGTGTTTGGGGACTAAAATAGTGTGCGCAGACCCTCTACCGTCAATTGTACAGATATCATAGTAGTGGAAACGTCATCATGCATGCAACCAGTACCCATCATAAGTTAGCAGAACAGGGGGTCAAGTTGTCAAAAAGCATGCAATTTTTGAGCACCACACACCAACTGATGCCCTCTCCCAATCTTGCACAGCTGAACATGCATTCAATGGAATGCCTGAAAAACCATCCCATTCCTCAACCTGCATTTTTAAACAACTACTTACAGGTCAATTATTGGTTGATTTCTATTTGTTGTTAGGTGCTTTCCATTGTTGTTTCAAGTTGTATAGGTCCACAGTATGACAGTTGCTGACTTCAGGTTTCTGCACAAACCAGTTAGTACCAGACATAGGTGTGCTGGTAGGTCTTTCCCTTCAAACAGAGCATGACTAGGAGAATAAGTAAAAGCCACACAGAGCACGACAAACTGCTGGAAGGGGGAGAAGGGGGAGGGAGAAAAGGGCTCCCTGCAGGACGCCATTTACCTCCAGGATACTCAGGGAGCAATTTTTTTACCTGCATCTCAGCAAGGAAGAATGTGTGAAGTATTTGTCCTTCAATGAGTACGTCCTTACTGAAATCTGCCACCTAGGCCAGAATTTTCCATTAATCGGGCGGGTTTGGTGGGAGTGGGTGGGGGCAGTCGTGGAGCCAACCACCGCCCGTGATCAGCTCCGCACCGCGATTTTACACAGGTGGGCCACTTAAGCCCAACCCTGCATGGATCGTGAGCAGTGTCGCTGAGCACTACCTCTGCGGGCGGTGGGGGGGGGAATGGAGAGTCGGGTCCTGCGCTCTTTCACAGATGTGCGTGTAAGAGCGCTTCAGTCCCCCGAGGCATGGAGCTGCCTCATGGAGATTGAAGCGCTTTTTAAAAAAAATAAATAAATACATAAAAAATTTAATGAAACATGTCCCTTCATGTGACTATAAGATGGGATATGTTTTTAATTTTTCAAATAAAGTTTTTATTTAATTTGTAATAGCTTTAGGAAATCTCATCCGGCTTGTGGATGAAGTTCCCTAAAAAACATAAAGGCCGCTTGGCCTTTTTGCCTGCCCGCCAACCATAAGGTTGGATGAGCAGCTTAAAATTCAGGTTAATTACCTGGTTAATGGCTTTAATAGGCCTATCAATTATCAGCGGACTCGCAGCCGACTCCGGTGCGGGTCGACTGAATGAAATATCACGTGACGTCGTGATGACATTGGGATGCATGCCCGACGTCATCGCGCGTCATTTTACATTCCAGAGTGTCGGGCACGCACTTGCACGCCGAATGTAAAATTCTGCCCCTAATGTAGCTTGTCCCTTTCTGGTTGGTACCTACTGCCTCTGATCGTGAGCCACCTTGTCCTGTAGGAGAGGGAAATGTGTCAGTCAGTGTTGTTTGGATGATTTGGCAGCCATGTTGAACAGCAGGTGGTGTGTGCAAACTGTAGGATGTGGTTCTGAGATTTGCAGCAGTGCTAAGTGTGCGAGGGTGCAGTGGATGTTAGCTATGAGTTCTGAATGATAGAGATTGTTGATAGTTAAATGATGGTGGGGGGTTGTGCGAGTAGCTGTACATAATGGTAGGGCTTGGCATTTGAAGATGCACTCACTGAGCTTGACTTATGCTTCACTGAGCATAAATGATGGCCATCAAGTTTATAAAGAAAAGGCTTTTTCCAGGTGTATGTGTGAGGTCATTGAACTTCTTGCAGCACTGCATCTAGGCCCTTGGGTCTAGACTCCTTGGGCTGGATTTTCAAAGGGCTGCAATGTTGGGACCTGGTGTGGGTGGGATTTAAAAATCCATGCCCGAGCGGTCATCTCAGGGTCCCGATGCCTGGACAGTTTTGAATTTTCAAAAGGGTAATAGGAAAGGAAGCAGCAGGAAATATAGTTGCCAACAATTAATGGCACTTTAAGGGGCTTGTTAAGAAGACTATCTGTTCGGCTCTGCAATATTCAATGTTTTTTTGGATGAGCCCAGACAGCCTTATGCACGTTTATGCATTGTTGTCAGGTTCCCTGTGGAGTCCGAGTGTCTTTCTTTGTTATTGATATTTATTCAACTATATGGGGCCAGCTAGCACCAGCACGTTGTGTTCGGCCTCCTAACCATCTGATGAGCTGCTGATCTAATCGGCAAGGTAGCGGCAGCCCTCAACATGGCCTTTTGCTGCTGATGCCAAGCAGGAAGCTCCCAGCCCCAAGAGGTGCTAGCTTATCTCCAGGCTATTTAGGCCATTTGCCTTTAAAAATAGTGTACAGCTGAGATGTGGGATGGGGGTACAGAATTTATCCAAGTGTTGGGTTTCTAAGATAAAAGCAAAATACTGCGGATGCTGGAAATCTGAAATGAAAACTGAAAATGCTGCAAAGCATTTATGCTCTGAAGAAGGGTCATACAGACTCAAAATGTTAACTCTGTTTCTCACTCCACAGATGCTGCTAGACCCGCTGAGTTTTTCCAGCATTTCCTGTTTTTGTTGGGTTTTTAATCCTGCTTTGGAAATCCAGCCCCTGGCATTGATCTCCATGCCTATCTACTCCCACTGTCTCCACCACTAGTGTTTTTCTCATGTCATTTCTGGATCTGTACTACTCTAATTGGTAGAGATTGATTTCTGTGATTAATTCAATTCCATTATTGTTAGAGTATGTGACTACCAGAATGGTAGAAAGAGAATGAGATGTACTTAGGTCTCTTTATGGTTTTCAATTCCCATGTTCCTCTGAAAACAGTTCAATGGCATACCCATTCCATATCACCACTGTTTCTGATTATGATGAATGGGACTGCTGGTCCTTTACTTCATTAGTCAAGGGCTTTTGTACCTTCCACACACCTACCTTACCATTCATTCAGTAACCTCGGAAGGACCAGTACAGCAATCCCCAAACAGGACTGGGTTACCTCTTCTTCAGCTTGTTCTTTAAAAAAATTATATTCCTTTCTGCATCCTTTTACCCTTGATATTAAATCACTCTCTTATCTTCTATCTCTTTGGCCTGGATTTTCACCCTTGAGAAGGGTAGCAGGAGTCAGGAAAACTCCCAGCTCAACCCTCCTGCCAGCCTTGGGAGAAAGTGCCTGCAAAGGCAGAATCTTCATTGTCAGGGAGCAGGGGTGGGCTGGAGTCAGGCCAACTGAGCTGGGCAAAAATTTGGAGGTAGCCACAGGGGCTGGCGGGTGTGGAGGTGGTTGTTTAAAAGGCCTACCTCAGTGCAGTGAGAATTTGTCCCATTTAAAATGAAAACAAGGAGACCCTCTAGCCCTCACCCCTCCTCACCCTCCAGACATTCTCCATTCACCATCCATGCCATCTCATGTCCCCCCCATCTCCTATGGCCCCTCACGATCCCTATGCCAAGCTCTGCCCTTCCATCCACCCTTCATGGCCCCTCATGCCAAGCTATGGCACTTCCATGTCCATTGACCAACTATACACTGTGTAGAACCGATGAACCCTATAGTGACGGAAGGATGTGTAAAAAACGGCCTTAAAAAAGTAATTCATTCATAATGCTAATATGTTGAAAAAAACATATTAGTCAATCATCCAGACTCTTTAAAGTATCAATGACAAAAACTACAAACCCTTGAACCCATTTAGTATTGCGTAACTAAAGATTGTGGCCAGGTTTTTCAAGCTCCTCCTGTACCGGGTTCCTCCTCGGCGGGCTGGCGGGTCATTGAAATCTCTGTTCGCATCAGCAGGACTGGAACATCTTCTTGGCGTGAGGGGCTGGAAAATTTCGTCTAGTGGAAACTGACAGCAAAGATCAGAGAGCCTGAGCTGTCAATCAGGAAATGTTCTCTCTGGGGTGCAGGTGTTTTAACAAGCTTAATGGCTGTCTGGGCTCTCCGGCAAGCCTATGCACGCTTGGGTGACAGCTCAGGCTCTCTAATCTCTGCTGTCAATTTCACAATTTTTATTTATCCAACATTAAGTAGTTTCAAGGCTTTGTGGGTTTTAGTCATAGAGTCATAGAGGTCTACAGCACAGAAAAAGGCCCTTTGGTCCATTGGGTCTGCGCAGGTCAAACAAGTACCTAACTATTCTAATCTCATTTTCCAGCACTAGGCCTATAGCTTTGTATACTATGGCATCGCAAGTGCACATCCAAATACTTCTTAAATGTTATGTGTATCTGCCTCTACCACCCTTTGAGGCAGAGAGTTCCAGATTCCCACCACCCTCGGATGAAAAAATTCTTCCTCACATTCCCTCTAAATCTCCTGCCCCTTACCTTAAATCTATGCCCCCTGGTTATAGATCCCTCCACCAAGGGGAAAAGTTCCTTTCTGTCTACCCGATCTATGCCCCTCATAATTTTATACACCTCAATCATGTCCCCCCTCAATCTCCTCTGCTCCAGGGAAAATAACCCCAGTCTATCCAATCTCTCCTCATAACTAAAACTCTCCAGCCCAGGCAACATCCTGGTAAATTTCCCCTGCGATCTCTCTAGTGCAATCACATCCTTCCTGTAATGTGGATTCCAGAACTGCACACAATACCCTAGCTGTGGCCTAACCAGCATTTTATACAGTTCCAGCATAACCTCTCTGCCCTCATATTCTATGCCTCGGCTAATAAAGGCAAGTATCCAATATGCCTTCTTAACCACCTTATCTACCAGTCCTGCTACCTTAAGGGACCAGTGGACATGCATACCAAGGTCCCTCTGATCCTTGGAATTTCCCAGGGTCCTACCATTCATCATGTATTCCCGTGCCTTGTTTGTCCTGCCCAAGTGCTTCACCTCACACTTATCCGGATTAAATTTGATTTGCCACTGATCATCCCACTTGACTAGCCTGTCTATATCGTCCTGTAATCTAAGGCTATCCTCCTCACTATTTACCACCCCACCATTTCTCGTGTCATCCGCAAACTTATTGATCAACCCTTCTACAGTCAAGTCTAAATCGTTTATATATACCACAAACAGCAAGGGACTCAACACTGAAACCTGTGGAACCTCACTGGACACAGGCATCTGGATACAAAAACACCCTTCGACCATCACCCTCTGCTTCCTGCCAATAAGCCAATTTGCCAAATTGCCTTGGATCGCATGGACTCTTACCTTCATTAGCAATCTCCCATGCGGGACCTTATCAAGAGCCTTGCTGAAGGCCAAGTAGACTATGCCAAATGCATTGCTCCCATCTACACATCTGGTCACCTCTTCGAAAAATTCAATCAAATTGGTCAGACATGACCTCCCACTAACAAAACCATGCTGACTGTCCTTGATTAATTCCTGCCTCTCCAAGTACAGATTAATTCTATCCCTCAGAATTGCTTCCAATAGTTCCCCCACCACTGAGGTTAGACTAACTGGCCTGTAGTCCCCTGATTTATCCCTTCTTGAATAATGATACCACACTGGCTGTCCTCCAGTCCTCTGGCACCTCTCCTGTGGCCAGAGAGGTATTAAAAATTATTGCTAGCACCCCTGCTATCTCCTCCCTTGCCTCACTCAACAGCCTAGGATAAATTTCATCTAGGCCTGGTGATTTATCTACTTTTAAGCCTGCCAGACCATTTAGAACCTCCTCCCTTTCTATGCTAATTTCTTTAATTATATCACAGCCCTTCTGCCTGATTTCCATACCCATGTCATCTCTCTCACTTGTGAACACCGCCACAAAGTATTCATTTAGAACCCTACCTACGTCTTCCGGCTCCACACACAAATTACCACTATGGTCCTTAATGGGCCCTATTCTTTACCTAGTTACCCTCTTACTCTTAATGCGCTTGTAAAATTACTTTGGATTTTCCTTTATTTTACCTGCCAATGTTTTTTCATGCCTCCTTTTTGTTCTCCCAATTTCCTTTTTAAGTTCCCCCCAACACATTCTATACTCCTCTAGGGCTTCCACTGTTTTGAGCCCTCAGTATCTACCATAAGCCTCCCTTTTTCTCTTTATCCAATCCTGCATATCCCTCAACATCCAAGGTTTCCTGGATTTGTTGGTCCCACCCTTTGTCTTTACTGGAATATGTTGGCCCTCTACTCTCCCTATTTCCTTCTTGAATGAGTCCCACTGCTTTGGCGTAGATTTACCTAAAAATAGCTGCTCCCAGTCCACTCTGGCTAAATCATACCTGATCTTATTAAAATCGGCCTTCCCTCAATTTAGAACTCTGATTTGTGGCCCATGTTTGTCCTTTTCCATAACAACCTTGAATCTAACGGAGTTATGATCACTATCTGCAAAATGTTCCCCCACCGATACCTCTACCACTTGCCCAGCTTCATTCCCTAAAATTAAGTCTAGGACCACCCCCTCTCTTGTAGGACCTTCTACCTACTGGCTTAAAAAGCTCTCCTGGATACATTTTTAAAATTCCCCTCCCCCTAAACCGATCACATTATGACTAACCGAGTTAATGTTGGGGAAGTTGAAATTCCCCCACTATTACTACCCTATTATTTTTACACTTCTCTGAAATTTGCCTACATATCTGCTCTTCTATTTCTCTCTGACTGTTTGGGGGCCTATAGTACACTCCCAGCAATGTGATTATTCCTTTTTTGTTTATCAGTTCTACCCATATGGCTTCATTTGAGGATCCTTCTAAGCTGTGTCCCTCCTTACTGCTATAATTGATTCCTTGATCAACATTGCGATACCCCCTCCTCTTTTATCTCCTTCCCTGTCCTACCTGAAGACCCTACTTCCTGGAATATTGAGCTGCCAATCCTGCCCCTTTCTCAACCATGTCTCTGTGACAGCAATGACATCATACTTCCGTGTGTTAATTTGTGCCCTCAACTCATCTGCCTTATTCATCAGACTCCTTGCATTAAAATAAATACCATCCAACCTTGCCAGCTCCCTTGTGCTTTAACTGGCTTATAATTTCTTTGCCTTCCAGACTCACTTGCTATCTCTTCTAATTTAGGCTGTGCTTCTTCTACTGCTGAACCTTTTTTCAGGATCTCACCCCCCTGCCAAGTTAGTTTAAACCCTCCCCAACGGCACTAGCAAACCTCCCCGCAAGGATGTTGTTTTGGGGCATGTTTTGTTACTGATACTTTAAAGGGTCTGGATGATTGACACTTTTACTGGCTTGTAGTGAAATGACCTCTTTTCAACATTGCTGAAAATTCTGAATAAATTACTTTTTTAAAGCTTTGTTTTATACATCCTACTGTCACTATAGGTTTTGTTGGTTCTATACAATATATAGTGGATTAATAGGCTTGGAAGTTCTTTATCTTGGCATGGGGAGCATGAGATCATCGGGGGTGGGTGGAGGGGAAGAGCTTGGAATATGAGGCATGAGGGTGACCTTTAGAACTTACCCTCTAAAAGGTTCCCTTGTGCAGACTAAGGTTCATGACTCCTCTTAGGGGCCATGAACCACGACTCTTTAAAAACCTGGCCCGATTCTATGAAAATTGCAGAGGAGGAGATGCCTATCTCTGCAGTGGAGCCAGCCAGGTTGGGACTGCTGGGTACAGGCTTTTGACGGGAACCAGCCCACACTCTCTAAAGGCACTCCTGAAAATTAGACAGCCCAGAAATGAAGTCCGCACCACTGGAATTGGAACCTGCCCACCATTTTTAAAGATCTCCAAAGTCATCCCGACACAGTGAAAATCCAGATCTTTATTCCTCTTTCTGTCTACATTTTTTTGGGACTGTGGTTCACTTTATTTCCTTCTCCACCTTTCATTCTGTTTCTTTCTCTGTTTTTTTCTTTCATTGGTCATGGAGCTAATTCACTGGGCACAATGTTTACGAGGTCTCAGATGTGACAATATTGCTGTGCCATTATTTTATTGATATTCTAGCAATTTGTGGCGCAAATATAGTTTGATTGAGATGGTAAGCATAAAAGTTCAATGTCATTTGTCAACAAACCTACCATTGCAGCAATTTCTACCCCCATGTTTCTTAAATTGTGTAGTGGATGTAATTGATCTTTGACAGTGGCACAAAATGAACAAGAACAAATTGGCAACCTGTTTTATACGATGCCCAATTTTCCACTGAATTCAACAGAGAAGAAAATTGAACTGAGTGAACTGGACTACCAATTGACTATTGCCCATTTTGCCCTACCATCAAAGACCAATTTCATTCTCACTTACTCTTTTCAAGGGCCTATGTTCAAATCCAGCACAGGTGGTGCAAACTTCTCCTTTCCTTGATAGCTGGAAGGCACTTTTAACAAACAAAGCTTTAATTTTTTTGTACAGTTTGTACTTACAAGAACGTCTACCCTCATGACATTCCAAATATATACACGGGTCATGGAGTTATAAGTTCAGTCTCTCAGGTGGTTTCCTAATTTGGGTGGAACTTCGTAGCTCCACAACTTTTGAATCTCTTTTAGGATCCACATTATCTGGAACTGCAGCAACATCAGGTACCTCTTTAGGCACAGGAAGCTCAGTGTTATCTACTCGGACAGAGACATCTGGTATGTCTATCCTTGGTCGAACACTTTCAACAGGGACCACGGTTTCACAATGGTTACAGGTGGAACATCATTTTGTTGGGGTACCCCCCTTCTCAAATGATCCACATGTTTTCGGGTGATCTGGCCTCCACTTCTACATGGCACAACAAGGGTCCAGTCACAGAAACTATTACACCAGGTAACCAACTCGATCCACCACTGAAGTTTTGTATGTATACTGCTTCACCAACAGTAAATTCTCACTCACCACTATGCAAATCATGGGTCACTTTTTTATTCCTTTGACGTTTCTCCACCTTCTCCTTAAAATTGGGAATTAGCCTGGTACAGGCTTAATCTTGCTTGAAGGCATCACTTCATAAGTAACTCTGAAGGTGTTGAATCTGTAGTAGTGTGGGGGCAGGGGGGTAGAGGGTGTGGCAGGGTGGTGTGAACCTGTAGTACTGTAGTGGGGGGGAAGGGCGTGCAGTTGCTCTATAGTCAAACATAAAACAAAGTTTACCCTCCAATGATCCTCCTGATAATTTTTTCATCCTGGCTTTAAAAGTCTGTACTGCTATCTTAGATAATCCGTTAGATGACAGATGATATGGTGCCGTTTTTAAGTGTTTAATACCATTTAGGCTCACAAATCTTTGAAATTCAGCGCTAGTAAATGCAGTACCCTTGTCTGAGATGATTACTTCTGGTACTCCATGTATAGAAAAGCTTTGGCGTAACTTTTCTATAGCCACATCTGACGTTGGCGACCTACACTCGTGCCTGTCTAGCCATTTGGGATGTGCATCAATTATTAGTAGGAACATGGTGCCTAGAAGTGGACCGACGTAATCCATGTGCAGTCTCACCTAGAGCCTACCAGGCCATTCCCACGGGTATAGTGGGGCTGCAACAGATTACTCCTGTAGTTGTTGGCACTGTATAGTGTTTAACCACCTTCTCAATATCACCGTCAATGCCCAGCCACCAAATGTAACTTCGTGCAATCATCTTCATTCTTGAGATTCCCGGATGTGCGACCCCGCTAAGAGTGGTTCCCTTCCTTGTGTAGGAACAATTACTCGATCACCCCATAACAGGATACCATCTTGACTGCTCAATTCATTCCTTTGAGTGAAGAATGGCTTCAATTCATTGGGGACTGGTTCCTGGGACCATCCTTTCAACACTTAGTCTCTCACTCTAGAAAGGATTGGATCACAATTTGTTCAGTTTTTTATCTGCCTTGTGCAAACTGGCGAGGAATCCAGGAAACTCATCGCTAATACAATCTCTTGAGGAATTACCGCATGTTCATTGCTCTTCTGCATAGGAATGCAACCTAGGGCATCAGCAATGGTTATATGCATCTCTAGTCTGTGCACAAAAGTGTATTCATATGCGAATAAAATTAGCACACATCTATGAATTTGTGCAGAAGCTAAGGGAGGGATAGCTTTCTCTTCATTGAACAGATCCAAGAGTTTGTGGTCACACACAATCATAAAGTGTTAGGCATGTATGTATTGATGAAATTTTTTAACTCCAAAAATTAACAATAATCAATCTTTCTCAGTTTTCAAATGTCCTTTTTCAGCTGTGGAAAGGGTCATGGACATGTAGCCTATCAGCCTTTCTAAATCATTGTCCATCTTATATGATAGTACCACTCCCATGCCATGGGGGATGTGTCACAGGTTAGTGTCAGTTCCTTTGTCAGGCCATAGTGTACTAAAAAGTTTGAAGAGTGCAAGAGCTGTTTAACATTCGTGAAGGCTTCCTTGCAGGGTGACCTCCAAACCCAAGCTGATTTTTCTTTAATAATGAGGAATTGACCATAAAAAGTAACTATACCTAAGAATGACTTGAGCTCAGAGACATTTTTACGCAAAGGTGCCTCCTTAATAGTTTTAACTTTTTCTTCTAAAGGGTGCAACCCTTGGCCATCTACGCAGTGGCCCAATTAAATGACTTTGCTTGCCTGAAGGGTACACTTTTCTTTTTTTAAGCACACCCTTGCTTCCAAAAATCATTTCAATACTTCCTCCAGATTAGCTAAATGTTCAGCTTCCATGAATCCAGTTATTAGGACGTTGTCCAATGAGACTACGACTTGAGGTAGTCCTTGTAGCAAACTCTCTATCATGCTTTGCAAAATCGCACAGGCCGAAGAAACACCGAAGGGCAGACGTGCGTATTGATATAGCCCTTTGTGGGTGTTTATGGTCACAAACTATCTGGAGGTATCATCTAGCTCCAGCTGCTGATATACATGACTCATATCTAGTTAAGTCTTAAAGCTACAGTAACTACATTCCTTAAAGCTACGATGACTACACTAATTTTGGTTGATTTTCATTTATGTGAACAGGATAGGGGTTCTCCAAATTAACCTCAGCCCCTGTGCAAGAAGCAAGGAGAAATAAATCAACCAGGGTCCACATTCCCTGATGACTATCCTGTGATGCCTGCTACAAGGGTGCATTTATGGTTGGTGGTTAAGAAGAAGCTGGAATAGCCTGTGATGTCTTACATGGCTGCTGATACCCATACAGCTGTAGTCTAGTAAGAGTGAACACCTCCACGAGATTAGAAATCAGAATTTGTAAGCAAGCATAGGGTTGGAAAGGAAATTAAGGTGAAACACAGCCACAGTTTGTAGCTCACTTTTAAAAATAAATAACATATCTCTTACACATACAAACAAATCTCCTTCATAATTGAAAAAAAAACCTTTGTTTCACTCAATTTCTTCCAGCTTTGGTTGCATTTGTTGCCCTGAGCTGTTCTGGTTCTGTGATCTAAGAAGCTCAGTTGGGTGTTTTGGCACTTTCTCAAAGACATTGATAGTCATTGGCACAAAGCCCACACACGCATGTGTGTGAAAAGGTTTTGCCTGCACAGTGAGCTTGTTTGTAATTATTTGCATGGTGAGTATTCCTCTTTCCATAATAATTAACCCTCTCAGAACCATATTTGTACAGTAATTAAACCAAATTCAATAGGTCAGAAGAGAGCATCCGATCTATGCAGACCTGACCATGGTAACTATTCCCATATAATTTTTTTTGTTGAATTCTATTTAATTCATCTTGCTTTGTGTAATTTCAGTAAAACAGATGCTATCCCTGTCCTTGCCCTATAATTGAACAAGGTTATCTCAGCAACATATCAAGAAATATGACCAGT
Source organism: Carcharodon carcharias (assembly GCF_017639515.1). NCBI lineage: Eukaryota > Metazoa > Chordata > Chondrichthyes > Lamniformes > Lamnidae > Carcharodon > Carcharodon carcharias. Next base: position 62,505,586 of record NC_054481.1, on the reverse strand, counting down.
TCATCTCACCAACATGCTCCTTCCAACTATCCCTCTTGTTTGGATTCCTTTCTTCCATCAAGTTTTCTCTCTGTCTCTCTCGTCTATAAAGTATCTTTTACTGAACATCATCTTTCCGCTTCAGAAGAGGATGATGAAGCTGTCACTTGATTCTTTTTTTCTGTTATTCAAGGTAGTGCTGGTTGCTGACTGGATTTTCTTGACTTCTGGATTTTTGAGTATTGTATTTGCTGTGTTTCTCCTGAACAGGATTTCATCCATAAGGCAGTTATTCTCAGACATGGCTGTACTCCTTACTCAGAAGGAATATCATCTTTGTATTCTGCCCATTCCATCAGAATGAGGTGTTTCAATTTCTGTAAAGTTTGGTCTTTTCTGAGCTTTCAGTTGATTTTCAGCTTGATGCTGTTCTGAATTAGACTCATCACCATCTCACTCATCAACAAACCCATCTTCAGCTTTGGTCAAAATTAATTCAGTATTTTCTTTCTTTGCCTTCATGCGAGCAGACCCTGCTGGAACTATCAGCAGTGTACCTACTCGTTTCTTGGTCTTACTTCAGTTTTCACAGAATGTGTTTGCAATGTTGCAATCTCTGCAGTTATTTGAATGCAGTTAAGAGAGATTTATTTCTAAGAGCTTAGGATCACTCTGAATTAATTATATTTTTTTAGTGTTGAATTGTCTATCTGCTGACAAGGAATCTAGCCCTGATGTTTGCTGATTTTCAGCTTTAAACGCTAAGGTAGTCTGGCTCAGTAGCCTCTCAAATACAGAGTAAGTGTCTGCAAGAGTGGAAATGAACATATGCCAGTGGAGTGAGAACACAAAATGGCTCTCATTAAATCCCATTTGAAGACTGAGATTTTTCTATAATAGTAATAAAAACTCCCATCAAGACAGCTCCCTAAACTAATACCTGCATATTGGGTAAGACTACCATAGCTTTCATTTTGGAACAAGACACAATGAAGTAAATATGTTCCAATGAACCCACTGGCATGCAAATTCAGCAGTTACTCACCATTGTAGAACACACTGATCCTGTCATCATTGGACCCTTGGCAGTTGGATTGCTTCAATGGTGACTTTGTATCATCAAAGACTCCAAAATAGTGACAATGGCTAATTAGCTTGAGTAGTGCTCCTTCTTTGGTAAACACGTATTTTTGTCACCATCATGGCCTGACAAAGTATGTGGCTTGAAACGTCCCTCCTGTAAATCTTTGGTTGGCTCTTTAGGGGTCCAATTCGTGCCTGTGGACTAAACCATGAAGTGGGCTCCACTTCTGTCAGGCTTGTATAAATACTTCAATGCAACACCAACTCCTGACTAGGAATTGGAACACATTAATTAGGTTACTTTTGCCCCTGGCCTTGAGCAACCTCTATTTTGTGTTGATGGCCTTGCAAAGGTAGGTGGAGATTCTAGCTCCCTCAATATCATCCAAGAAACTATGGCTGAGTTTGCATATGTTCCACAGGATTTCTACTGGAACAGTGGTGGATTTTTGGGGCCTATTTCCAGCTAACCTATTCTTATTCTTGCTTGACTTTCAAAAAAAAAATCCCATCTGTAGAGTGCACCACATATTTGGAGCTCATCCTAATGGTCCAGCTGACATTTGCAGCCAATATGAAATGGAGAAGACCCCAGATTTAACCCTGAACTATGTAGAGTTAACTCATCGCAGGCAAGAGAGTAGTTAGCAAGTAACTACTGGCCTCAGTAGACCCCCAGACAAGGGAGAGGCAAAAGTAGCCAACGTCCTCACTACTGATCAATATTCAGTGACCCCTGCTGGACATCGAGAGGACAGGATCAGATTTGACTGCAATGCCACTGTTACAACTGGTCCCCAGGTGAGGTCCCCCAATTTGTTAACTTCTCGAATGGGACCCCAATTTTGTCATGCCCCCCGGGTGAGGAGGATTGAGCTAGTTCCCCTTCTTTATTCAACCCCTCGGTTGGTCACAACAAAGTTAATTTAAAAGGGGCCCCTTCCCCTGTGGATATCTTTTCCCAGTCCAAGTGTGTATATTTTTTTCGGAAGGCGCTAATTTAACCAGGCTTTCTTGAGTCAAAGAAAGAGTAAGTTTATTAGTTACAAAAAACCTGAGAAAAATAATAAAAATGCAACAAATACACACATCAGAAATGAGAAGTTAAAAGTCCAAATGAATGTTAAAGATATATAAAACAGCCTTTGGCTTGTCAGTGAGGCATAGATGGTGAAACGTGGAGTCTGTTAAGTTGGGTGTTCCCGGGAGAGCTGACTTTGGCAGTTTCACAGTGCATTTAGAGACACTTGGTTCTGCAGGATAACTGAAGAAGCTGTCCTATTTCCTTTTTGATTGTGGCTTCCAGTAAGCCTTGTCTCCAACAACAGAGAGAGAAAGAGTGAGAGACAGACTTCGCCTGCAACTTCAGGGCTGACTAGCTGGTTTTCTTCTTGCTGTCACATACACACAGCACACCAGCACGCAAGGCAGCACTCTGCAGTGAGCTTTTTAACTCATTTTTCCCTGTGTATTTCTGTAAGGGAAAAAAACCATGAGGAAAGTCTTCGGCTCAGTGAGCGGGGGTGGGGCCTCACCAAGGCGTAAAATAACGCCGGGTGACATTGGGCGTGCGTCCCGACGTCATCGCGTGCCATTTAGATTTTCAGTTCGGCGGGCACAGAGCCGGGTCCACTGCTGCCCGCTGAACTGTCAAAGGCCTATTAAGGCCATTTAATTAACAATTAACATAATTAATGGAGCTGTCCGTCCAACCTTAAGGTTGGTGGGCAGGTGAAGAACCCAAGCGGCCTTTGCATTTTTCATGGAACCTCATCAACGGGTGGGATGAGGCTTCATGAATGATTTTAAATTTTCTCAAAAATTTTTATTGAAATGAATGCCCATGTCCCAGCTCATGTGACAGTTTCACATGGGGGGACATGTCATAAAAATTTTTTCAACACTTTATTGAACTGTTAAAACTTAAAATTAATCTTCCTGAGGCACCATTGGCAGATGAGGTTTCCAAAAGCAAATACAAATAAAATAAAAACTTTATTTTTGAAATTAAAAACATGTTCCTGGTCATGTGACATGTTTCATTACATTTTTCTGCTTTTTTTTTAAAATTCTTCATCTCCCTGGGGCAGCTCCATGCCTCAGAGAGATTATTCTGCGCTCTCTCGCGTGCATGCGCTAAGTTCACGTTGGGCCTGCTCACACTCACCTGCCCCCACCCGCACAAACGGCGCTGGGCGCTGCTGTTCGTGTGTCATGCTGGGTGAGCCTTAATTAGCCAGCCCGCATAAAATCATGTAGCACTGCTGATCGCAGACGGCGGTCAGCTTCTCAACTGCCCCCGCTCACCCCCACCAATCCTGCATGCCAAGGGCAAAATTCTGCCCATGCTTTGTGCCCAGAGTATATTTTCTTTGATCTCCAACCATTTCATACATTCTGAGATATGAATCAACAGGACATGGATTTTAGATGACTGCTGAGACGTGGTAATCAGTCTTTCATCTTTGTAGCCACAGGAGATTAAAGTTCAGTCTTTTGCATCTTTCCTGTCTCCCTTTTAAGTATCTCTGCTTGAAGAAGGTCATGACACTTTTTCAGGTGCAACATTCCATTTGCTCTTAGAACAGGTCTGTCAGTATAATCTACATAGGAATTTTTCCAGCAAGTGGTCACTTTACATTATCAGCCATCTTTTGCTCAGTGTCCTTGCTTGTATTTCTTTGAAAACACACACATTTTGCTTAAAAACTTCAATATGCCTGTAAATAATTTGTGGCTGCAATCAGCTTTTCAAGACACCACCCACAGTCAAATAGCTTACTGAATGTCAGCATATAGACTCACAAACGGGGAATGATTATGTAGGTAAAGTACGAAGGGGAAATTGCATTCCTGTACTCCCACCGAAGAGCCACATTTGCAGATATTGCGAACCAGAGAATCATTGGCCACAATGTTTCATGCCCATCGCTGACCAGTGTTCTCTTCAAGTGCGTCTTGCTATTGGAAGTAACTGGTAAATCAGTACAGCCTGTATGAATCTGCCACAACAATACCTGTGGAACTGTATACCAGCACAAAACAGGAAGAGGAGAGTAGGGAGTAATTAAAACATCACTACAATGAAAGATCATCACAATGATTTTTTTCTTTGTCGTGTTGGTCTAAAGACATTATTATTGCTGGGGCACACTAGAGTGACATATTTCCCTTATCTTCCACCTTCTGTTCCATTGATTGGATGTCAGACGTGTATGCTTCACAGAATCATGTTGTGTATATTACAAAATCAGTGCCCTATTAAATCTAGATGTGGGGAAGACCCTTCATACATTCATCATTGTTTTTGCTGAAGAATGTGGGAAAAATGATTAATGGCTAAAGAATACAGGTATGATGTATTGTTAACATCAACCAGCTCAGAAAACCATTTGTTATGAAAATATCAGATCTTTTTCTTATCTCCGGAAATCAGGAGCTGTTGTGTAGTGCAGGCAAGACATTCTCTCCCTTCAGAGCTTTTAATTGTAACAGGATTGGCTAGCCATCGCACTCCACCACTCTGTCTTCAGGCTGTGCTCACGTACATTTAATTGGAACGTTCACTTAGTCGATATTTGGCACAGAGGTCAGGCTGAAATGACAAGAGAAGACACATGAATTTACTCATTATCTGCAAGGGAGAGATTGAGATATCTGTTGAGAAAGGGCATGTTTTCAATAGGATGTTCCTTCCTTGCTCCATCAAGCAATCTCCAATCCCCAAGGAAATGCTTGGTGCTTAGGGTGGGTTTTATAGATTAGAGCTTCATGTGACGTGAGCTCATATTAACAATTTGAGCAAAAAAAAATATTGATCTCTGCCCCTGAAATCCTGATATGCACTTCCATCACGTGGAACTCTGTGTCAAGAACCTTAATTCATAATATCCAGCTTAGAATGTCTGAGATAAGATGTGTGCTCAGTGAAATACACAGTTTTGCTATTGTATAATGCAAGTAGGGTGACTGCTAGCTCAGAATAAGCCAGAGGAGTTGTGGTTTTGTAACAGGAGAGAGTATCATATAATTCAGAATGTATTATTATACAATAGATAAAAGTGAGAAAATTAGGAGAAATTTCTTTACTCAGTGGGCTGTTGCAGCTTGGAATGCTTTGCCAAAGAGAATGGTTGAGGCAGAGACCGTTGCATCTTTTAAGGGGACATTACCTTCCCCTGCTGCAAATATTTATTTAGAGGCCTATTGGAAGGTTAGTTTCAGATTGCTCTAAGTGCAGAAACTATATGACATCTTGCCTCCTCCAGGTGCTGTAAATTTCCATACATGAATGTACGCAATAGACATAATCCGTTCCTATGCACTGAGGGCGCATTTTGCACAGTAGTTAAAGGCCCTGCCTGGTCCTGGCCCAACATTCCTCCCTTATGCAGCACCACCGAAAATAGACTGACTGGAAATTCATGTCATTGCTGTATGAAAGATGTTGACATTTATAAAATGACTGCTGCGGGTGCTTACTTAACAGTGATTGCACTTTGAAGTAATTCATTGCCCTAAGGTGCTTAGGAGGTCGTTTCTGATGGCTAAGGGGCATCAATTTCCAAAGGGTTCTCTCTATCCTTCTCTATGAACTCTGTGCAAAATCCATGGAAACCCAGGAGACTACCACAAATGATCAGAAGAATCCCAAAAGATAGATAAATGGATATTCTGTTACAATTCACTCATGATATATTAATGTCGGAGAAACACATGACTGTGCCATAAAGTGCAATGTAAGAAAATATTTCTCAGCTGTTAATAGCCACAAATTTACAAGCACAATTGGGATTAATTAAGCAGTCTTACTTAGAGAAGCTGTTGTCATTGGGTCATATTGCTATGGAAACAAGGCATATTCCCTTTGATGGTTTGCACTATTGATTAATGAAGATTTGTCATGTAACAAACAAGCAGATTTTTATGATATGAAAACTTTATGCATTCCATTACACATCTTAAGGTCTGATGGTAGGATGAGATAGGACATTTGACCCATCCCAGTTCTGTCATTCAGAGATCCTACAGTTCCCCACATGAGACCATCCAAATATTTTTTAACTGATTCCAAAGTTTTGTATTCACTACATGATCCAGGAGTTTGTTTCACATATTCGCCACTTTGTGTGAAGAACTTCCTTCATCCACACAATCCTCTTTCTTCAGTTCAATCTTGTGCCCTTGTCCTACTTGTCACAATTTAGTTTGAACTTCATTAGTGGACCAGTGCTCGCAATTTGGGAATTGAGTCTCTGTTGTTGGCCATTTATGGAATTACGGCTCACTGTGCTACATTTCTGATGCTGGAGTGGGCCAGTTTGATTTTTGAGGCTATACTTGTTGATGGTGCTGTTTCTTTGCGATTGTAGGGAATTAGGAGCTGAAACATCATGAGAGCAATAAATTAGCAAAGATTGAAAAACTTGTTAGCATTGTAGGTGACTGACAGCAGAATTTATAGAGTTGTATAGAAAAGAAATGATATGGAACAGACAAATCCTGAGCACTGTATCAAACAAACCATTGGCCAGACTGAGGGAAAAGGAACACACAGGCCTATGTCAAGAAGTTCTTTTTCACATAAATATCCCAATGAATCATGTAAAGTTTTAATTTCTTGTGTAGATTTCCCATTTTTATTCTTACTGCCTCTAATAGTGCAGAATAGGTTTAGTTAGCCATTCATGGCATGCAACATTTCAGACAGCAGATCAGCTTTCTTCCTCTTTGCCCTCACAGTGAATCCAACCTAAATTTCCACTGAATTTTGAAGACACCCATTGTTTGTATATCCTTCCTATAATGGGATGGCCAAACTTGTTCTAATATCCCAATTGTAGTCCAAAACTTTGTACTTGTAGTTTTCAATCATGTGAACAGAATTAGTAGCCATCTAATCGAATGGCAACGAAAAGGGATTGGAAATTTCCACCTTGGCATCACAAGAGAGTCTAGACTATTAAAGGGCCTTCAAGGCTCCTACAAGATGAGCTTCTTTTACACAAGTTAGCAACAGCCCCCAAAGAGTGTTGAGTTCCATTAGAGGCCAGGGCTGTCACATACAAGATGAATTCTGCACAGAAGCACTGCTTGGATTGAAAACTGGTTTCTTGCTCTTTCTCCACTAAATCAGAGTGTGTCCAGTCCCCAGTTGGATTGAGTTAATGGAACATGTTTGAGTAATGTAAAATTAAGAGTTTTTTTCCCCTTTCTTTCCAGACTGATAATTCAAAATTAAGGAAGATCACAACCAGGTCCTCTGTGCTCTCTATTGACATCTTTAAAGATTAATCCCAGATGTGCTGAATATAGGCTTTCCTCAAACTCGCAGCTCAAATGTCACCATCACTGCAAATTTCCATTAAAACGCAGCCAGAGTCTATGAACTTGATAGCATTGGTCAGACCTGTTTGAAAGTTAAGTGAAGGACAACAGCAGCAGACTTATCCCATGATTGGGTGGAAGGGAAGAATATTATACCATTTATTAGAAGTTCAGGCGTGAGGAAGGAGATGTGGGGGTCCCTGCTTCAAATGCAGTCATAAGGGATAAATTGACTAAATGCTCCAGTGAAAGGCATAGAGAGAGAGAGAGCAGTTTCCGGTTTATTTTAATATTCCTTTCCACCCATCTTATATATTGTCAGAATGTGACTCAGGACAGCCCAAAATCGGCCATTGCTTTACCTAGAGCTGTGACCCCTCAGGTAGATCCTGGCCTACTATGTGGTGACACTTATGATACTGTAAAATGCATCCCATTTGTGATAAGGCACAGGTCATGTAGGATAACACATATATGTTGAATGGGTAACGTGACACAATCTTAAAATTAGTGCTAGACCATTTAGGAGTGAAATCAGGAATCACTTTTTCACACAAAGTGTGGCGCAATTCTGGAACTCACTTCCCCAGAAGCCTGTGGGTACTGTGTGAAAACTTCAACACAAGTCAATAAATATTTACAAAAGGCAAAATTTCAGGGATGCTGAAAATCTGAAATATAAATAGAAATACTGGAAGTACACAGAGTGTCCAGCTCCATGTGTGGAGAGAGAAATATTGTTCATGCTGCTGTTTTTTTAGCAGAAGTGGAAAATGTTATGGACATAACAGGTTTTAAACAAAGACAGAAGCAGGGAAAAGAAGTGGCAAAGGTGGGGGAGGGGAGGAAGGGACAAAAGTGAAGATCTGTGACATGGTGGAAGGCCAGAGAGATTAATGACAAAAAGGATGAAATCATCTGGAATTTTCTGGCCCTGTTGGCATCAGGCATCATGGCTGGGGTGGGCAGGGGACAAGATGACACGAAGGCCAAAAATTGGTTTCATGCCAACATGAAAGCACTGCGGGATCATCTGATATTGTCCGCCATGGCGGAACATGAATGGCGGAACAGGAATCCGGCATGAACCCAATTTGCATCCCACCAATGATTTACCGTTACGTCGGTAGGAAAACACACCGGCCCAGAACACGTTTGGACAAGTGTGACGTGCAGAAGTCGGGAGTTACCATTAAGCCCATGCTCTGATCGGGGATAGTGAGGTGCAGAAAATGCAGGAGCTCCACAGCTGCTGCACCTTAGAGCAACATGTGCATCGCATGCTGGATGGATTTTCATGGACATGGCTCTGCCATGAAGCAGCTCACAGAAGGTGGGAGGTCTCCGTTGATGTTTCGGGTCTTCTTCGGAACATCACAGTCTTGGCCATGGGCTGCTGTGGTTGATCAGCAATGGGGAATGAGGGAGGTCCAGTTGTGAGTGGGAGAGGAAGGTGTAGCAGGGGTTGGGAGAGGAAGTTTTAGGTGTAACTGGGAGAGGAAAGTGTGCCGTTGGAGTTGGGGGGTGGTGGCAGTGAGGTTGGGAGGAGGGAGATGGAGATGTCAGGGGGTGAAGTTGGGAGAGAGGAGGAGGGCGTACTGGGGGAGGAGGGTGTAACGGGGATAATGCGGCAAGTGGGGAGATGGGTGTAAGGAAGGAAGTTCAGAGGGGGGATGGAGTTCAGAGGTGGGAAAGGTGCCCATGGGGAGGGGGGAGTTCGGAGGGGGGAAGGTGCCTGTGGGGAAGAGGGAGTTCAGAGGAGGGGTAGGTGCCTGGGGGGAGGAGGAAGTAAGAATGTCAGAAGGAGTAAGAGTGGAGGAGGGAGTAAGTGGTGGGGGAAGTCCAGCTGAACGTGCTAGGGAGGTGTCTGTGGAGACAATGACTGCTTCCTGGTGAGTAAAGTGAGGATGAGCATGGTAGGATGGAATGGTGAGTATGAGAGGGGGTAGAGGGAGCTAAAAGGGTGGGAGGGGGAGGGTGCAATGGTATCGGTAGAAGGGACGGTGAAGGTGGGTGGGGGGGACTCGGGGGCAGACACCGACCCTGGGGATGGGAAGGAGGATGTCGGGGAGGTCATTGTGGATAGGGGTTGGATTCTCAGGAAGGTAGGGAATGTGCACGTTCACCTGGGTATCCTGGAAAGACAAGGGTCCGGTTTGGTGGGTGACGGTGGGGAGATGGAAAGTGATGCTGGGGGGTTGACAGTGATAGCGGAAAGGGCATGGGTGACTGAGGGAGGGGAAAGGTTGGGGCAGCTGATCAAAAACTTGACTACGACCATCGTTGCCAAAATCAAAAGTGAGCAGAGCCTCGTGTTGGACGGGCACAGGTGCTGCATGGGAGTGCGATCAGTGGGTGGGCGGAGATGCAGGTCAGCTCAGATGGGCAACTGAAAGAGAATCCCAGCAGGCAGCATTGAAAATGCTCAGGACATTGAGATGAGTGTGATGGATGAAGGCTTCATGTGTATAGAAGAGTGCTTGCACGAGGGTCTGAAAGGCCCTGCCACACACATACTTCTCCCTCCAGAATCACTTATGGTCCAGCTGCACTGCTAGTTGGGGGTGAGTGGTGGGCGATGCAGTGGGAGGACTCACAAAGCTTGTCAATGATGCTGAAAGACAACATTACACATTATTCAGTGAAAGTGAATATATTTTCAGATTATAAAGTGACAAAATGTGTTCACCCATGTAACCACTTGTGATCAGAATTTCTTAACTTTTCAAGGCCTTCCACTTCTTTTAAGTGCTGCCCTGAAATCCGCAGCAGGGGTGCAGACAGCCTATGCAATGGTTCAGCCTGTTACCTCTGATGACATCGGCATACTTCGTCTGGAGAGCCAAGGCCTTGAGGGTCGTGGCTTGCTTTGGCTGTCCTCTTTTGGGCCAGCTGTTCCCTCTGCCATGACAGAGGACAAGGTTGAGAGGGTCACAGGCAAAGGGGACTCGGAGGGAGCAGAGAGCCTCTGAGATTCCTGAGTGGATGACCCAGGGGTATCCAGCTGGGGTCCTCCCTTTGGGTGTCTGAGGGCCCTGGCCTGACTCCTTGAGGGGAAGGAGAGCCTAGAGGGATGTTGAGGTTCCCTGTTTCCCTCTCGCGTTGCCACTGCAGGAACTCACCCATGGTTACCACGATGGATTGCAGGCCTGCATGCATCTTTGCATTCTCTCCATGGCGCCGCCATACTTCCCATGGAGACCTCCATGTGAGCACATGTGGGCACCACTTCATCAGAGAGCAGGTGAACACCCCCCTCTGACTCATGTGCCACTCTGTTGAGGGCATCCAACAGTTCTTTGTAATGTTCTTCAGCCTTCTACTGACTCTCCAGGATGAGTTGGAAGGCTGAATCCAGAGGTTTGTCATCTGACTCAGACCTCACAGGTGCCTCTTCCCCAGTCATTCTCTGAGTGCCGGGGAGCTTGGCTGAGCCTACCTCTTCCTGCTGTTTACACATGTCCGTGCTGCAACCACCAGATTGTGAACCTGAGCCTGTTCTAGATCTAGGCCCCACCGAGGTGTGTGTCTCATTGCTGGTGGATGGTGTGGGTAAGCGCTGTGATGGTCTTCCAGGCTGCTGATTTCCAGATCTTCAATGGAGGAGGTGTCCTCTTGGCTGGAGGTGAGGACCTGGATGGAGCTGAGGGATTGGCTGTCTAAGGGCATCGGTCTCTTGGCAGAGCTCCCTGTGAACCAAAGCAGAGATAATTAATACATGGCAGCAGAGTCAAAAGTAGGAGCGAGAGCACTGACAGTTTTGTTGAAATAAGGATGATGTGGTGCAGGATCCTCACGTGGATGTTCACCCCAACCTCACCATCGCTGCAGGCACGGTCCACGCCCTCACCAGTCAGCTCGGTGGCACACTCCTCAAGGTGAGCGAGGGGCCTATTGTAGGCCACTCCACCTTCAGCCTGGGACCTCTCTCAGCTGTTGTGAGCAGCTTCTCCTGCATAAAAACAGATGAGGAGAGTGTAAGCAGGATGCATGGCACTATGTGGAATGTTTGTGCGGTGAGCGGAGCCATGGACGGGATGAGGGTGTGAGCTCCAGGGGATATGAGCCTGATGGAGATGTGAGGATGTGTCTGAGAGTTAGTGGTGTTGTCCCTTGAGGTGTGAGATCGCTGTGGATGTGTGATGGGTTTGGGAGTGTGTGAGTTGAAAGAGATGAGGTGGTTGCCTTACCCTGGTGGAACAGATGAGAGCATTCATCCTCTTCCTGCACTGGATGGCTGACCTCTGTGCTCCAGTGGCGCTGACCGTCACTGCCACCGTCTGCCAGGCCGGACTGGCGCCTCTGGTGGACCTCCTGCAGCCAAATCAGGGGTAGAGGAAATCGAGGAGCCCTTCTACTGTGTCCAGAAGGCATCCCAGAGAGGCGTCACTAAATTTGTGTGCTGCCATCTTGGGGTCATCTGGGGGCCATCTGTCATCTGGAGCAGTCCTGGTCTGTGGATATGAAGTAGGCATGCGCTCTGGTGTGCTTTAAATTTGGTGCCGGGAGTGAGGAAGTGCTAAGGTCATGGCAGGGCAGGCAAATCCAAGCCCGCACACCAACTGGAATGTTTCCCGTGAATGCATTATTAATGAGGCAGGATGCGCCGGGAAATGGGAAAAACTCGCCATTGTAGCCAGCGGGTAAAACGATTTTTTTCCCGCCCACTACCGTGCTTAGTGCAAATCTGGGATGATTCCGCCCATTGCAAGGGCCAAAAAGGAAGGCAATGGGACAAGTAAAAAAACAAAAGCTGAATCTAGATGAGCTGTAAATGACAACAGCAGATTCATTACCAACACCCGCCGTCTGAAAAATTGGGATCAGTCGTTCTGATTCTGAAATTTTTAAGCTCAGTTTTGAATCTGGAAGGCTACAAAGTGCTTACGGCAATATTTGGGATTGCAATCAGAAGCAATATCTGTGGCTGATTTTTCCCTCTCTGAATTAGATATTTTTCTTTTCTATATTAAACATAAAGAATTGAAGCCTCTTTTAAAAAATTTGAACCATTCCCTTCTCCAATAGGAAATAGCCCAGAATTTTGTAGTGTATGTTCCCCAGTTAAAAGCATAAATATGGATTTGACATCAGGGGCTTTCAGAGTCCACAGACCTCTAGGGATCTGCAAGAAAATTTCAAGGGGCCCACCAGATCAGCAATTTTCCAGAATGAAATATTTTTTAAAATCCTATTATATGAGAAAAGGTTCTGCTGCACTATTCCTGGCAGGCACTGGGAGAACATTTCATGAAATTGCAGTCCCAGCAGAGGGAGAAGCGTATGATGACAGAGAGAAGTTTGAAAAAATGTGTTGCTGTTATGCCTATAATGCTTGATTCTGCTTGCCATATTTAAATTGAGTAAGTGGTGCAACAGGTCAGCGGGGTTTAATGTCTGTTTTCTCAGGTAATGGGCCAAGAATCAACTAGAGAATTGGGGTGAATGTTGAACTGACTTCACCTTTTGCTCTTTAAATTGACTGCTGCTTGTTTGTGGCAACTGTTTACAGGGCCAAGCACAGCTCAGGCTGCTAATCAAACTACTTGCTGCTACTGCTAGCATCTCATGGTCTGGGTCCAGGTTGCAAGGATATTTCAAATGAGATGGCCATGAAAGTTTTGCATTGGGAAGTAAACCTGGAGCTTAGCTGCACATTGGTGATCTATCTGATTTTCTGTTGTGGGAACTTGCTGTGTGTATATTTGCTGCTGCTTTTTATCAAGTGACAGAAACCACAGAGTACTAGCAACAAGTTTTGCGTTAAGTCAGTAAAATGGAAGTAATAAATATATATGTTTAGTGGTATAACTAATTATTGTACAGAAAAACACCTGTGTTACATGGAGCCTGTAGAATGTTTCTAACATGGAAGTGGGGCTTCAGAAGTAAAACCGTTGAGATCGCTAGCTGAATGCTGGGTGGTACTTTCTTTTTTTATTATTATTTTGCAAGTGTTATTCATGGAGAGATTAAGTTGACCGCTTTTTGTATTCCTTGGAATTGTGAAGCAGTCCATACACAAGATAAATCACTGCTAGTGTGTCTGAAATGTGAAGTTATGCAACTCAACAGAATAACTGCTTTTTGACCATTCGCTTCCTTGCCAGTGTAGTGTACATTTATCTACTTTTCTCAAAAATATAGGTCAATCCCATAGCAGTTAAAATGGAGTGAATGAAATCTCCCACAATAGGATCAACTATCAACTCCGCTCCACATATCCCTCTGGAATGTCCATTCATCTGTGAACAAGCTTCTTGCCATTCATGAGCTTATTGTGGATGATTGCATCATGATATTGATAGGAACGTGGCTGAGAGTTGATCACACTTTTTCCCCCAAAATGAAGCATCCTCATCTGGCTACATTTTCCTCCGCTTGTGCAGCCCAGACCATTGTGGAGGTGATGTTACTATTCTCACCAAATCATACCTTGGTCTATCCCCCAGCCTCTCTGGCCCATTGTCCTTTAAGCCTTTTTACCACTCATTTAAAATCCTTGTTCTCTACTGCCCACCCAGGTGCCAAAAATTTTTTGCACCATGATATCTTCGCTGCTTTTCTCCCTCAGCCTCTGTGCCAAGTGACTTCTCATCCTTAATGATTTCAGCCTCCATCACAATTCACCACAGTCTCTCTCTTCTGAGTTCACTGCACTCCTTTAATCTATTCCTCCATATAACCTCCCTAACCATATTCACAGCTAAAACCTTGACCATTCCCAATGGACCAAACTTCCTCTAAGGCTTTCCCTTGCTCTACCCCTGAAATTAAATCTTTCTCTGGTTCCTCTCTTATATCCCCACATGTCCTTTATGGGCTCTCCTCATCGAGGAGACGCCCCTCTTGCTCCCTCAACTCTATTCCCACTAAAATGCTAATCACCCAACTTTTCCTTTTCTGGTTCCACATTATGTGACATTGTTAACAGTTCCCTCACTTGAGGTATTGTCCCCCCCTCCTTCAAATCTGCCATCATACCTCTCTCCATAAAAAAAAAATCCTTGATCCCTCTGTCCTGCAATCTAATGCCCCATCTCCAAACTTGCTTTCTGCTCCAAAGTTCTCGAACATGCTGTTGCCTCCTACATCTGTGCCCATCTTTCCCCGGAACTCCATGTTTGAAAGCTCCCAATACAGTTTTCACCCCTGGCATTGTATTGATACAGTTTATATTAAAGTCACAAATGACATCTTATGTCGATGTGACAAAGGTAAACTGTATTTCCTTGTCCTGCTCAAACTTTTGGTAATGTTGACCACACCATCTCCCTCCCATGTCTCTCCACTGTCATTCAGCGGGGCGAGACTGCATTTGCCAGGTTCAATTCTTTTCTATCCATTCATAGCTAGAGAATCACCTGCAATGGCTTCTCTTCCTTCTCTTGCACCATTACCTCTGGTGTTCCCCGGGATCTATCCTTGGTCCTGTTCTATTTCTCATCTACATGCTGCCTCCTGATGGCAACATCCAAAAACACACATCAACTTCCAGATGCACACTGATACCACCCAGCTGTACCTCACTCTGTCTCTCTCAACCTGTCCACTCTCTCTAAACCGTCACGTTGTTTGGCTGACATCCAGTGCTGGTTGAGTACAAATTTCCTCCAACTAAATATTGGGAAAACTAAAACAATTGTTTTCAATTCCTGCTACAAATTCTGTCCTCTACTCACCTACTCCATCCCTCTCTTAGGTAATTGTCTGAGGCAGAAACAAGCTGTTTGCAACCTCGAAGTTATATTTGACCCAGAGATGAACTTCTGATCACAAGCCTGCAACATCAGTAAGACCACCTATTCCCACCTCTGTAACATTGGTTGCTTGCTCCTGCTTCAATTCATCTGCTGCTGAACACTCTGCTGTTGGTCTTAACATACGAGCATATGAATTAGAAGCAGAAGCAGGCCACTCGGCTCCTCAAACCTGTTCCACAATTCAATGAGATCGTGGTTGATCTGATTTTAATCTCATATTCTTGCCTACCCATGATAACCTTTCACCTACTGCTTATCAAGAACCTATCTACCTCTGCCTTAAAGATATTCAAGAACTCTGCCTCAACCACCTTTTGGGGAAGAGAATTCCAAAGTCTCACAGCCCTCTGAGAGAAGGAGATTTTCCTCATCTCTGTCCTAAGTGGGCAACCCCTTATTTTGAAACAGTGATCCTAAGTTCTAGATTTTCCCACAAGGGAAAATATCCTCTCCACATTCAGCCTGTCAAGTCCCCTCAGGATCTTATATGTTTCAATCAAGTCACCTCTTACTCTTCTAAACTCCAGCGGATACAAGCCTAGTCTGTCCAGCCTTTCCCCATAATATAGCCCACCCATTCCAGGCATTAATTTAGTAAACCTTTTCTGAACTGCTTCTAACACATTTATATATTTCCTTAAATAAGGAGACCAATACTGTGCACAGTACTCCAGACGTGG
Source organism: Carcharodon carcharias (assembly GCF_017639515.1). NCBI lineage: Eukaryota > Metazoa > Chordata > Chondrichthyes > Lamniformes > Lamnidae > Carcharodon > Carcharodon carcharias. Next base: position 62,489,754 of record NC_054481.1, on the reverse strand, counting down.
TCTGACCAATGCCATGTATAACTGAAGCTTAACTTGCTTACTCCCGAATTCAATTCCTCTTGCAATAAATGATAACATTCTATTAGCTTTGCTAATTACTTGCTGCACCTGCATTCTAACCTTTTGTGATTCATGCACTAGGACACTCAGATCCTTCTGCATCTTAGAGCTCTGCAATCTCTCACCGTTTAAAAAATATGCCTCTTTTTTATTTGTCCTGCCAAAATGGACAACCTCACATTTTCCTACATTACACTCCATTTGCCAGATCTTTTCCCATTCACCTAACCTATCTATATTCTTTTGTACCCTCAATTGCCCCATTGCCCTCTGTAACTTGAGGTCATCCAAAACCTGGCTGCTTAACCTAAATCACATCAAGAGCTGGATTTTACGTGCCCCTGCTGGGAGTGTTTTCGGTGAGGGGGCAGGTAAAATAGGGAGGGTCCCCAGCTCACCCCATTCCCCCAAATCCTTGAGCTCACCCCCATAACACAGTAGGTAGGCAGGCACCAAAATCAGCAGCCCCCCCTCCATTTGTAAATAAATAATCAAGGGTCAATGAACAAGCCAATTGACCCCGATAATATGCTTACCATGCCTTAATACTGTTGGCATGGGCAGTCGGCGGGAGTGAGCAGGCCATTTTTGTATAAAGGTTTTTGAAAAGGCGGGAAGTAAGGGGGTGTTTACTATCTTTAGGGGGTGCCCTTTGTGCATCGGGAAAGGTCTCCTAAGATAGTACCCCCTCATTTCTTCCTACCCACCTGCTTTCCAAAACCCACCATCCCCAAACCCACCCCCTACTCCCATCCTAAACTGGCCAAACACTCCCAGCCCAATACTCCGGACTTGCCTCAATCTGGGATCCATTGGGCCTTCTTCTTGGGCGTGGTGGCACTCCTGGCAGCACCCACTAATGAACTCTTGGCACTGTTGAGATTGCTGGAGCTGCCAGCCAATCGGATTGGCTAGCAGCTCCCAAGGATGGGACTTCATCCCCAATGAGGGGTGGAAGTCCTACTCTCCACCAATTTAGCCCACCTGCATTGTGTTTTGGCTCTGGAATTCCCTCCCTAAAACTCCCTTTCCTTATTCAAGATACTCCTTCAAATATCCCTATTTGACCTCCCTGTAAAGTTTTACTTGACATTGCTTTGGGGATCTTTTATTATCTTAAAGGCACTATATAAAAAATACATCACATTAACAGCTTTCACTGGAAGTCTGCTTTACATGGCCAATATTCTGTAGGGGGCTACAACAAACACTAGGGATTTAGGAGAGCTTAATGACCCCAGTACGACTCTCCAGATGCTACTTTTCAAAAGAAACTGACAATTCTTAAATAATGCAGATGGGGTAATGAAGTGGTGCATTTTCAAAGCTACAGTTCCAATTCATGTTGCCAAGTGTAATTGCTTAAGGCAGTTAGAAGCCATTATTCTGTGATTAACACGAATATCCAAACAGGTCTGGAGTGAGCTTTTGGCTGTCAAATCAAGGCACAGAGGAAAACTAAGTGCAGATTCCCTCTATACCCTTCCACCCCAATCCTCCTCTTCCTCAATGAGGGAGATGTGATTAATTCCTTGAGCGTAGTCCTGGACCCATGAGAGGGAGGTATCTGTAGTAGGGATGCTTAACAGAGAAACAGCTGGGATGATTGCAAATCCATACATTGTAAATACTACAGCATGCAGATTACTGAGTCCAGAGTACAGAGAATTGTTGGATTGTTTTTCCCTTCAGTTTTTCACTCTATTCTTTGTTCTTCTTCCCTTCCATTTTCTTATTCCCCCCCTCTAGTAGGTGCCTCCGCATGCCAGGCCCCAATTCCGCAGGAGCTAGCAACTGTATCTAAGTGTTCGCACTGCATGTCAGAAATTGGACAGTGAGTGCTGGTGGAATATTTGACCCTTTCTCATCAAGAATCCCCATATGCTTTTCCACCAGGGGCCACTGAATGGCGATCAGGAGTGGGAATCCTGACAGATGTACTGCTGCATTTTTATCCTAAAAGGGGGTAGTGGAAATTTGGGAAATTTCCCAGTTCGGCCTGCTTGGCTCAGGAGAAAGTTCCTTCAAAGGTCGGATGTTTGTTCTTGAGGGGGGATGGGGATGGGGGTGTTGGGGGGGTTGGGGCAGTGGTGGTTGGGGGTGTGGTGTGGTGTGGAGGACGGTGGTGCTAACTGGAGTCATACCCACTGCCCCCAGAAGCAGTTTGAGGGTATTCACAGAGGATTCCAGTTGCCAGGTGGCTGGTTAAAAGGCCTGCCTCAGTGCTCTGGGAATTTGTCCCTGTTGTTTTGTTTAATATTCGACCCTATAGCCCTCATCCTTCACACCCCCTCACCCCCACACAATCCCTATGCCCCATCCTTGCCAGCAAATGCCCCTCTATCCACACCCTCATGGCCTCTCATAAACTCCATGCCAATCTATGTTCAACCATCTACCCACAATGGCCCCTCATACCTTCCATGCCAACCTATGCCTCTCCAACCACCCCAATGGTCCCTCATACCCTCCATGCCAACCTATAGTACTTCCAGGCTCATTCACCCAGCATATACTCTGTACAGAATCAATAAACCCTATAGTAACAAAGGCATGTGTGAAAAATCTTCAAAAGAAACAGTCATTCATTCATAACAGTGTTAAAGAAACAGCCCTTACTGCAGCCCTATAAAAGTGTCGATCATCCAGACCTTTAGAGTGTCAATATCAGAAATTACAAGCACTTAACATCTTTTTATGTTGTATGAATAAATATTGTGCAATTGATAAAATAGTTCTAAGAAAAAGAGCTGTCAATGAAGCAATATTTTACCTTGTGTGCAGCTGTTTCAACCAACGAATGTCTGGACACTCAGCCAAGCATTACCAAAGAAAATATCACATCAAGCCTCATAAGGAGATCTTAGAGCAGGACACCTTAAGCTTACTTAAAGAGGAATAGTTTAAGGAGCAGCTTAAAAGAGCAAAGAGAATTGGACAGTGTAGTGGGATCTTTACATCTAACCCACATTATAACTGCCCTGGGTGTATTTTTTGGAGCAGTGTAGAGGGATTGCTGCCTGAACTGCTAATGATTGATACTAATGTGGTTCCAATTCCCTTGCATTGATAATACTAGTCCTATAAATGCAAAGGTTTATCCAAATATATAGTATGTTTTGGATAATATATTTTACAAGTTAGAAGAAGGATTTTAATAATCAATTGGAATTTTGGGATTGTAAAAGATACTTGCACCCCAGTAGCTAATCTTTCCTTTCACTGCCATATCCAAACTATTTCTTCACCACAATAATCAATATTGTATGAACATGTATCTCAAAATTAAGCACAGAATACTGTCAGGGGACTAAGACCTCATACTGGATACTTTAATAATATAATTTCTAAAATTAAAAAAAAAACTGGACAATGACCTTTTAAAAAGCTATGTCTGCCCGTGAGCCTGAACTAAAAGAGCTACCATGGCAGTATTGCAGAAACGTGTGCCTCATTAGCTCTGAAGATACACGATCGACTCCTGTGGGCTGCAGAGACCAAATTCAAAGAGCACTATACAAAGGCCATCTGCAATTCATAAGATAGGCCAGCCAGAGCCTATTCTTCTGCTAGGACAAAGGACCCCAAAGCCTTCCTCTCATGTCTTAATGGTTGGAACATTTAACAATCTCAGGGACCTAGGCAAAGGGCTAACACCCTTTGTCGAAGCCAGAGTGAGAGGTGGGATTCATGTGACATGAACCTCAAGTTGATGGAACCAGTTATATTGCCTTGCTGTGCTGAAAACTCAGTCTGCCATCTTGTCCTCTACAATCAGCAGCCCAGAAAAAAGACCACTGCCCAGTTTGAATATCTGGTCCCATCTGCACTGTTTCTACAAGACTGATTCATCTCTGCATGTCTTTCTTCTTATGTAGCGTCAACTCCATTGGGAAAAGTGAATTATAGAGCATTGGTTTTCAACCTGCCAACCTCCATGAAGGAATACCTCATTAGGCTTTGATTCTGGACTCTGGACTCATGCAAAACAATAATTCTTTTCTCTGTGACCTTTGCCCTGTAAATCTTTCTATTCTCTATCCCTCTTTTACTGTATGAGGGCTACTTTGCGGCCCTCCTCTCATGTTTGAGTATATGCAAATAACCAACCCTTGGAGTTCATCCCATCATGAGTTTCCTGTGGGGTTATTAATAGAAATTGGATCACACCAAAACTGAGGTGTTGGGAAATATTCCACCACTTATGAAGGGAGAAGCAAACCAAAACACCTTTCTGTTTATGGACGGGCAGTGAGAAGAGAAATCAGGGCTGTTTAAATTACCCCCCTTCCTGTCCGTAACAATACATCAGGGAGTGTCAACCTCTTACTGTTCAATTATTGCTGAAATCAACGTTGCTGGGCCTGAGAATCTGGTGATGAGACCCTTACACCAGCATTAAGCCTGTCCGGCCACAGGAGAGGAGAGACCTGATAGGGCTTCGGCACAAATATACTTGGGCATATATTATTCATCCCACAGGGATGGGAACACATCAAAGCACCAATCAGCTAAGAAGAAAAAGCAATTCATTTGCCCTTGAATGGGTGTAAAACTGTAACAGAAACTGAGGGCAAAATCATCCCAGATTGGCATTAAGTGCGGTAACGGGTGGGTATAACAATGTGGCCACAATGGCGGCTTTTCATGCCATATCGTTCCTGCTTTAATTATGCATTCCTGAGAAACCATTGTTTCCATGGTGGGCGGGCATGGTGCCATCACTTCACCAATTCATCATGCTGGGCACCATATTTAAAGTCCAGCTGCATGCAGACCTCTCAGTGCTTCCAACCCACGACTGCTGCACAGAAGATAGGATGGGCCCGAAAGGTAAAAAGAACACAGCCCCCAGGTTTAGTGATGCGTCCCTTGAGCACCTTGTGAACATCCTGGAAGCCTGCTGTGATGTCCCCTATCTCCGCTCTGGCCGAAGGATGGGCAAGTACATCACCAGATTGAGATGTTTATCACTGAGTGATGTTTTGACACAGATTGTTTGTGCTCAGCACCATCCTGTGACAGAATCGGTACAATTACCGCCTGCCACCTCCTTGATCTTTTTAAAATGAATTATTGGGATTCAGGCTTTGGCCAGGTAAGGTCAACAGTTAATGCCTGTTCACAGTTGACCTGAAAAGGTGGTGGTAGGCTTTCTCCATGCACTGCTGTAGTCCGTTTGGTGATGGTGCTCCCACAATGGTATTTGGTAGGGAATTTTGATTCAATAATGTCCAATAATGCATTGAAGAGGTAAATCAGTCAAAATAGACTATTTAATATGCTGCTCACCCATGAACGGAGATGGAAGTGGCAGGGCAGCTGAGGTGCTGTGCTCAGATCATTAAAGGGCAGGTCCTATAGAAGGAATAACCTTATTCCAATTCACTTTCTCCTCTCCATTCTTGGAAGTCCTGCTCCTCACTCCAGCAGGTACACAACCAGACGGAAGAAAATTCAGCACACAGCTAACATGGGCACATGCTTCCTCCCCACCCGTTCTCTCTTCCCAATTGGCAAAAGCTTTGCTATCTCCCTCCCTTCTGCCTCAGCCAATGAAAGAAATGGAGTTGCTTTCTCTGGCATTTGTACCTACCCAGCTGCCCCTGCTTTGTCGCTACAAGCACCAACTCCTCATTTGATAGAAAGTCTGCAAGGACCCTTGCAAGCTGTGAGAAAGTGAGACAAGCAAATGCCTTGTCACTGTACATTAAATGAAAAACACAAGTTCAAAGGTGGGGTGATACTGCATAATCAAACTCCAGGCAAACAGTAGCTACATGAGAGGATTTTACCCTACTCTTTAATTAAAGGCATAGAATAATACTAGTGTAAAGCTTTCACAAGCACTGATTCCTCCCAGTACTTCAATCGAGTGGTCATTCTTCATGACCAGACAGAGCGTGTCACCATGCTATGAATCAGGGGAAACTATTGGAGAAAATTCTGAAGGAGAGAATCTATCTCCACTTGGAGGGGCAAGGTTTGATCAGGGATAGTCAGCATGGTTTTGTCAGAGGGAGGTCATGCCTATCAAATTTGATTGAATTTTTTGAGGAGGTGACCAGGTGTGTTGATGAGGGTAGTGCAGTTGATGTAGTTTTTATAGATTTTAGCAAAGCCTTTGACAAGGTCCCACAAGGGAGACCTATGAAGAAGGCAAATGCACATGGGATACTGGTTATTTGATAAGGGTGGATTCAAAATTGACTTAATTGTAGGAGATAGAGGGTGATGACAGAAGGATGCTTTAGTGACTGGAAACCAGTGTCCAGTGGCGTACCACAGGGATTTGTGCTGGGTCCCCTATTATTTGTCATTTATATAAGCGACATAGATGACTATGTGGGGGGTAGGATTAATTAGTTTACGGATGACACAAAGATTGGCTGGGTAGTTAACAGTGAGGTTGAGTGTCTTGGGCTACAGGAAGATATAGATGGGATGGTCAAATGGGTAAATAAGGGGCAGATGGAATTTAATCCTGAAAAGTGTGAGGTGATACACTTTGGAAGGAGTAAGTTGACAAGGAAGTATTCAATGAACGGCATGACACTAGGAAGTTCTGAGGAACAAAGGGACCTTGTCGTGTGTGTCCATAGATCTCTGAAGGCAGAGGGGCATGTTAGTGGGGTGGTGAAAAAGACACATGGGACACATGCCTTTATCAATCGAAGCATAGATTACAAAAATAGAGAGGTCATTTCCTCTACCTGTCTCACCCCCCTTAAACCAGCTTATATTTCACCTCTTTTCTATTTTTACTTAGTTCTGTTGAAGAGTCATACGGACTTGAAACGTTAACTGTGTTCCTCTCCGCAGATGCTGCCAGACCTGCTGAGTTTTTCCAGGAATCTTTATTTTTGTTTAGGGAGGTCATGTTGGAGTTGTATAGAATCTTGGTGAGGCCACAGCTGGAGGACTGTGTGCAGTTCTGGTCACCACATTATAGGAAGGATGTGATTGCACTGGAGGGGGTGCAGAGGAGATTCACCAGGATGTTGCCTGGGATGAAACATTTAAGTTATGAAGAGAGGTTGGATAGACTTGGGTTGTTTTTGTTGGAGCAGAGAAGACCGAGGGGGCGACCTGATCGAGGTGTACAAGATTATGAGGGACATGGACAGGGTGAATAGGGAGCAGCTGTTCCCCTTAGTTGAAGGGTCAGTCACAAGGGGACATAAGTTCAAGGTGAGGGGCAAGAGGTTTAGGGGGGAATGTGAGGAAAAACCTTTTTACCCAGACGGTGGTGACGGTCTGGAAAGCATTGCTTGGGAGGATAGCGGAAGTGGGTTGCCTCACATCCTTTAAAAAGTATCTGGATGAGCACTTGGCACGTCATAACGTTCAAGGATATGGGCCAAGTGCTGGTAAATGGGATTAGGTAGGTAGGTGAGGTGTTTCTCATGTGTCGGTGCAGACTCGATGGGCCGAAGGGCCTCTTCTGCACTGTGATTCTGTGATTCGGTGAAGGGATTGTATAGTTAAAGCTGATCCAGTTCTCATCTGATATTTACACACATCCAGTCAGGGCAGGAAGTTGTGAACCAAGGCAGTGTGAGCTGGCCAATAAACCATGACTCAATAGCCGCGCCACACCTCTGAGTCAGAAGGTAATGGGTTCAAGTCCTACTTCAGAAAATTGAGCAGTTGATCTAGGCTTACATTTGCGATGCAATACTGAGGGATTGTTGGACTGTTGACAGGGCAGTACAGAGGGAGTGCTGTACCTTTGGAGGGACAATACAGGGGGAGTACTGCGCTGTCAGAGATGCTGTCTTTTCATCCAATTTGCCCTCTCAGGTGGATGTAAAAGATCCCCATGGCAAATGATCCCCATTTTAAAGAAGAGCATCCTGGCCAATATTTGTCCCTCAATCAGTCAATGAAAAATGGTCATTATCACATTACAATTTGCCTGCCATGTTTCCTATGTTGCAACAGAGAACAAAAAGAAGCACTTCATTGGCTGTAAAATTCTTTGGGACATCCTTTTGTGTAAAGCGCTATATAAATGCAAGTTTTTCTTTTTCTTCATCACTAAAGGTACATTATCTGGTCATTGATCACATTGCTGTTTGTGGGGTTTTACTGTGTATTAATTGTAGTTTCCAAGGTTACAACAGTAACACCTGCACTTTCTGAAAGGATCATTAAACAGTCAATTGCTGCCATCCTGCCTTCAGAGAGCATCCCAGCAACATTTCTCAGTACAGCACATGATTAATGCAGTTGCTCCCAATACTAACATAACCGGTCAGCTCTGACCTAGAATGCATTTGATGTGTCTGATATTTGATAACTGGACACTCTTCTTCATGATACAGGTGGCAGGGATATCATTTCACAAGATGCAAAGAAGGATGTGCCTGAATAGAACACATGTGGTGCACCATTAATCCAGGGCGAGACACAGCCCAGAAGCAGGATGAAATGGAATCTACTACAGACAAACGCAGCCAGAAAGGAACAGGGACATTGCAATCAAGTTCAATGAACCTGATAGTCTCCTGATCTCCTTTTGTAACTTAAAATGCCAGGTCTTTATCATTTTACTGATGATGAGGAGGGATGGTTTCCACTGATCTGCTAGAGTTAGGCCACAAGGCTGGAAGAACCCATGCCAACTTTCAGGTCCAATAAGGTTGGCTGAGCCATACTTCCAGGGAAGATCCCATGTTTCATCCTGACTCATCCAGGCTGCTGGTAGTGTTTTGGGCTAGAGAAGGCAATATCATCCTGGTTCCCTGCTACTGAGCACTATCACCATGGTTGAATAACCTGTGGAAATTCACTTTGATAAAATGTGTGCTCAAATGTGCCCCCAGAAAAATGTTGTAACTTTTGGAGATGAGAGGAAAGTGCAAGAAACTGCAGAAACATTTTTACTTTTTCTACTGTATTTCTAACTTCTGTTTCTCAGATATTCTTGTACACGAGCCGCAGTTCCAAATGAATCAAAATCAGCTGTTTTTTTTAGTCATTTTGGCAAGAGCAGTATTTATTGGCCAATCCTAGTTTCCCTGGAAATAATAGGGCCTTCTTCAACCGATGCTATCCATGAGCTCTCCGTGCTCCCATTTTGCTGTTAGTTCAGAACATCCAGCTAAGTTGACCATCCACTTTTATTCCTTTTATTCTCTGTATTAGTTTTGATTCACCTGAATGTCCTGCTTAGCTACTTTAGAGGGCAAATAAGTATCAACCAAGTTGGTGTGGGATTGGAATCACACATAGACAAGACTGCAGGGCATTTTTCCTTTCTTCCTTAAAGGACATTAGTGAACCAGTTGGGTTTTTATAACCATCCGATACTAATACCAGTGTTTTATTTCACTGTAACTCCTGCCACCAACCAGAAAGGCATCAGGAAGAGTTGCGCATGCACACTTGGCCCACACTGTGGCTGCCAGCACATGCTCAAATGCTTCTGATGCCTTTCTGGTCAACAGCAGGAGTTTAGATCCATCAAAGGTTATATAGTCTCACAATATATCGGAATCTACCATGTAAGCATTTCCCATGGAATTCTAATGTTAAGTTTCAATACTTACATGTCTGTATGTTGCTAGAACACCACCAAGTAGCATTATAATGGGAAGTCCACTGCAGCATTTCAGTGCAGCACGTTTGCGCAAAGACAAACATAACTTGCTGGTAACAATTCATCCCAGACTCCAATTTGTCATGGGATTGCAATCTCAATGAGGTTTTATGAGTGCTGCCTCCTTAAGTTAGATCCAGTATATTAAGGCTTTCTGCAGGGAGCTTTCACACACCTGAGATAGCTCCATTGGTAGATAATGGGACTCTTGATCTGAGGGTCATCATTTCAATTCCCATATTGGGTAATTAATTTTATTTTAGTCAAAATACTTTTTTTTAAATTGATTTTTTCTAAAACAGCTCTTAAACTAAATATTGCAATCAATTCTCCACACTAGAATTTGAGAATCTCATGTACTGAAATTTCCTGATAATATATCATCATTGTTTACTGAATCACCAGAAACATGTTTTACAGAGGGAACAGTTGTTATCTGATCGGTGGACTAAATACAAGAACTTGCAATTGGTTAAGGACTGGGCAGACCTAAAAATAGGAAACTTAAATTTTATTGTTAGTCTATATCAAGCCAACTTGTTTGTTTTAATGCTGCCATTGACAGAGACTGCAACTGAGCTTGTGCAGGAAGTGCACTCTCGTGCTGCGGCACAAATAAACTCAGCCATTTTATTTTCATCATACCTTAAACTGAATTCAAATTCTAAAACTTCCACAATGGGATTTGAACTCATGTTCTCTAGATTATTAGTCTAGGCCTCTGAACTACTAGTCTTTCCACTCCCTTTATGACTGAATTTCAACTTCTTTAGAACAATGGCAGTGTTGTGTTATGGGTTTGTTTGGTGTCTCATTGATAAGATCTTGTGACTTGTATGTTTAAACATGAACCATTTATTAGTAATCCTTAACTATGTACAGATCCCAGTTACTGCCGTGCATGGTGTTGCTCCCATGCTGGGTCTTTCTAGATTGTTCTCTGAGTCTATTACCATGTGATTCTATGCATCATACCATGGGTGCTGTTATTCTCCAGTCCCACATTAACCCTTGGTCTGTCGAGCAACTTTACATTATAATAGCATGCAGGCACACGCAGCATCCCCTTTTATTCTAAAAGCAAACTTTCCTCTCTTCCAACAAAGTATAGCTACTTATAATACAACCTTTACTTGCTACCCCTTCTCCATGACCCCAAATCTCCAACTTTATAAATTCAGATGATCTTGAGGCTTGACGGTCCTTCCACACCTCGGTCTGTCACATTTGGAGGAACATTTCTGTGTTTCTGGTACTTGGTTATCTCCATTTGATTGATTTTTTGCACTCTTTCAAGTTGTGTTTCTCTTTATTAACAACCCATCTGCTTTTTTCAGACACTGTGGGTTTGTCCCATTCCTTCCAAATATAATGTGCACTCTGTTCATTCCTGGAGTGGATTTGAATATTTTTTTCTGTGATGCCTGCCATGTTCTTGCTGGATATTGATATTTTGCAAACGGAACCTTCATTTCCATTGTTTCACAATTTCAGCCAAAGAAGAAACAAACATTCTTTGATGTTTATTTTCAAATCAATTTGCAAGTTTATGAATTTATTTCATTTATTTCATCATTTTTCAACAACTCAATGGTTCTCAGTACGCCTAAGACATCCAGCGCTATTTCTCATTCTAGACTCTTGTGCTTCGGTGTCAGATTTACATTTTCTGATCCTATTTTTGTCTTATCTTTCTCTGTCTGCAACAGAACTTTGTCCTTCTCCTACATTTTAGTTTCGCTGTTGGCCAGGTCTATCTCCGGTGAAGTCTTAACTTGTTTCAATTCTGTAATTGTGTTACCCATAGCTTCATTAACTGCTCACAGCTTGGAAATTTCTATGGATTTTCCTTTCAGTGCCTTCTTGTTGTCATTCAGCTGGTTCTTCAACTCTTCTGTCTTTTTCTTGTAGCTTTTGGCTTCCTCCTGGAAAATGGAACATTGCTGAGCCTGCTCTGCCAACTGGTTCTTCATTTTGTTCAGTGACATTAAATTAATTTTGCTTCTCTTCATAATTTTCTAGAGGTACAAACTTTGACCTGAAGGATCCCTGTAGCATGTGAACAGGCTTTCCTTTTCTTTGCAAAATTTGCTTGCTTCATCTTGAGTTTCCTATAATTCAGCACAGTTTTTTCTGCTGTTCTTCCATGCTGCTGTTTAAGATAGCCTTTGTTTCTTCATGTTGTTGAATGGTTTCGCATTCCTTTTACAATTGATCTTGAAGGACAATCAGCTATTCTTTCAACTGTTTACTTTCTTGTTGATCTCTTGCTAACTCAGTCTGGGCTTCAATGCATCGTTTCGGTGCTACTGATAGTTCTAACACAGCTTTTTCTGAAGTAATATTTAACGTCCTCTCTAGCTTATCATCTTTTTCCATGGCTACATATTGATTCTTCAAGGAGTCTTTCAGGGTCACAAGTTTTTGTGTGCCTTTTATGCCTGTTGTTTTGTCTGTCTGTACAGCTGGTTTAGTTTTCCCAACTCCTGCTTTGATTTGCCAACTATGGAATTGAGAGTCATTATTCCCTCTTCATACCTTTGTGTCGCCTCTGAAATTTGTTTGTTCAGATCTCAAACAGCTTCTCAAACAGTTCATTGAAGACTTCAATTTATTCTGCATTTTCAAAGGTATATACTCAGTTTGAAACCTGCACTTCAAATCTTCCAGTTCAGCTCTGATGTGAGCATTTTCCTGTAGAGCAGCTTCATTTACTTTTTTACACGTTTTGCTTCTTCTGAGTTACCTCAGATAGCTTTCCTTCGTTCACAGCCATCTGCTCACTCTGCACTTCATCCACAGTTGCAGTTTGGGTACTCTGTCAGCATTTTCAAAAAGCTCTATTTTTAAGCCTTTCAGCTGCTTCTCAGCCATTCCTTTCTTCTGCATTAGACTCTTCGGCTCATGTATTTCATTGGACGACCATCTTGTGGTTTAGTTGAATATTATCTCCCTTGCTCTGGGAACTTCTGTCCCCCTCGCTCTGGGGTCTATTGGCTCCCTTTCTCTGAAGTTTTCTGTCAGCCGCTCTCTGGGGGTTTTGTTGCCCTCAGCACTTTATTGCGGGTGTGCTAGACCTTCTTCTAGGGCCTGTACTCTCCACAACTTGGAATTTAATATATCTGTCAAAGCGTTTTAATATCTTGCCAAATGTGAATATTGATCTATATGTTAGCTGTGGAGTACATCACCCACAAATGAACCAAACATGAATAAAAATCTTGTCAACTTGCACTTCTGATTCCTCATTTAATCCTGTAATTCTCAAGTAAACTAAAAATTCTCTTCTTCAAAGCTCCCACCCTTGGGTCCGATTTAACCATTTCCTTATCCAAAATGAGTCTGGCTCTTCTAATTTTCTATCCATAGATTTTTTTGGTATCAATTGCAGCTTTAAATGTCATTGCCCCTTTAAGGCAGTAACCATTTTTTTGACTCAGACTATCTGCAGCCTATCAGTTTTTTCTCTGTGAGTTTCCCATGCTTTTCAAATTTTGGCGGGCTACCTGGCGATTGGCCGCTTAATTTTTTTTGAAGATTTCAAAACTTTTAAAACTTTAAAAAAAAAATCACTGCAGCGATTTCTTCCTTTAAACTCTGCTGGTTTTCTTCTTTTTCTTTGAATGTCCCACATTCTGGGAGACTTGGCAGGTTTTTTGTTCCAATTGGGGCCCGATTTTATTAAACTTCTGAGCTGTTTGGCGATCAGCCTTTTTTTAAACTTAAAGTTACAGCACTTCTTTCTGTTTGCTCTGCTTACTGAGAAGGGGATTTTTTTTTGTTATACTTAGCAGGCTCTTGTCTTGTTCTTACTCTGCAGTTTTTCCTCTGCTCTGGCACGCTTTCTAACTATTATTTTATTTGCAGCTGTCTTCCAGCTTCTGCAATCTACTGAGCCCCTGGGATTGCAATCTATTTTACAATGTAAGTACAGCTTTTTTGCAGTTTTGCCCACCCGTCTTGTGATCCACCCTGGTTCCTTAACTCTGCATCACTCAGTGTCTTGCAATGGACTCATTCTGGTGGATTCCTCAACTTCCAAGTTTGTAGTGAAGCTTCTTCAACTATTTCTTCAATTTTTTTTCTAAGGCGCATGTCTCTCTGGTTGGGCTTCAGAAGTTTTCATATCTTGGGATTCTTTTCTGGGTTCATCGTTTAAATGCCACCTTTCATACTGCTGCTGATCACCATGTTGTATTATGGGTTCGTTTGGTGTATCATTGATGAGATCTTGAGACTTATATGTTTGAGCATGAACCATTTATTAGTAATGTACAGATCCCAATTGCTGCCATGCATAGTGCTGCTCCCACACTGCCTTTTTCTAGACCTTTATCTGAGTCTATTACCATGTTACCCTATACATCATACTGTGGGTGGTGCTATTCTCCAGTCCCATGTTAACCCTTGCTCTGGCAAGCACCTTTACATTACAATGGCATGCAGGCACACACAACTGGCAGAATTAGAGAAGCTAATACCAAAGTCAATATTTGACAAAAATATTGACTTTAGCCACATCATTATCAAAGCTTGAGTGAACTGTGTGTTGTGCCACGTACACTGACAACAATACAGAGGTACAGGGTGACAGTCACATGTGAGAGACTGTGCAAGCATAATCACATGTGAGAGCTGTACAAACACAGACAATGCAAACCCCATTAAATAGCCCAGATACTGCTACAGGAGGATGCTGACAGAGAATATGACAATGAGCTTCTGCTATAAAACCACCAGGGGTTTGATTCTGACAGCTGCATAATGACAGCATCTTCACCAGAAAGCCCTACATCCAATATGTGCAGTGTGTTTAACACCTCTCCATACTTTGTGGGATGCTAACATGAGCACCAAAGCCAACTAACTCAGAATTTTGGTTTCTGTCCTTTTTGATCCAACTTGCTAATATAATCTAACCAATAAAGGGGATACCATATGATACATTGTTACTGCATATGGATATCAAACATACCACCTCTTTCCATTACTGCTATCAATTTCCCTCTTTCCCATTCTCTTTGTTTTTCTCTCTCTCATCTTTCCTCTCACCCTCACCTCCATCTTACTTTTCTGTTTCTCTGTCTGTTTGCTTAGGTAAATGCGAGAGTTCCCATGGAAATACTTTAAACAGAGTGCTGTGTTGTGTTCCTACCTAAAACAATCCACTGAAGGAAAAACAGATGAATTGGCTGTGCAGTTCAGCTTTGGAAACAGCACTGATTACGGAGGAAGGTAGGAATTACCTCTTCAGCGTGTACTATAATTCATTTAGCTTATTTTAAAAAACTCACGTGGGCTTCGCTGGCTGGGCCAGCATTTATCACCCATCCCTAGTTGCCCTTGAGAAGGTGGTGGCGAGCTGCCTTCTTGAACCGCTGCAGTCCATGTGGTGTAGGTACACCCACAGTGCTGTTAGGGAGGGAGTTCCAGGATTTTGACCCAGCGACACTGAAGGAACGGGCGATATATTTCCAAGTCAGGATGTTGAGTGACTTGGAGGGGAACTTCTAGGTGGTGGTGTTCCCATCTATCTGCTGGCCTTGTCCTTCTAGGTGGCAGTGGTCGTGGGTTTGGAAGGTTCTGTCTAAGAAGCCTTAGTGAGTTCCTGCAGTGCATCTTGTAGATGGTACACACTGCTGCTACTGTGCATCGGTAGTGGAGGGAGTAAATGTTTGTAGATGTGGTGCCAATCAAGCAGACTGCTTTGTCCTGGACAGTATCCAGCTTCTTCAATGCTATAGGAGCTGCATTCATCCAGGCAAGTGGGGAGTATTCCATCACCTTCCTGAATTGTGCCTTATAGATGGTGGACAGACTTTGAGGAGCCAGGAGGTGAGTTACCCGTTGCATGATTCCTAGCCTCTGACCTGTTTGTAGCCATAGTATTTATATGGCTAGACCAGTTCAGTTTCTGGTCAATGGTAATCCCCAGGATGTTGATAGTGGGGGATTCAGTGATGGTAATGTCATTGAACACCAAGGGGTGATGGTTGGATTCTCTCTTGTTGGGGATGGTCATTGCCTGACACTTGTGTGGCACGAATGTTACTTGCCACTTGTCAGCCCAAGCCTGGATGTTGTCCAGGTCTTGCTGAATTTGGACAAAGACAGCTTCAGTATCTGAGGAGTCGTGAATGGTGCTGAACATTGTGCAATCATCAACAAACATCACCACTTCTGACCTTATGATGGAAGGAAGGTGATTGATGAAGCATCTGAAGATGGTTGGGCCTAGGACACTACCCAAGGAACTCCGGCAGTGATGCCCTGAAGCTGAGATGACTGACCTCCAACAACCATAACCATTTTCCTTTGTGCTAGGTATGACTCCAACCGGCGGAGAGTTTTCCCTTGATTCCCATTCACTTAAGTTTTGCTTGGGCTCCTTGATGCCACACTCGGTGAAATGCTGCCTTGACGTCAAGGGCAGTCACTCTCACCTCATCTTGGAGTTCAGCTCTTTTGTCCATGTTTGAACCAAGGCTGTAATAAGGTCAGGAGCTGAATGGCCCTGGTGGAACCTAAACTGGGCATCAGTGGGCAGGTTATTACTAAGCAAATGCCACTTGGTAGCACGGTTGATGACCCATTCCATTACCTTACTGATGATTGAGAGTAGACTGATGGGGCGGTAATTGGCCGGGTTGGATTTGTCCTGCTTTTTGTGTACAGGACATACCTGGGCAATTTTCCACATAGCCTGGTAGATGCCAGTGTTGAAGCTGTACTGGAACAGCTTGGTTAGGAGAGCAGCAAGTCCTGGTGCACAAGTCTTCAGTGCTATTGCTGGAATATTGTCAGGGCCCATAGCCGTTGCAGTATCCAATGTCTTCAGCTGTTTCTTGATATCACGTGGAGTGAATCGAATTGGCTGAAGACTGGCATCTGAGATGCTCGGGACCTCTGGAGGAGACCAAGATGGATCATCCACTCGGCACTTCAGACTGAAGATTGTAGCAAACGCTTCAGCTTTATCTTTTACACTGCTGTGCTGGGCTCCTCCATCATTGAGGATAGGGATATTTATGGAGCCTCTTCCTCCAGTGAGTTGTTTGATTGTGTACCGCCATTCAGGACTGGATGTGGCAAGACTGCAGAGTTTAGATCTAATTCGTTGGTTGTGGGGTCACTTAGCCCTGCTTATTAGTTGATGCTTATGCTGTTTGGCATGCAAATAGTCCTGTTTTACAGCTTCACCAGGTTGACACCTCATTTTTAGGCAAGACTATTGCTGCTCTTGGCATGCTCTCCTGCACTCTTCATCGTACCCCGGTTGATCCCCTGGCTTGATGGTAATGGTAGAGTGGGGGATATGCCAGGCCATGAAGTTACAGATTGTGTTCGAGTACAATTCTGCTGCTTTTAATGGCCCACAATGTCTCATGGATGCTAGTCTTGAGTTGCTAGATCTGTTCGAAATCTATCCCATTTAGCACAGTGGTAGTGCCACACAACCTGATGGAGAGTACCCTCAGTGTGAAGGTGGGGTTTCATCTCCACAATGACTGTGCGGTGGTCACTTCTACTGATACTGTCATGGACAGATGCATCTGTGGCAGATTGGTGAGGATGAGGTCAAGTATGGTTCCCTTGTTGGTTCCCTCACCACCTGCCGCAGACTCAGTCTAGCAGCTATGACTCAGCCAGCTCGGTCAGTAGTGTGCTACTGAGCCACTCTTGGTGATGGACATTGAAGTCCCCAATCCAGAGTACATTCTGTGCCCTTGCCACACTCAATGCTTCCTCCAAGTGATGTTCAACATGGAGGAGCACTGATTCATCAACTGAAGGAGAGCAGTAGGTGGTAATCAACAGGAGGTTTCCTTGCCCATTTTTGACCTGATGCCATGAGACGTCATGGGGTCCTGAGTCTACATTGAGGACCCCCAGGGCAACTCCCTCCCTACTGTATATCATTGTGTTGCCACCTCTGCTGGGTCTGTCCTGCTGGTGTGACAAGACATATCTAGGGATGGTGATGGTGGTGTCTGGGACATTATCTGTAAGGTATGATTCCGTGAGGATAACTATGTCAGGCTGTTGCTTGGCTCATCTGCAAGACAGCTCTCCCAATTTTGGCACTAGCCCCCAGATGTTAGTAAGGAGGACTTTGCAGGGTCGACAGGGCTGCGTTTGCCATTGTCGTTTCCGGTGCCAAGTACAATGCCGGGTGGTTCATCCAGTTTCATTCCTTTTCTGTGTCTTTGTAGTGGTTTGTTACAACTGAGTGGCTTGCTAGGCCATTTCAGAGGGCATTTAAGAGTCAACCACATTGCTGTTGGTATAGGCTGGACCAGGTAAGGATGACAGATTTCCTTCCCTAAAGGACATTAGTGAACCAGATGAGTTTTTACAACAATCGACAATGGCTTCATGGTCATCATTGGACTTTGAATTTCAGATTTTTTATTGAACTTAAATCCTGCCATCTGCCGTGGTGAACCCGGGTCCCCAGAGCATTACCCTGGGTCTCTGGATTACTAGCTCATTGCCATGGTATGTGTCTCAACCCAATTTATCTTCATTTACTCCATAGCCCTTGATCACTTAATCCAACAAACATTTATCCACGTCAGTCTTGAAAGTTTCAATTGACATCCAGTCCTTTGTGGGACAGAGTTCCAGATTCCCACTACCCTTGGTCTGTTACGACTCTGTGGGGCTTGCAGCACCCACCCCTACTTCATTTACTCTTGTCAATCCTCCTGTACTGCCACATCCACTTGCTCCTGCTCACTTTGAGTTCAATGCTTCAGCCATGTTTCTTCTTGAAGAGCAGGCGCTTGTGGGATCTGGAGCACCTGACGGATGAAGGTGAGCTAGAAATGCTTTCTGCTCCCCCTGGTACTAGATCATTTAACATAGGAGCCCCTACACAAAGGAAAAGCAAAATTTTTTAGAATGGAGAATGTAACAAATAAGCAGGCAAAGAAAACAGGATGCTATTCTACTGATGAGCAATTGGATCCTTCTGTTCCCCACTTGATGGGCAGAATCTTGCAGAGACAATGGGATTCTCGAATGCTGGCTGGAGAACTACCGAGACCCCTGTATTGCCTCTTTTTGAGAATCCTGCCACATCTTGTGCGAATGGAGCAATTAACAGGCCAGCAGTGGCTACCCTCCAAGATCAAGGCCCCCAGAGACAGTAGGTTCGCCTGCCAAGAGCTACCAGCCAATCAGAGGCTGGCAACTCTTCTATATTCAGCAGTATCATCGGCAACGCAGTGGCAGCTAACAGTATGATACCCACCCGAGGCCTTGGATCAAGGAGGGACCAAGGCATAGATGAGTGATGGTGAGAAGGTGTGGGGGTTGTGGGGTGGGGAGGGTAGGGATCGTGGGGTGTGAGTTGTGGGGAAAGAGGAAGAGAGTTTGACAGCAAAGGTAGGGGGACAGCTTTCAGTGCCATCCCACCTTCCCGATGCTAGGTCCCTTGATCAGGCACTGAATGAGGGATCCCACCCCACGAGTCCATAAACAGACATGCCAGGATTTGCTCGTCATGCTCCCTGCATGGTGAATCCCGTGCCTGCCACAGGGTTAATACCAGCGGCGGTGGGAAGAGGCCCTTAACTGGGTACTAACTGCCAACCTAAGGGCCTCAGTTGGCTGTGGTACAGGAATGCCGGCCATGGGCCTTCCCAGCATGGACTTAATTGAGGTGCAGGTGGGCAGGCTGGAAGGAGGCAGGGTACCCGTATGCCATCCATGCCTGATTAAATTGCCCCCACTGGAATCAAACTTGCCATGGGAAAGGGCACAAGATTCCACCCAACACGATTAGGTGCACTGATTGCACAAGATATTCACTTCCTCCACAATACCTCACTCAGTAGCTCCTTGAGCAAATTCAGTGATGTATTTTTGCTCCTCCTCCTTCCTTTCTCCAGTGGGTAGGATTGGTGGAAATGGATGCTGTGCCCCTTTAAATGCAACCACCCTGCAAGCGCTGCTGCATGTTACTGCTTGGAAAAGCTAAAGAGACTTTATTCAGTTTATTTAAATTAGTCAACACCCCAGAATCCTAGGCAGTCTGCTGGCCATTAATGAGCATGGTGAGTTGTTTCCAAGCACTAAGCGCACAGTCAATTGTTTGACTCATTACAGTATCAGTGATTTGGACTATCCAGTGCCTGGTAATTCATTAAGTGTTTGCGTAGAAGGAAATTTCCATTCCTGTTATGTTTACTTCCCCTACTTAAAACAATCGATGCAACTAATTTATTACAAGTAAATGATATATTGATAACAAATCATAAAAGCCCTTGTAATTGTATTGTACTGAATGAGAATAAATCTTCAAGGGATTTTGCAGTTCACAGGTCTCTCAAATACATTAGAACATATCTAACAGTTCCCTGTCAATAACTCTGAAAATGCAATGGCCCTAAAAAGGTCACAGATCACAATCCCGACACAGGCCAGGAACATGACTGTTTAGATTTTGAAATGCAAGAGTATTACATGTCCTATCTGGCTTGCCGTAGTCATGTCAGCTCTGTCATGAGGGAAACTCTGTCGGCTGCCATCTTATAATTAGCTCAATAAAGACTTACACTAAGGGCGGAATCATCTGGTCCCACTGGCGTCTGCTGTCATGACAAGCTGGAGTGGTGGGGGGAACAATTCAGTGTGAGGGGCAGAAATCACTTTCATGCCGGCGTGAAAGCACAGCAGGGTCACCTGATGGTGGCCACTATGGTCGAATGTGAATCCCACTGGAAGCCTGCGTGAACCTGCTTTGCATTCCGGTAATGGGATGCAAAGTAAGGCCTGACTGAATTATTTCCCCATGCCAGATTTACCATTACACCAGCAGGAAAACACGCCAGCCCAGCATATGTATGGACAAGTGTGACGTGCAGAAGTCAGGACTTACCATTAGGGCCTTGCTCAGATCACAGATACCGAGGAGCAGAAGACGCTGGAGCCCTCCAGCTACTAGACCCTGGAGGAACACATGCATCGCACACCCTTCCTCATGCACATAGCTCCACCGCAAGGAAGGTGAAAGATCTCTGTTGATGCTTCGGGTCTGCTTTGGAATGTCACGGCCTTAGCTATAGGCTGCTATAGATGATTGGCTAGGGGGGGAGAGGAAGGTCTAGCTGTGAGTGGGAGAGGTAGGTGTACCAGGTAGGCTGGGAGGGCAGGGAGAGGAAGGGCTAGGTTTGACTGGGAGAGGAAGATGTATCAGTTAGCTGAGGGGGTGGGGGGGACCGAAGGTGCCGGGGTGGTGATGTTGGAAGAGAGGGGCCGAAGTTATCAGGAGGGGTAAGGTTAGGGTGGGGGACGATGGTGTTAGCAGGCTGAGGTTGGGAGGGGGGTGACAAAGGTGTCGGGGGGTGAGATTTGGAGGGGGGTATGTAGCTGTTGGGGGTTGAGGTTTGGGATGGACGAAGGTGTTGGGGCGTGAGGTTGGGAGAAGGGACGAAACTGCCAGGGGTTGAGATTGGGGTCGATGAAGGTGTTGGGGGGTGAGGTTTGGAGAGGGGAGGAGGGAGCACGGGAGAGGAGAGTGTAACAGGGGAGAATGCAGCAAGTGGGGCCATAAGTGTAAGTGGGGAGGAAAGTTTAATGGATGGAGTTAGGAGGGAGGAAGGAGTTCTGAAGGGTGAAGGAGTTCAGAGGGGGAAAGGTGTCCTGGGGAAGGAAGGGGTTGGGGGGGAGGAGAGAATTCGGAGGCGGGGAATGGTATCTGCGGGGGGGAATGATGGTGTCCAGTGGGGGTGGGGGGGCTGGAGGAGGGAGTTTGGGGAATTTGGAATGGGGAAAGTGTCTGGGAGGAGGAGGAATTAAGGGTGGAGGAGGGAGTAAGGTGTGGGGGTCCAGGTGAACATGCAAAGGAGGGGTCGGTGGAGTCAATTTCTGCCTCTTGGGCTGCGAACTGAGGGTGGCCATGGTAGGAGGGAATGGTGATTATGGTGGGTGGGGGCAGAGTGAGCCAGAAGGGTGGGAGGATGAAGGTGCTTCAGTAATGGAAGAAATGTCAGCAAGTGTGGTTCATGGGGATTGGAGGTAGACACAGACACTGGGGTGGGAAGGAGGAGATTGGGGTGGTGAATGTGGATTGGGGTGGGATTCTCAGGAGGGGAGGAAACGTGCACATTCACCTGGACATCCTGGAAAGACAAGCGTTCAGGTTGGTAAGTGATGGTGGGAGGTGGAAAGTGATGCCGGGGGCTCGACAGTGATGGGAGAAAGAACATAGGTGACATCATTCTCATTCGGCAGGTATGCACCTTGCTCACATTCTCCTTATCTGTCTTTATGCAGGATAGGATCACGCACAAACGTCAGCATGAAACCAATTTTTGGCCTTGCCGCCTTATTGTCTGGTCATGCCTGTCATGGCACCTGACACCAATGGGCACGGAAAATTCTGCCCAACATTACACATTATTCAGTGAAAGTGAATATATTTTCAGATTTTAAAGTGACAAAATGTGCAACCGCTTGTGATCAGAATTTCTCAACTTTTCTAGAACCACCATTTCTTCTAAGTGCTGCCCTGACATCCGCAGCAGGAGTGGAGACAGGCTGTGCAATGGTTGGCCCTGTTGTCCTGGATGACTTTGACCTGTGTCCTGGAGATCTGAGGCCTTTAGGGCCCCTGCTGGCTTTAGCTGTCATCCTGTGGGCCAGCTGCTCCATCTGTGGTGACAGAGGATGAGGTTGAGGTGTTCACAGGCAAAGAAGATGCTGAAGGGGAGCAGACAGCCTCTGAGATCCTGAGTGGATGCCCCTGGGGTGTCCAGCTGCAGCTGCACCTCCCTTCAGGTGCCCAAGGACCCCGGCCTGACTCCTTGAAGGGAAGGAGCACCTGGAGAGATGTCAAGGTGCCCGCTTTCCCTCTCATGTTGCTACTGCAGGAGCTCAGGTCTGATGGAGCGCAGGTCTGTGCACATCTCCACATTCTGCTGGACTAGGGTCTCCTTGGCATCCACCATGCTTCCCCTGGAGACCTCCATGTGTGCACATGTGAGCACCATTTCATCAGAGAGTAGGCAGATGCACTCCTCTGACTCACATGCCACTCTGTTGAGGTCTTCCAACAGCTCTGTGTAATGTTTCCCTGCCTTCTGCTGGCTGTCCATGATTAGTTGGAAGGCTGAATCCAGACTCAGACCTCACAGATGCCGCTTCCCCAGCCGTCCTCCAAGTAAAGGGAGGCTCGGCTGAATCTGCCTCCTGCTGCTGCGGACACGTATCCATGCGGTGACCACCAGATTGTGAATCCAAGCCTGCTCTAGATCTAGTTCCCACCAAGGTGTGTGTTTTGCACTGGTGGAGGGTGTGGGTAAGCGCTGTGAAGGGTCTTCCAGGCTGCTTATTTCCAGCTCTTCAATAGAAGACCTGTCCTCTTAGCTGGTGGTAAGAGCCTGGATGGACCGGAGGGACTGGCTGGTTGTGATCGGCAGATTTCTCAATGAACCAAAGTAGAGATAGTTAGTGCATGGCAGTGGAGTCAAAAGCAGGAGAGAGAACACTCACAGTTGCGTTGAGAGAGGGATGATTTGATCCTCATGTGGGTGTTTGCCGCTGACCTTACCATTGCCCCAGGAATAGTCTGCATCCTCACCAGTCAGCTCGATGGCACTCTCTTAAAATTGAGGGAGAGGCCTAATGTGGGCCACTCCACCGTGGCCTGGGACCTCTCCCTGCTGTTGTGAGCCAGCATCTCCTGCACGAAAACAAATGCAGAGAGTATGAGCAGGACGCATGACACTATATGAAATGTTTGTGTGCTGAGTGGAGCCATGGATGGGATGAGGACATGAGCTCCAGAGGAAATGAGCCTGATGGAGATGTGAGGGTGTGTGTGAGAGTTAGTGGTGTTGTCCCTTGCCGGTGTGAGATCCTTGTGGATGTACCATGGGTTTGTGAGTGTGTAAGTTGAGAGCGATGAGGTGACTGACTTACCCTGGCAGAATGGGTAAGAGCATTCATCTTCTTCCTGCACTGGATGGCTGACCTCCTCTGTGCTCTGATGGCGCTGACCGCCACTGCCACTTGACTCCCAGGCTGCACTGGTGATTCCGGTGAACCTCCTGCAGCCGGAATGCGGGTAGAGGGCATCATTCCGGCCTTCCATTGCATCCAGCAGGCACCTCAGAGTGGCGTCACTAAATGTGGGAGCTGCCATCTTCTTTGCTATCGGGACCGTCTGTTGCTTCGAGCAGTCTGGTCTGAAGATATGAAGTAGGCTGCGCTCTGGTAAGCTTTAAATATGGTGCCCGAAGCAAGGAAGCACTGAGGTCACGGCGTGGTGGGCAAATCCGAGTCCACCCACCAGTGATCCTAAGTATTTCCCATGAACACATTATTAATGAGGTGGGATGCGCTGGAATTGGGACAGTACGCTGTGAAAACCTACCATTGCGGCCAGCGGGTAAAAACGCACTTAGCATAAATCTGGGACAATTCTGCCACTGCTGTCTTTGAATTTGAAACGCTGACTTTTTAGTTGCTTCATTGCTCACCCCAAGAAATCCTCTGTGATTGCTTAATGGCAGTGCCACCTCAGAAACTCCTAGGGGAGAATTTTCTCCCCATCGGGCGGGCAGTTCGGGAGCGGGTGCAGATGCGGGAGGGCCAATTAAGCCCCGCCCAGCGTGACACACAGCCAGAAGCGCTTAGCGCTACCTGTGTTAGTGGGGGGAGGAGGGAGAGTCGGGGCCTGCAGTCTTTCATGATTGCGCGCGAAAGAGTGCAGAATTCTCCCAGTGGCACGGAGCTGTCTCAGAGAGATTAATTTGATTGGGAAAACTTGAAAATCAGAATTTAAAAAGTTATTCAGACCATGTCCCCTCATGTGACAACCTGAGCTGGGACACATCAATGAATTTCATTACATTTTTTTATTACGTTTATAAAACCTTCATGAAACCTCATCCCGCCCATGCATGAGGTGTTTCATGAAAAATGTGAAGGCCGTCTGGGCTCTTCGCCTGCCCGCCAAGCTTAAGGTTGGACGAGCAGCCCTGTTAATTATTTCAATTGGTTTTTAAATGGCCTTAATAAATCTTTGACAGTACGGTGGGTGCGCAGCCAACTCTGGTGCGTGCCCACCAAACTGAAGATGAAAATGATGCGCGGTGATGTCGGGACACACGCCCTGCGTCACCGTGTGTCATCTTATGCGTCGACGAGTGGGGCCCACCCCCGCACACTAACCGGAAGATTCAGGCCCTTGAAAAGATTTAGCTTTTGGAACTGAAGCACTAGATGAACTTCCATTTTAAGATTTTGAGGAGGGTCTTAAAGGAAGAGAGAGATGGAGAGGTTTAGGGAGAAAATTCCAGAGCCTGGACAGCTGAATGCATGGGTGAAGAGAATGGGAGATGTGTACAAGCCTGAGTTGGAGGAACACAGAGTTCCCATAGACTTGTATGATCAGAGCTGGCTACAGAGATAGGATAGACCTATAGAAAACATTAGTAAGTATGTAAGATACTTTGTGCAGTTTTGATGTGAAAATTGGGAGGATGTTGAGGCAATAGAAAGGATACTGCTTAAATTCACTCGGATCCAGCCAGATATGAGGGAAAAGTAGCATAAGGAAAAGCTTGAAAAACTGAGGTTCATTTTGTTGGAAATGGCACAGTATAGTTATAAACAGCATTTTCATTGATCGAGGGATCTAGAGAAAGGGGACATATAAGATATACGATTAAAGATTTTTTAAATACTGCGCAGACAGTAAGAGAAACATTTTTACAGAGAGGTTTGTGACGCTGCTGCATTCACTACCAGAGTTCGTAATTGAAGCAGAGGCCATGCCAAGATTTGGGAGTAGGTTACATTGGTGGTTGACGTAAAGCAGTATAAAGTGATATGGGAGCAGTGATATGGGAGTAGGCTATTGTTGGTTGGGCCAAACGCCTCCCATTTAAAACCCTCATTTTCTACCACCTACCCAAGTATCATAAACATTTTCTCACTGAGTTACCTTCACTGCTTTCCTCCCTCAGCTTCTGCACCAAGCAATGACCCATCCATGGTGATTTCAACTTCCATCTCAACTTATTATGCTCTCTGTCCTCTGAATTCACCGCCTTCCTATCTTTAATCTTTCCACCATGTAAATCTTCTACCTACATTTACCCGGATCTTTTTGGCCTTGCCATCTCACATGGTTCTACTATTCCCATCTTATCAATCAGAGGTAAAGCCATTTCCGATCATCTCCTTGCATCACTGTGTACCCACATCCCCACCCCAAACCCTATTTCTTTCAGTATCTGCCCCGGGATAAAACTCTCTCCTAATTCACTTGGAACTGTACTTAGAAAATCCCGACTAGCCTTTGATCCTCCGTTCAAAACAGCATTTCATCAGCCACTGATTTACTCAGCCTCACCCTGATTTTCATCTTTAATGCCCTAGTCCCCATTACTTGCTCACGCTGGCCATTCCTCTGGTACAAACCTCATCTCTGCTCCTTTAATTCCAAGGGACGAAAACTTGAACAAATACGACAGATAACTAGTTTAGCCATTCACCGCCAAATCTGGCTGGCCCACATAATGCACAATTAGAACATCTGCCAAAATTGCTTACCTATTCCAGCATCTTGGAATGCAAAGGTATCCCTCAGCTTCTTTTTTTTTACCGGAAGCTTTTTTTAATAAACCCTTCACCTCCAACATTTCTATGATTCTATGGGCAGAATTTTTAGCTCATCATGCAGGCATGCACCCGACCCACTTGAGCGTAAAATATTGCGTGATGGCGTCAGGCGAGCGTCCCGACGTCATCTTGTGCCCACACGATATTTCAGTCGGTGGGTGTGTGCAAAAGTTGGAAGCGCCCCCGCTGACAATTAAGCCTATTAAAGTTCCAATTGTCCCCGATTTTTCATGGTCCATCCAACCTTACAGTTGGCGGATGGATGGATCTGTCAGGTGGACTTTGCATTTTTGATGAAACCTCATCCAAGGGCAGTTGAGGTTTCATTATTAAATTAAAAAAAAAATGTATGGACAGAATTTTCATCATGTATATGTTCAGGTGACTGATTCTGTTGTGTAGACATTTTTTCCACATTTTAAAATCTTTATTTCTTGCTTTTAAGCTCTTCAGCTCCCTGAGGCAGATCTCTGCCTTCGGGGAGCTTCCATTTTGCGCTCTCTCACGCCCGCGCTTACATCAGTGCCTGCCCTCCTCCCGTTAAATGGCCAGCCAGCGTAAATTCGTGGTCGGGGGCTGATCGCGGACGGCAGTCCATTCCCTGGCCACTCCCGGGTCCACCAATCGCGCTTCACGCCAACCCAAAAACCCTGCTCTTTGAGTATGATGAGCTCATGAACTTCTTTGTTATTAAAATTGAGATCATCCATTAAGCTGCCTCTATGAATTTCTCCACTTCTCCCAGCCCATTGGGCCAAACTTCCTCTAAGGCTCCACCCTAGCCAGAACTCATCTTTCTCCACTTTTTCTCCTATCTTCCCTCATGCCTTCTCTGAGCTCATCATGTTCATGAGACTCACCTCCATTTCTCTCAACCCCATATCCACTAAACTGCTGAGGCCACATGTTAGTTAACAGTTCTCTCTCCTCAGGTACTGTTCCCTCTCCTTCAAATCTGCCATCATCATCCCTCCTCAAAAAAAATCACTAAGAACGCCTACTTCTGCCTCAGTAACATCAACCTATTCTGTCCCTGCCTGAACTAATTTGCCTCTGAATTCCTCTTCCGTGCCTATGTTACCTCTCGACTTGACTATTTCAACACACTCATGGTCAACCATCCATCTTGAACCATCCATAAACTTGCACATATCCAAAATTCTGCTGCCCATGTCTTAAATCACATCAAGTCCATTCACCCATCACCCCTGTGCTTGCCTGACCCACAATGGCACCTAGTTAACCAATCTTGTTTTCTTGTCATCTTGTTTTCAAATCCATCTATGGCTTTGTCCCTCCTTACCTCCGCAACCTCCTCCTGTCCTATAATCTGTTAATTGCACATTAATATGTTTAATTGTATGCACATGGTGAGCATTAACTGAGGATTCACTTGTGCCCCTATAAATGACCAAGGCTTGGCCTAAATAGCCAAGTGGTTATGGTACTGGGTTTGTAAACCCAAGATCAAGAGTTCAAATCTCACAATGGCAAACTATGAAACAACGTAACTTCATAAGTGCAGCAGTCTCTGTGGCGCAATTGGTCAGCGCATTCGGCTGTTAACTGAAAGGTTGGTGGTTCGAGACTACCCCGGGGCGAAGTTTGCTTTGGGCTTGGCCTAAATAGCCAAGTGGTTATGGTACTGGGCTTGTAAACCCAAGATCAAGAGTTCAAATCTCACAATGGCAAACAATGTAACTTCATCTGAAAAAACAGATGGAAACATGTTTGTACTCAAAAGAGTTACACATATTAAGGCTCTGTTCCTGCACCTATTTAGCTTGGCCTAAATAGCCAAGTGGTTATGGTACTGGGTTTGCAACCCCAAGCTCAAGAGTTCAAATCTCACAATGGCAAACTATGAAACAATGTAGCTTGGCTTAAATAGCCAAGTGGTTATGGTACTGGGTTTGTAACCCCAAGATCAAGAGTTCAAATCTCACAATGGCAAACTATGAAACAATGTAACTTCATCTGAAACAGATGGAAACAGGTTTACTCAAAAGAGTATCAAGAGTTCAAATCTCACAATGGCAAACTATGAAAAACTGTCAGAGAACCTATTTTAAGCTTGGCTTAAATAGTCAAGTGGTTATGGTACTGGGTTTGTAACTCCAAGATCAAGAGTTCAAATCTCACAATGGCAAACTATGAAACAATGTAACTTCATCTGAAACAGATGGAAACAGGTTTACTCAAAAGAGTATCAAGAGTTCAAATCTCACAATGGCAAACTATGAAACAATGTAACTTCATCTGAAACAGATGGAAACAGGTTTACTCAAAAAGAGTATCAAGAGTTCAAATCTCACAATGGCAAACTATGAAACAATGTAACTTCATCTGAAACAGATGGAAATGGGTTTGTACTCGAAAGAGTTACAGTGTTATCCACTCACATCATTTAAAAAGATTATCAAGAGTTCATTTTCTTAACGATCTCGTGGAGGTAATTGTGGATTCAGTTTGTTTCCTGATACTGAGGAGAGAAGGTGTGTGGTGTTGGTATTGCTGTTCCTCAGTGTTTCAACTGTTTCTGCTGCTGCCGCCTTTGGGGTTGTTGCTTCTGCTGTGTGCTGCTGCTGGACCTGCACTCGAGGGTGTTTGCTGCTGCTGCTGGACCTGCACTTGAGGGTGTTTGCTGCTGCTGCTGGACCTGCACTCAAGGGTGTTTGCTGCTGCTGGACCTGCACTGGAGGGTGTTTGCTGCTGCTGCTGCTGGACCTGCACTCGAGGGTGTTTGCTGCTGCTGCTGGACCTGCACTCGAGGGTGTTTGCTGCTGCTGCTGCTGGACCTGCCCGTGTGGAGCAGAAGGAGAGAGAGGGAGAGAAGGAGAACAGCTTCTGTTGTTACAGGACAGGAAGGCCAGGACTGTGTCTAAAAACAACATCCTAGGTGGGTGTCCAACATTATTGTTTGTGTAAGGTGGGGGCAATAAAGGACTGTTTTGTAGGGGGAGGCAAGAAGACTGCCAGAGGGTTTGGGGAAGGAAGAGAGGGAGGGTGAGTTTGTGTGCTGAAACGATCTTTCTGCCGCCCCTCCCCCAACCCAGCCCTTTTCCCCGGTAAGGCCAGCAGTAGCTGGTGAAGACATCGCCTCCCCCTGCCTGAAGAACATCAGGCCCCCACCTACCGTCCATCCACCATCGAGGACACCCACCTGGACATTTACCTCTTTCCCTCCTGTGCCTCCCTGTCTTTTACTCCTCTCCCTCCTCTCCTCTACTGCCAATTCACCATCGCCTGTGGCCGGGCCCTCGAGGGCTAATGTGGAGGCTGTTTTGTCACCGGTGGCAGGGCCTCAAAAAAAGAAAACCTATGCGGGGGTGGCTGCTTCTGTGGCTCCAGCTGCTCCCGCTGCCCTGTCACCATTCCGCCTCCTCACCAGGGCCCTTGGGGTAAAGAGCTATGCTCACCCTGAAATGACAATAGAGGCCTGCGTAAAGGCTATGGCTGGGGTCGTCGGCCCCTCAGCCATGGTCGCGGCCTCTAAAATGTATGGGAAGGCCATATTCTTCTTGAGGTCCGAGCGGGCGGTGCACCTCGCCCTGCAAAAAGGACTCACTGTGGGCGGGACTTTTCTGGCGGTGGATCCCCTTGAGGCCACCGCCCAGAGAATTATTATTTCGAACGTCCTGCCCTTTCTGTCTAGTGAGCTCCTCCTCCCCCACCTTAATAAACTGGGGGAGGTCAGGTCGGGGGTTGCACCAATCCTGCTCGGCCTCAAAGACTTGGCCCTCCACCACGTGTACTCCTTCTGGCGCCAGGTATTTGTCCGCTTGGCCCAGGAGGAGTGCCTGGAGGGGGCATTCACTATCAATTTTGAGGGGACCGCCTATCGGGTCTTCTGGACCGTGGAGGGCGTGCGGTGCCATGCATGTAAGGAGGCAGGGCACGTGAAGAAGAACTGCCCCGCCTCCAAGGCCACGAGCCCCACCCAAGCGGCCACGGCTGGCACCGCCCCTCCTCCCCCCGCCACCACTCCATCTCCCTCCCCGCAAGGGGAAGCGACGCCGGCGGCCACTGCCATCTCGGCTGCCGGTGAGGCGGGGAGAGAGCCCCCGCGCCGTAAGAAGGCGCGGAGGAAGACCCGCAACCTGGAGGCGGCCCCTGAAACGCCCCAAAACCCCCAAACACCTGCAGGCACCGGCTCGGGGGAAAAAACATCATCCGGCCCCGGCGTCGTGTCCGCGTGTGCTCCCGGGTCCGTGGGCGCTAAGGCGCCAAGTGCTGGGCCCGGCGTCGTCCCTGCGCGTGCTCCCGGGGCCGGCGGGGAAAAGACGCGGGACCCCGAGCCGGGGAATCAAACATCAAAAACCCAGAGGGTGGAGTGTCCGGGAGGGCTGGACAAGGAGGAGGGGGCCTCGGAAATGGAGGTCTCCCTAGCCCCCAGCCTGACCCGGAAGAGACGTCACGCTTCGGAGGAGGAGGTGGGTGATGCCCAAACTGAAGAAGTTGGGTGTGTCCCTTCCCCCGATGAAGAGGTGGTGGCGTCTCCACCAAGTAAAATCTCGCCCTGTCCTCTGGGGGAACTCAAAACCCCTGCACCGACTCCCACCACTGTTACCCCCGTCAACCTGCTGCAGTCCCCTGAACAGGGCCCCTCGGGGGTCACTGAAGGCACCTCACTTGAGGTGGTGCCCGACTCAGGAACCCTCGATACCCCCGAGGTACCTTCTGGCTGGTCGGGGGACTGTAGCTTTCAAAATTTAAAAAATGTTAACGGGTCATTGGGTGGCGGCGAAAAGGAAGGCCTTCCCCCTCCCTCCCAAACCTTAGCACCGGGCGTCCTAGTTTTGGGTCAGGAGCTTGTCCTGAGCTCCCCGGACGACCCGGTGCCGGGAGGAGAGCGGGCATCAGAACTGCCGCTGCCCTCTGACCCAAAACCTTTAGAGGAGACCAGAGAGGACCCCTCTGGCCTTGATCCTGGGGGTGGGATCGAGGTACAGGTGGGGCCAGCTGGCAGCTCCGAATCAGCCCCCGTACTCAATGCGGGGGAGGGGTCGGAAGCTGGAGGCGACGACCCGGAGGAGGACGGGGTGTCCGTGGTGAGCACTGGAGATTACGCTGAGTCGCTCTCAAGCGAGGCGGTGGATCCCCTGGTGCCCTCCACTGACTCCCCCCTCATCCCCCCCAAGGGAACTCCGGGACTTTTTGGCGAGTCATCGCGGTCGCCGAGACAGGGTTCAGTTGGCCTTGGACCGGTGGCATTCTTTTCCGCTGGTGTTCTGGTCCACTCGCGAGGCTCTCAAGTCTCCTGAGTTGGATAGGAACGCGCGGCGGAGGGTCCAAACGTTTCTCGCTGGGCTCCTGAAGGAGAGGAAGGACTAAAAAGTCCTCTTCTTCTTTTTAATTACTTAAGGTGAAGGTTTGATGTACCTTTGACAATGAAGACGACTATAGCCAGCCTCAACATCCGCGGCAGCAGGGGTGCACAGCGCAGGTTCCAGAACTTCTCGGTTCTCAGGGACGGGAAGTATGCGTTGTGCTTCCTGCAAGAAACCCATACCGTTCCGGGAGACGAAGCCACGTGGCTCCTGGAGTGGCGAGGGGGGGTCTACATGAGTCACCTAGCCTCCAATTCTGGCGGGGTGGCTATCTTGTTGGCCCCGCATTTTCAGCCGGAGATCTTGGGGGTCAAGGAGCCGGTGCCAGGCCGGTTGCTGCACCTGACTGTGCGTCTGGGGGGGGCGGTGCTTCACTTTGTGAATGTGTACGCTCCCCTGGGCACGCAGCAGCAAGCGAGCTTCTTTGAAGAAGTGTCCACTCATCTCGGCTCCATCGACGCTGGCGAGTGCATCGTCCTCGGGGGGGATTTCAATTGCACCCTCGGGGTCCGGGACCGTCACGGTACCCCGCACTGCACACGAGGTGTGAGTAAGTTGCGGGACCTGGTCAGGTCCTTTGACTTAGTGGACGTCTGGTGAAATCTCCATCCTGACTCCAGCGTGTTCACCTTTGTGTCAC
This sequence comes from Carcharodon carcharias, assembly GCF_017639515.1. Taxonomy (NCBI): domain Eukaryota; kingdom Metazoa; phylum Chordata; class Chondrichthyes; order Lamniformes; family Lamnidae; genus Carcharodon; species Carcharodon carcharias. Next base: position 62,457,482 of record NC_054481.1, on the reverse strand, counting down.
CTGGAGTCGGAGCGTCCAGACTCGACCGCCTTTACGTTTCGAAGGCGTACGTGTCCTGCGTTCCGGCTGCTTCTATACAGCAGGTTCCATGCACGGACCACTGTCTGGTGTGGGCGGAGCTCACTTCGTTCTGCGCTCGGACGGAGTCCGCGTACTGGCATTTTAATAACCTGTTGTTGGAAGACCAGCGGTTCCTGGACTCGTTCCGTTGCTTCTGGGCCGGCTGGAGAAGGAAGCGGGGAGGCTTCCCCACCTTGAGGCTATGGTGGGACGTGGGCAAGACTCACGTCCGAGTTTTCTGTCAAGAGTACGCGAAGGGGTCGACAAAGAGACGCAAATCCAGGGTCGAGGAGTTGGAGAAGGAGGTGCTTGACCTGGAGGCACGTCTCCGTCAGCCCGACGCGAACCCGGCCCTGCGGTCGGTGTACGATGAGAAGAAGGGCGTGCTGCGGGACCTGCAACTGGTCGGGTGTCGGGGCGCGTTCGTGAGGTCGCGGATCTGTTTCCTTAAGGAGATGGACCGTGGCTCTCCCTTCTTCTACTCACTGGAAAAAAGGCACGGGGTCCGTAAGCAGCTCTTTACGCTGCTGGCCGACGACGGATCCCTTGTCTCAGATCCGGAGGGCATCAGGGCCATTGCCCAAGATTACTACACTGCCCTGTTCTCTCCGGATCCATCCAGTGAGGAAGCTTGCAGAGTTTTGTGGGAGGACCTGCCGCAGGTCGGCCCGGAGTGCGCCGGAAAGCTCGACTCCCCTATAAGTCTGGGGGAGCTGACCGGCGCACTCGACGGTCTTTCTAGGGGCAAAACCCCGGGACTAGACGGGCTGACCGTGGAGTTCTTCAGGGCATTCTGGGACGTCTTGGGGAGCGACTTCGCGGGGGTCCTGGGGGAAAGCATTGCTACCGGGGAGATGCCCCTTTCGTGGCGCAGGGCCGTGATTGCCCTGCTGCCGAAGAAGGGGGATCTCCGCCTTCTTAAAAACTGGCGCCCGGTCTCCCTCCTCAGCACGGACTACAAAATCTTCGCCCGAGCCATGTCTTCCCGGCTCGGCACCGTGCTGGACCACATGATCCACCCTGACCAGTCCTACACCGTCCCGGACCGAACCATTTATGATAACATCCATCTGGTCCGGGACATCATCCACCATTCCCAGAGGGCTGGTCTGTCGAGCGCCTTCCTGTCTCTCGATCAGGAGAAGGCATTCGACAGGGTGGATCACGAATACTTAGTCGGAACTCTGCGAGCTTTCGGGTTCGGGACGCATTTTGTCGCCCGGATCCGACTTCTGTACACCGCCGCGGAGTGTCTAGTGAAGGTTAACGGGTCCCTGACGGCGCCCCTTCGCTTTGGGAGAGGGGTACGTCAGGGCTGCCCCCTGTCTGGCCAGTTGTATTCTATTTGCGTGGAGCCTTTCCTGCGCCTCTTGCGGAGGAGGTTGTCGGGATTGGTTCTGCGCGGGCCGGGCATCGGGGTGGTCCTTTCGGCTTACGCCGATGACGTGCTCCTTATGTTTAGTGACCCGGCTGACCTCCGGAGGATGCGCGAGTGCCAGGAGGTCTACTCTGCCGCTTCTTCTGCCAGGATCAACTGGGGTAAATGTTCTGGACTCCTGGTCAGTAAGTGGCAAATGGATCCCCTACCCGAGGAGCTCAGGCCTTTCACCTGGAGCAGGACCAGCCTCCTCTACCTGGGGGTCCATCTCTGCCCCACTGAGGAATCCTGGCTGGCAAACTGGCAGGAACTGGAGACGAAAGTCACCGCTCGCCTGCGGCGCTGGACAGGACTGCTCCGAGTGCTATCTTACCAAGGTCGAGTTCTGGTCATAAACCAGCTGATCGCTGCCATGTTGTGGTATCGGCTGGTCACTTTGACCCCTCCCCCAGACTTTGTCACAAGAATCCAGAGATTGTTAGTCGACTTCTTCTGGGACAAAAGATTGCACTGGGTCGCTGCCGAGGTTCTGAGTCTCCCGCTTAGAGAGGGTGGTCAGGCGCTAGTGTGCCTACGCACACAGGTGGCGACTTTCCGCCTTCAGACCCTGCAGCGATACCTCTACGTCGAGCCTCCTCCTAGATGGTGTGCCCTGATGACGTATTTCTTCCGTCAGGTGCACGGCCTGAATTATGACGTGCAGCTCCTGTTTATAGAACAGCTGGGCCTCGGTGGCTCCTTGCAGGCGTTGCCCGTCTTTTACCAGGACCTGATCAAAGTCTGGAAAGTGGTCGCCTCGCGACGCAGCTCTCCCCCGTCAGGAGTAGCGGCTATCGTCAGAGAGCCGCTGCTCAGGAATCCGCCCCTCCGTCCTTTTCAGTGGTTGGCGGAGAGGAGGGCTGTGGCCGCAGGGGTGACCAGGATCGGGGACGTGCTGGGTGGCGGAGGACTGGGCTGGATGCTCCCGCAGGAGTTGGCGCGACGCACGTCTGTGAGTGTCCAGGTCGCAGCCGATGCCATCCAAGACCTGAGAACGGTCGTGCTCGGACCCGACGTTATTTTGGGTCTTGAGGTGGCCCAGGTGCGCGGTGGTCTTCCGTCTGAACATTCCCCTGTTCGGACAGAATTCCACATTGGCCCCAAGCCCCGAACCCTCCCTTGGGTGCTGGTGCCCCGCAATATGAGCCGCCTCGGGGACATGCCCTCTGTGCCATTTGGCATGGCAAAGGGGCTTTTTGTATGGACTGCTGCTGCACACCTTCCATTTTCTCGCCCTTGTCCAGCGACCGGACACGCCCTGGCGTGCCTTGTTGCCGTCCGGCGGCAGAGGCCCCCGATGGGAGGCCCTCTACGGAGGTGTCCTCCCCCTTTCTATCGGGGACCTGGATTGGAGGGTGTTGCATGCAGCAGTCCCTTATAATAAGAGGATGCATAGGTTCACGGACTCTCAGGACACATGCCCTTTTTGCGGTCTTGTGGAGTCCGTGGACCATGTATACATAGGGTGTTGTAGGCTGCACTCCCTTTTTAGTTACTTGAAAAACCTTTTATTGATGTTTTGTTTGCACTTCAGCCCCACGCTCCTGATCTATGGGCACCCGGTGCGGAAGGGGGTCGGGAAGGAGGAGGACCTCCTCGTGAACCTGCTCCTGGGCCTGGCCAAGTTGGCCATTAACAGGTCCAGGCAGCAGGCGATCGACGGGGGAGTCCCGCCCGATTGTTTGTCCCTCTTCCGCGGCTACGTTCGCTGCCGGATGTCCCTGGAGAAGGAGCACGCGGTGTCTGCTGGCACTCTCGAGGCCTTCCGTGCTCGGTGGGCACCGCGGGGACTGGGGTGTTTTGTTGACCCCTTTAATCACATTTTGATTTAAAGTTTGTAAGTTTCCTTTAAACTTTGTTCTTGGTTTTACAGCTGACCTGAATTAGGGGCTGTGCCTGATTTATCCCAATTTTGTTGATTTGGTTTTCATTTAAAAGATTATCAAGAGTTCATTTTCTTAACGATCTCGTGGAGGTAATTGTGGATTCAGTTTGTTTCCTGATACTGAGGAGAGAAGGTGTGTGGTGTTGGTGTTGCTGCTCCTCAGTGTTTCAACTGTTTCTGCTGCTGCTGCTGCTTTTGGGGTTGCTTCTGCTGCCCCTGCACTCGAGGGTGTTTGCTGCTGCTGGACCTGTACTCGAGGGTGTTTGCTGCTGCTGCTGCTGCCCCTGCACTCGAGGGTGTTTGCTGCTGCTGCTCTTGCACTCGAGGGTGTTTGCTGCTGCTGCTGCTGCTCCTGGACTCGAGGGTGTTTGCTGCTGCTGGACCTGCACTCGAGGGTGTTTACTGCTGCTGTTGGACCTGCACTCGAGGGTGTTTACTGCTGCTGCTGCTGGACCTGCACTCGAGGGTGTTTACTGCTGCTGCTGCTGGACCTGCACTCGAGGGTGTTTACTGCTGCTGGACCTGCGCTCGAGGGTGTTTGCTGCTGCTGCTGGACCTGCGCTCGAGGGTGTTTGCTGCTGCTGCTGGACCTGCGCTCGAGGGTGTTTGCTGCTGCTGCTGGACCTGCGCTCGAGGGTGTTTGCTGCTGCTGCTGGACCTGCGCTCGAGGGTGTTTGCTGCTGCTGCTGGACCTGCGCTCGAGGGTGTTTGCTGCTGCTGCTGGACCTGCGCTCGAGGGTGTTTGCTGCTGCTGCTGGACCTGCGCTCGAGGGTGTTTGCTGCTGCTGCTGGACCTGCGCTCGAGGGTGTTTGCTGCTGCTGCTGGACCTGCGCTCGAGGGTGTTTGCTGCTGCTGCTGGACCTGCGCTCGAGGGTGTTTGCTGCTGCTGCTGGACCTGCGCTCGAGGGTGTTTGCTGCTGCTGCTGGACCTGCGCTCGAGGGTGTTTGCTGCTGCTGCTGGACCTGCGCTCGAGGGTGTTTGCTGCTGCTGCTGGACCTGCGCTCGAGGGTGTTTGCTGCTGCTGCTGGACCTGCGCTCGAGGGTGTTTGCTGCTGCTGCTGGACCTGCGCTCGAGGGTGTTTGCTGCTGCTGCTGGACCTGCGCTCGAGGGTGTTTGCTGCTGCTGCTGGACCTGCGCTCGAGGGTGTTTGCTGCTGCTGCTGGACCTGCGCTCGAGGGTGTTTGCTGCTGCTGCTGGACCTGCGCTCGAGGGTGTTTGCTGCTGCTGCTGGACCTGCGCTCGAGGGTGTTTGCTGCTGCTGCTGGACCTGCGCTCGAGGGTGTTTGCTGCTGCTGCTGGACCTGCGCTCGAGGGTGTTTGCTGCTGCTGCTGGACCTGCGCTCGAGGGTGTTTGCTGCTGCTGCTGGACCTGCGCTCGAGGGTGTTTGCTGCTGCTGCTGGACCTGCGCTCGAGGGTGTTTGCTGCTGCTGCTGGACCTGCGCTCGAGGGTGTTTGCTGCTGCTGCTGGACCTGCGCTCGAGGGTGTTTGCTGCTGCTGCTGGACCTGCGCTCGAGGGTGTTTGCTGCTGCTGCTGGACCTGCGCTCGAGGGTGTTTGCTGCTGCTGCTGGACCTGCGCTCGAGGGTGTTTGCTGCTGCTGCTGGACCTGCGCTCGAGGGTGTTTGCTGCTGCTGCTGGACCTGCGCTCGAGGGTGTTTGCTGCTGCTGCTGGACCTGCGCTCGAGGGTGTTTGCTGCTGCTGCTGGACCTGCGCTCGAGGGTGTTTGCTGCTGCTGCTGCTGGACCTGCCCCTGTGGAGCAAAAGGAGAGAGAGGGAGAGAAGAAGAACAGCTTCTGTTGCTGCTGCAGGACAGGAAGGCCAGGAGGCCAGGACTGTGTCTAAAAACAACATCCTAGGTGGGTGTCCAACATTATTGTTTGTGTAAGGTGGGGGCAATAAAGGACTGTGTTTTGTAGGGGGAGGAAAGAAGACTGAAGGAAGGTTTGGGGAAGGAAGAGAGGGGGGTGTGTGGTTAAAACCACCTTTCTGCTACCCCCCCGCCCCACCCAGCCCTTTCCCAGTAAGGCCAGCAGTGGCTGGTGAAGACATCGCCTCCCCCTGCAAGAAGATCATCAGGCCCCCACCCAACGTCCACCTTTCATTGGAGACACCCACCTGGACTCTTCCCTTCTCCCTCCTGTGCCTCCCTGTTCTTCACTCCTCTCCCTCCTCTCCTCTCCTATACAAAAGGGGGAGGTTATTACTACCTCTCTCCCTAGGGAGGAACATTGTATATTTAAAAAAATATATATATATAAAAATATATATATATATAATTTAAATAAAAAATGGCCAATCCTTCCCAGGGTGGGCGTGGCTCTGGCCCTAAAGCCAGTTCAACATCTCCTGTGGCCGGGCCCTCGAGGGCTAATGTGGAGGCAGCTTTGTCACCGGTGGCAGGGCCTACAAAAAAGACCTATGCGGGGGTGGTTGCTTCTGCAGCTCCTGCTGCTCCCGCTGCCCTGTCGCCATTCCGTCTCCTCACCAGGGCCCTCGGGGTAAAATGCTACGCTCACCCTGAGATGACTATTGAGGCCTGCTTTAAGACTATGGCTGGGGTTGTCGGCCCCTCAGCCATTGTCGCGGCCTCAAAGATGTATGGGAGGGCCAGCTTTTTCTTGAGGTCCGAGCGGGCGGTGCAACTCGCCCTGCAGAAGGGGCTCACTGTGGGCGGGACTTTTCTGGCGGTGGATCCCCTTGAGGCTACCGCCCAGAAGATTGTTATTTCAAATGTCCCGCCCTTTATACCATGTGAGCTCCTCCTCCCCCACCTTAATAAACTGGGGGAGGTCAGGTCAGGGGTTGCGCCAGTCCCGCTTGGCCTCAAAGGCTCGGCCCTCCGCCACGTGTACTCCTTCCGGTGCCAAGTTTTCGTCCGCTTGGCCCGGGAGGAGTGCCTGGAGGGGGCCTTCTCAGTTAATTTTGAGGGGACCGCCTATCGGGTCTTCTGGACCGCGGAGGGCATGCGGTGCCATGCCTGTAAGGAGGTGGGGCATGTAAGAAAGAACTGCCCCGCCTCCAAGGCCACGAGCCCCACCCAAGCGGCTGCGGCTGGCACCGCCCCATCTCCCTCCCCACAAGGGGAAGCGACCCCGGCAGCAGCTGCCATCTCGGCTACCGGTGAGGCGGGGGGAGAGCCCCCGCGCCGTAAGAAGGCGCGGAGGAAGACCCGAAATTTGGAGGCAGCCCGCGAAACGCCCCAAACCCCCCAAACACATGGAAAAACCGGCTCGGGGGAAAAAATATCATCCGGCCCCGGCGTCGTGTCCGCGTGTGCTCCCGGGTCCGTGGGCGCTAAGGCGGCAAGTGCTGGGCCCGGTGTCGTCCCTGCGCGTGCTCCTGGGGCCGGCGGGGAAAAGACGCGAGACCCCGAGCCGGAGAAACAAACATCAAAAACCCAGAGGGTGGAGTGTCCGGGAGGGCTGGACAAGGAGGAGGGGGCCTCGGAAATGGAGGTCTCCCTAGCCCCCAGCCTGACCCGGAAGAGACGTCACGCTTCGGAGGAAGTGGGCAACGCCCAAACTGAAGAAGTTGGGCGTGTCCCTTCCCCTGATGAAGAGGTGGTGGCGTCTCCACCCAGTAAAACCTCGCCCTGCCCTCTGGGGGAACCCAAAACCCCTACCCCTACCACGTTTCCCCCTACCAGTCTGCTGCAGTCCCCTGAACAGGGCCCCTCGGGGGTCACTGAGGGCACCTCCCTTGTGGTGGTGTCCGTCTCCAGTGCACTTAACACCCCCGAGGTACCTTCTTGCTCGTCAGGGGACTGCAGCTTGGAAATTTTAAAAAATATAAATGAGTCATTGGGTGGCGGCGAAAAGGAGGGCCTTCCCGCTCCCTCCCAAACCTTGACACCGGGCGTCCTATGTTTAGGTCAGGAGCTTGTCCTGAGCTCCCCGGACGACCCGGTGCTGAGAGGAGAGCGGGCATCAGAACTGCTGCTGCCCTCTGGCCCAAAAAGTTTAGAGGATACCAGAGAGGACACCTCTGGCCTTGATCCTGGGGGTGGGATCGAGGCACAGATAGAGCCAGCTGGCAGCTCCGAATCAGCCCCCGTACTCAATGCGGGGGAGGGGTCGGAAGCTGGAGGCGACGACCCGGAGGAGGACGGGGTGTCGGTGGTGAGTGCTGGGGATTACGTGGAGTCGCTCTTAAGTGAGGCGGTGGATCCCCTGGTGCCCTCCACTGACTCCCCCCTCATCCCCCCCCCAAGGGAACTCCGGGACTTTTTGTCGGGGCACCGCGGTCGCTGAGACAGGGTTCAGTTGGCCTTGGACCGGTGGCATTCGTTTCCGCTGGTGTTCTGGTCCACTCGCGAGGCTCTCAAGTCTCCCGGGTTGGATAGGAACGTGCGGCGGAGGGTCCAAACGTTTCTCGCTGGGCTCCTGAAGGAGAGGAAGGACTAAAATGTCCTCTTCTTTTTAATTACTTAAGGTGAAGGTTTGATGTACCTTTGACAATGAAGACGACTATAGCCAGCCTCAACATTCGCGGCAGCAGGGGTGCACAGCGCAGGTTCCAGAACTTCTCGGTCCTCAGGGACGGGAAGTATGCGTTGTGCTTCCTGCAAGAAACCCATACCGTTCCGGGAGACGAAGCCACGTGGCTCCTGGAGTGGCGAGGGGGGGTCTACATGAGTCACCTAGCCTCCAATTCTGGCGGGGTGGCTATCTTGTTGGCCCCGCATTTTCAGCCGGAGATCTTGGGAGTCAAGGAGCCGGTGCCAGGCCGGTTGCTGCACCTGACTGTGCGTCTGGGGGGGGCGGTGCTTCACTTTGTGAATGTGTACGCTCCCCTGGGCACGCAGCAGCAAGCGAGCTTCTTTGAAGAAGTGTCCACTCATCTCGGCTCCATCGACGCTGGCAAGTGCATCATCCTCGGGGGGGATTTCAATTGCACCCTCGGGGTCCGGGACCGTCACGGTACCCCGCACTGCACACGAGGTGTGAGTAAGTTGCGGGACCTGGTCAGGTCCTTCGACTTGGTGGACATCTGGCGAAATCTCCATCCTGACTCCAGCGTGTTCACCTTTGTGTCACCTGGATTCGGAGTGTCCAGACTCGACCGCCTTTACGTTTCGAAGGCGTACGTGTCCTGCGTTCCGGCTGCTTCTATACAGCAGGTTCCGTGCACGGACCACCGTCTGGTGTGGGCGGAGCTCACTTCATTCTGCGCTCGGACGGGGTCCGCGTACTGGCATTTTAATAACCTGTTGTTGGAAGACCAGCGGTTCCTGGACTCGTTCCGTCGCTTCTGGGCCGGCTGGAGAAGGAAGCGGGGAGGCTTCCCCTCCTTGAGGCTATGGTGGGACATGGGCAAGACTCACGTCCGAGTTTTCTGTCAAGAGTACGCGAAGGGGTCGACAAAGAGACGCAAATCCAGGGTCGAGGAGTTGGAGAAGGAGGTGCTCGACCTGGAGGCACGTCTCCGTCAGCCCGACGCGAACCCGGCCCTGCGGTCGGTGTACGATGAGAAGAAGGGCGCGCTGAGGGACCTGCAACTGGTCGGGTGTCGGGGCGCGTTCGTGAGGTCGCGGATCTGTTTCCTTAAGGAGATGGACCGCGGCTCCCCCTTCTACTCGCTGGAAAAAAGGCACGGGGTCCGTAAGCAGCTCCTTAAGCTTCTGGCCGACGATGGATCCCTTGTCTCGGACCCGGAGGGCGTCAGGGCCATCGACCGAGATTACTACACTGCCCTGTTCTCTCCGGATCCGTCCAGTGAGGAAGCTTGCAGAGTTTTGTGGGAGGACCCGCCACAGGTCGGCCCGGAGTGCGCCGGAAAGCTCGACTCCCCTATAAGTCTGGGGGAGCTGCACTCGACGGTCTTTCTAGGGGCAAAACCCCGGGACTAGACGGGCTGACCGTGGAGTTCTTCAGGGCGTTCTGGGACGTCTTGGGGAGCGACTTCGCGGGGGTCCTGGGGGAGAGCATTGCTACCGGGGAGATGCCCCTTTCGTGGCGCAGGGCCGTGATTGCCCTGCTGCCAAAGAAGGGGGATCTCCGCCTTCTGAGAAACTGGCGCCCGGTCTCCCTCCTCAGCACGGACTACAAAATCTTCGCCTGAGCCATGTCTTCTCGGCTCGGCACCGTGCTGGACCACATGATCCACCCTGACCAGTCTTACACCGTCCCGGACCGAACTATGTATGATAAGATCCATCTGGTCCCGGACATCATCCACCATTCCCAGAGGGCTGGTCTGTCGAGCGCCTTCCTGTCTCTCGATCAGGAGAAGGCGTTCGACAGGGTGGATCACGGATACTTACTCGGAACTCTGCGAGCGTTCGGGTTCGGGACGCATTTTGTCGCCCGGATCTGACTTCTGTACACCGCCGTGGAGTGTCTAGTGAAAGTTAACGGATCCCTGATGGCGCCCCTTCGCTTTGGGAGAGGGGTACGTCAGGGCTGCCCCCTGTCTGGCCAGTTGTATTCTATTTGCGTGGAGCCTTTCCTGCGCCTCTTGCGGAGGAGGTTGTCGGGATTGCTTCTGCGCGGGCCGGGCATCGGGGTGGTCCTTTCGGCTTACGCCGATGACGTGCTCCTTATGTTTAGTGACCTGGCTGATCTGCGGAGGATGCGCGAGTGCCAGGAGGTCTACTCTGCCACTTCTTCTGCCAGGATCAACTGGGAGAAATGTTCTGGACTCCTGGTCGGTCAGTGGCAAATGGATCCCCTACCCGAGGAGGACCAGCCTCCTCTACCTGGGGGTCCATCTCTGCCCTGCTGAGGAATCCTGGCCGGCGAACTGGCAGGAACTGGAGACGAAAGTCACCGCTCGCCTGCAGCGCTGGACAGGACTGCTCCGAGTGCTATCTTACCGGGTTGAGTTCTGGTCATAAACCAGCTGATCGCCGCCATGTTGTGGTATCGACTGGTCACTTTGACCCCTCCCCCGGACTTTGTCACAAGAATCCAGAAATTGTTAGTCGACTTCTTCTGGGAAAAAAGATTGCACTGGGTCGCTGCTGAAGTTCTGAGTCTCCCGCTTAGGGAGGGTGGTCAGGCGCTAGTGTGCCTACGCACACAGGTGGTGACTTTCCGCCTTCAGACCCTGCAGCGATACCTCTACGTCGAGCCTCCTCCTAGATGGTGTGCCCTGATGACGTATTTTTTCCGTCAGGTGCACGGCCTGAATTATGACGTGCAGCTCCTGTTTATAGAACAGCTGGGCCTCGATGGCTCCTTGCAGGCGTTGCCCATCTTTTACCAGGACCTGATCAAAGTCTGGAAAGTGGTCGCCTCGTGACGCAGCTCTCCCCCGTCAGGAGTAGCAGCTATCGTCAGAGAGCCGCTGCTCAGGAATCTGCCCCTCCGTCCTTTTCAGTGGTTGGCGGAGAGGAGGGCTGTGGCCGCAGGGGTGACCAGGATCGGGGACGTGCTGGGAGGCGGAGGACTGGGCTGGATGCTCCCACAGGAGTTGGCGCGACGCGCGTCTGTGAGTGTCCAGGTCGCAGCCGATGCCATCCAAGACCTGAGAACGGTCGTGCTCGGACCCGTCGTTATTTTGGGTCTTGAGGTGGCCCAGGTGCGTGGTGGTCTTCCGTCTGAACATTCCCCTGTTCGGACAGAATTCCACATTGGCCCCAAGCCCCGAACCCTCCCTCGGCTGCTGGTGCCCCGCAATATGAGCCGCCTCGGGGACATGCCCTCCGTGCCTTTTGGCACGGCAAAGAGGGGCTTTTTGTACGGACTGCTGCTGCACACCTTCCATTTTCTCGCCCTTGTCCGTCGCCCGGACACGCCCTGGCATGCCTTGTTGCCGTCCGGCGGCAGAGGCCCCCGATGGGAGGCCCTCTATAGAGGTGTCCTCCCCCTTTCTATCGGGGACCTGGGTTGGAGGGTGTTGCATGCAGCAGTCCCCTATAATAAGAGGATGCATAGGTTCACTGACTCTCAGGATATGTGCCCTTTTTGCGGTCTTGTGGAGTCCGTGGACCATGTATACATAGGGTGTTGTAGGCTGCACTCCCTTTTTAGTTACTTGAAAAACCTTTTATTGATGTTTTGTTTGCACTTCAGCCCCACGCTCCTGATCTATGGGCACCCGGTGCGGAAGGGGGTTGGGAAGGAGGAGGACCTCCTCGTGAACCTGTTCCTGGGCCTGGCCAAGTTGGCCATTAACAGGTCCAGACAGCGCGCGATCGACGGGCGCGTCCCGCCCGATTGTTTGTCCCTCTTCCGCGGCTACGTTCGCTGCCGGATGTCCCTGGAGAGGGAGCACGCGGTGTCTGCTGACACTCTCGAGGCCTTCCGTGCTCGGTGGGCACCGCGGGGACTGGGGTGTTTTGTTGACCCCTTTAATCACATTTTGATTTAAAGTTTGTAAGGTTCCTTTAAACTTTGTCCTTGGTTTTACAGCTGACCTGAATTAGGGGCTGTGCCTGATTTATCCCAATTTTGTTGATTTGGTTTTCATTTAAAAGATTATCAAGAGTTCAAATCTCACAATGGCAAACCATGAAACAATGTGACTTCATCTGAATAGGAACAGATGGAAACGTGTTTGTACTCGAAAAAGTTAAATGACCAAGAGAGCAGCCCTGAAGAGACCGGCGGCCAAATGGGCCAAGAAAGCAGCAGCCAAGAGCCCCTGAAGAATAGGCGGCCAAGCCGAGAAAAGCTGCTAAGCGGCCGGCAACATGCAGGCCTGTGGGGCGTAAGCGGGCAGCAGGGAAGAGGAGGTAGAGGCACAAGGAGCAGAGAAAGATCTTAATGACACAGAACTCAAAAGAGTTATAAATGACACAGACTGAAATTGTGGTTGTGGGGTTAATAGATATAAGCTTGCAATGTGTACCTTTGTAAATGAATGATAATGAAAATGTGTAAAGATTGGTGCCAGTTCTACCTTTATCAGCTGGCTTTATGCAATTGTCATGAACCTAATGTATTTTTTTGTTACATTATTGTGGTTTATTATAAAGTAGGTTTATGAGTGTGAGTGTAAATGGTTGGTCTGTGTAGCTGATTTAATTGAATTAGAGCCAGATAGACTGCAAGCTTGCAATTATCAGAAGAAGTTAGGGGTAAAAGGCATTTGAAATACTAGCGAGTAAACATGGACGAGAGTTTAGCATGTAGGGCATGAAGAAAACTTGCATTTTTAGATAAATGAAGAGGTTTTTTAGATTTTCAAAGGGATGATAGGATGTTTACAACTAACAACATAAGCAAGGCCAAACAGTATGTTTATTTTTCCCAAAGTTACTGACCATATTGGCAACATCAAAGATTTTTATATTATGGGAAAGTAAATTTCCAAAGGCATATAGAACAATGGAATTTACAGATTAAAGAGAGAGAAACATATATAAAGAGAATGGAAGGCTATGTTGGGGGTCCATGTAAGATCTAAGAGGACCTTGTAAAACAGCCCCGGGGAAGTTCCCAGCCACTTTTACAGAGGTCTGCTATGTCTAGTAACAAGAGATGGAGGAAAGCCTTTGGAATTCCACTGTCGAGGGGGTGCTGTGGTAAACTTGCTAGTTTTTTTTCAATTTAAAATCTATGTTGAACTGTTGCCTTAAAGAGGTGTGGATTTGGGAGTCATGTTAATTAGGAATTTTAGGGTTTGTTATAGTATTAAGTAACTGTAATCTTATGCATATGCTTGAAATCTTTTATTTTGTTAATAAAAGTTTTAATTTAGTTTTTAAAACTTCTAAAGGTGTTAGTGGACTCATTACTTCTGAATTCAGTGCACAAATCTTCTCTAAAAAATACAAATCTTAAAGTTGTGATCGCGTGTCCAAGTTTCCCTTGTGGATTTGGTCAGCCTTGCACACATCATCTGCCACATCATAAAATATAATGCAACCCACTGAGGTATCTACACTTTTTCAATTCTGTTCTATTCTGCATTCCTGATTTTAATCACTTTATCATTGGTGGTCGTACCTTTAGATGCCAAGGCCCTAAGCTGTGGAATTCCCTCTCTAAATCTCACTTCTTCTCTAACTCTCTTTCCTCCTTTAATAGGCTCCTTAAAACTTACCCCTTTGAAGTTTTGGTCATCTGCCCTAATATCCTTGGACTCGGTATCAATTTTATTTTGATAATGTTCCTGGGCCATTTTACTACATTAAAGGTGTTATATAAATATGTTGCTGTTTCTGTGTAGTACTTTCTGCATAAAAGTAGGGCTCCGAATGACGCCTCAGCTGAGAGTGGCTCACTCAACAGATTGTTTTTGGGAACTACCTGGTCTGAATGGATCAGGTCTTCTTCTCAAGCACTTGAATGCCAAGAATCAGCAAGGCACAATGCACACAAGAAAATCAGATGGGCACCATTACCAGTGTGTAATCATCTCCACCTGATGCTCTATTCTGCATAGCACTCGTGTGCTTCTCAACAATCAAGCCCAACAAGAGAATAGCCCGCCTCATGTGGCACATTATTATCCTCATCATCTGGATGATAATCTAGTGGACTGGATCAGCAATCTGTTGCAGAAACCACAAAATTTTCATTCAATTAAATGGGGTGAAAATTGGTCAAGATCTATAACGAGTGGTGATCCAATTATCCATGCAATGAAGAGCACCATACATCTCAGTATTCAGACTGTGCACTCACCTACCCAGCCAACAAATAGCTTTGATTTGTAAGTTGGTTGATACTTTAATAGTAGCATCCTCCAGATTGAAAATATTTCTCTTAGAGTGGCCAGTCTATTTTATTCTAAAACTCTTGAGAATTCAATATTCCTCCTCTCCCCCTGTCTGCTATACCTTCAATCTTACCAGTCCACAACATGGTGTTCTAGCCAGTATACATTCCTATGTATAGCACGTAGCATATGGTACACAGATAACAGAATACAGCTTGCTTTATTTTAATATGGGATAAGTTTTCTTTCTGTTAATTTGGTGCCAGTTTGGAATGTAAGAGGTAATTACTCTTTTCTTCCCCAGCATTTATATTAAACAAAATATATTTGGCAAATTCATGCAGAACTTTTGAAGGGAAGATAGATTGGGCACTTGAGAGAATGGCTAAATGACATATGTAGGGACAATGTGACAGACAGCAGGTTGCAGAAATGCATCATTCACAGTCGAAAGAAAGGTCACTATCCCAGGGGCACTGCTGAGAGAGAGGCTGTCTCTACTGAGGTGTGCTGATACCTAATTAAAAGCTTACACAACTGGGACACCTATTTCACCTCTTAATGTGCTGATGAGCCCATATCTGGTGTTGCAGGAATGTGTCTCGACATTCATTTCTACAAAAGAGTTACATCTGTGCAGAATCTCTCAGCTTGTTTTGCACTGTATCACTTCAGATTGGCTAGGTGGAATTTTAAAACCAAGCTCAGTTAAAAG